>NC_045598.1:191114448-191414448 GCF_009762305.2 Zalophus californianus
AGCAACCTCTCCCTCTACAGGCCCCAGGCAGCCCATGTGCACCCAGGCCAGCTTCCCCCCGGGGCTAAGGGGAAGCTGATTGTACCGTCCAAACCCAGGAGGAGCCCTGACTCCAGGCCTTGGGCTGTAAAGGGACCTTAGAAAACACCACCCCCCAACTCCTGGAAACCAAGCCTTGGTCAATAGGCCTTTTAGGCCCTCTTTTAAGCCTGCAGTACATGGTCCCCTCAAACACTGGGGGCTCCAGGAAGGCTTGGCACCTAGGCCCATGTGAGCAGCCCACCCTCCAAAGGACAGCTAAGGGCATTAACCCAAAACTGCTGCTCAGCCCAGCTGGGGGTCCCTCTCACCATGCTCAGCAGGGCTGCAGGGCGCCCTATGTCCCTGACGTTTGGCCTGAGGTCTCAATTTCTTTATTCAAGGGAACTAAGAAGAGATCTCACCGTGTCCAAGGAATGCAGCTTTACAGCCAGGACTCTAACACTCCACCCGGTTTTGGGTCTGAAGTCCTGGACCAACAGCTCCCAATATCACACAAGAGTTAGGACTCGGCTGGGAACCAGTCATTCCCATAACCAGGTTCTTGTTCAGAATGTAGATACTCCGGATTGAAAGGCAACTCAAATGACAAGTAACCACCACAAAAAAATACAGGTTCTCATGTAGCCAGAGTTCAGAAACTTTCTCCTCTCTATGCTCTTGTTTTGGAGCTCTATTCTGCCACCTTTCTTACCTCAAAGCATGAGCCAGGAGCTAGGGAAGACAATTCCAGGCCAGCTGGATGGGCAGCCTCATGGGGGATTCCCTAAACATCACTTTGAACAGAGCCTGCAGTACCAGGCATGCTGACAACCACTGGGGGCTCCCCAAGGCCTGTGACCACACTGGCTGGGGCCTGGGCAAACATGGGCCCACCTCTGCTTCCTAGGCCTTTTACCAATATGACTGCCAATCACGTAACCAGTTTCCCCTGCCAGGGCCTGAGCCGAGTCCTGGAGGAGACAGACCTTAGGGGTGAGAGGCACAGGAAGACATACCCAGCCCTCCCACAGGGCAGAAACTGGCAGGTGCCCCAGTCAAGTGAGGACAAGCATCCTGTCGCAGGGAGAGAGGATGGCCACTGCCTCTGTGGGGCCCCAGAAGAAAAGCAGGAGTGGGGAGAGGGCACCCAGGCAGAAGGGGCACAGGAGCAACAGGTGGGAGGAGGGGGTGTGCTGCTGGTAGGCCACAAAGCCACTCGGGGGCCACACCCTGTGACACCCCCGACTACTCCTTCCTGAGGGGGGGGGGTCACAGGAACTCTTCTGGCTGAGAGTGTGGTGAGGGGTGGTGGAGCTAGGTGGCCCCTCCCTCCAGATGCGGGTCCACAGCTCAGGGCCTCAGCTGATGTCAACAGGGTCCTACCAGGTATATCACACAGACAACACACTGGGCCTTGTGTGAAAGGCTTCGGGGGGAGCCCAGGAAGATCAGGCTGTAGTTTCAATGTTCCAGGCACCACCAAGGCTGTTTCCTCCAGAAAAGGCACTCAGACACGCAGGGCGGGGGGCGTGGGGGGCAGGTCACACTGCCCTGGTGCTATACAGTTCTGCATCTACGGCAGATGCCCTGTTGCCCACCCTGCATGAGTATCCCTGCTCCAACTCCAGCCCTCCTGCCCCCCGCTGCCTGCCCCAGTGGCTGCCTGGGACTCTGGAAGGTGGCCCCATACCCTGTAGGGCTGGTCACCAAGGCCACACCCAACACCCGCACAAAGAACATCAAAGCCGGCACCTGTTGTACCCACCCCGTCCCTGACCTGACCTAACTTAAAGTAGGCCGTGGTGAAAACCATTTGCATGAGTGCCTTGCTCTTACACCAAAGCAAGTCCCAGCCCAGGTGTGTGTGGCTTGACGTGCTCGATGCGTGGGACAGCCAGCTGTGTGGGGCCAGGGGCTCAGACTCAGAAACAGGGGGGTAAGTCTGCTGGAAGTGAGCTCTGCCCGCCGCCACCACCACTCCCCTGTGGCATGGAGGTGGGGTCTGGTGGCCACAGGGCAAGCTCTCAAGTTACCATGCACTCAGCCAACTCCAGGGGCCCACGGAGCTGTCCCCCCCAGACTCAGCCAGGCACAGCGCACAGGGCTCACCATGGCCCCTGGCTACTCTCCTCGCCCCAGAGCTGGGCACCATTTGAGACAATCCCCAGACACAAGCCGCGTGTCCTGGTGGGGTCAGGGGAAATGCTGCTGGTAGGAACAGAGAATGGAACACACCACAGGCCCCACAGCGGCCGCCAGAAGCGGCCAGTCAACACGGCTCACCAGAGAATGGAACACATCACAGGCCCTAGAGCGGCCGCCAGAAGCGGCCAGTCGACACGGCTCACCAAAGAAGGCCCTCAAAAATGAAGGGGCGGGGCGCCTGGTTAAGCGACTGCCTTGGGCTCGGGTCATGATCCTGGAGTCCTGGGATCGAGTCCCGCATCGGGCTCCCTGCTCGGCGGGGAGTCTGCTTCTCCCTCTGACCCTCCCCCCTCTCGTGCTATCTCTCATTCTCTCTCAAATAAATAAATAATATCTTTAAAAACAAAAATATTGCTGTGCACTTTAAAAAAAAAAAAAATGAAGGGGCTGAGCCCAGGCCAAGAGGTGATGGCCAGTAGTGGGCCCCAACCAGGGACACACAGAAAGCTGTGTGTCTGCCTGTTTCGAGACAATGTGTGTAGGGCCTAGGCCATTCATTACCAAATCCTCCTGGGAGTAAACCCAACTCAGATGGGACGAGGCAATGACACAGGTCTCTAGGCCCATCCCAACCACTACCCTCAATGTCCCCATCCAGGGTCGTATGCAGTAGGGAGCCACCAAGAAACCTTCCCTCCTTCCTCTGGCTCATCCCTCGGGCCCCTCGTGGGCACGGCTACGCATCCAAGCAAGGTGTGCCCCCACCCACGGCACGGCTTCCAGCAGCCAAAGCAAGTGCTAACCCATGGAAGGACTCTAGTCAAACTTTCTAGAGTCCAGAGCTCTGCTACTGATATGTTCTAGAGCTTTCTCCAGGCCTCCAGAGATGAGAGGAAAACAACTCACTATCAAGGCCCGCCTGTCACTTGGGAAGAATGGAGGTGGAGCAGGAGGACCAGTACCAGAGCCTACAGCTTTAGCATCATGGGCTCTCCTTGCTTAGCAGGCCGTTTCCAGGGAAGCTGCTCAGCACAGCCCATTAGGCCATGGGGAGGGCCACAGGTCAGGGTTGTTTCAGCTCCTTCACTGTCTCTGTCACAGCTGCTTATCTGCCTGCCTCCAGCCCGCCCAGGACAGAGCTCAGCTCCCAGCACAGCGTGGGCTGGTTTGAACCAGCCAGGCTCACAGGCCCCAGCACAGTGGTTCTGGCCAGAGGCAGAGCTTTGGGTCTGTGCTGAGTGGACCAGGAAGCACCATGTGGCCTGTTACGTCATCATGCCAGGTCCAGGTCTAGCCCACTCACAGGACGAGAGACCCCCCCCCAAATTCCCCTGGGACCCTCCCTCCAAACCACTGGTGGCTTGGCTTTTTAGAGCTCTCATCTAAGACCCAAGGAAGGAAGAATTCCTACACCTGAAAGGATCAAAAGATCATGGGCAAGGGAAAAAGGGGCTGGAGAGCGCCCAACTCTAAAGGGTACCCCCAAGGCTGAGGGGCTATGGGAAGCACTCCCCCAATTGGGTCAGAAGACCTATGGTATTCCTGAGCTAGGGCCTCTCGCCAGGATAGGCTGAGAGGCAGTACCCTCCACCCAAAAAACTCAACCCACTTCCCTGCCAATGGCTTCTCTTTCCTCTCTGCACACCAGGGTCCTCCTAAAAGCTACCTCACGCCAAAGCAGGAAAGAACTTGGAGATCTAGAGACTGGGGAAATGGCAACCCAGATTAGCCTTGTGCTGCTTTCTACAAAAATGATCCTCTCACCCATGGCCCCCAGTTTGAGTAACAGCAGGAAAACAAGGCCCCATCAGCTATGACCAGCTCCTGCAAGTGCTAAGAAAGATGATAGAGAACCTGTTCCATTCCTCAAAGAGGTTCTTGGAAGAAGGGGTATCAAAGTCAGAGGTGGGGAGGAGGTGTTGAGGTGGAGAGAGACAGGTGAACAAAGAAGGCAGCACACTGCAAACTGACCTGGGCCAGAGTGTGGCCCCTGCTGCTATGTGGTGCACATGTAAGACCTACCTGGGCCAAGGGCCCTCTCTGATGGCCGTGGCTGGCTAAGGACTGAGTCCAGCCACCATTCAGGAGCCTCACATGGAAAAAGGAGGGTGGACACATTTCCTGGAGTGCTGGTAGCCTAAGAAGCCAGGCGTGGTGTGGGTACGGCGGGATGGGGTGGGAGTCTAACTTAGGGCGTAGCATGTCTAGAAAGCAGAGCACGAGGTCAGGCTGGGAACAGAGAAGGGACCCAGACTGGGGCTTCATGCAGCTGGTTCATCCAGACCGGGAATGAGGGGAAGGGAGAGAAGACGGAAAAGAGATGACCCTATCCTTTCAGGGTTCTTCCCAAATAAAAGGGAACGAGAATTCTTTCAATTGGGAGATAGAAGATATACAAGAGAAGCTTGAAGACAGCTTTCGGGGGTGTGGCTGCTAAAAAAAAAATAGAGAATAAGGGCGTGAGTGAAGAGGAAACACCCGGGTCTCCCGAGTCCAGGGAGCTCAAGAATGAGGGGAGCCGACGCTGAGGAGTGTGCGGGGGCCTTTGTTACCAGCTCTCTTGGGGGTCAACTTGAAAGGGTGGGCTGGGCAGTGTTGAGGTGGGGCAGCGGGGAACGCTGAAAAATAAAGAAGCGAAAAGATTCGAATCAAGAAACAAGGGAAGTCAGAACAAGAAACTGATTATGAGTAGGAAACAAAGTCCCGAGAGGAAGAGAATCAAGAGCTTCCGAACAGACGCCAGGAGTCCCGACTACTGGGCCCCGGAGCTCAGACCTGGCTTCCGAGGGCACGCGGTGCCCGAGGTGGGGGGGGAGGGGGACGGCCGCGGCGGGGCTGGAGCCGGGCTGGGTCGGGGTCGGGCCGGCGGCCCTACCTGGTACACGGAGGCCTTAGGCAGGTCCAGGCAGACGGTGCAGCACAGCACCGAGTAGAGCCGCTCCTCCAGCTTCCCGCTGCCCGCCGCCGCCGCCGCCGCCGCCGCCTCGGCTGCCTCGGCCGCCCGCAGCCGCTTCTTGGGCGGCGCGTCTGGGTCGCCGGCCGCCTCCTGCAGCTGCCGGGCGCCGGCCAGGCCCGCCTCGTCCGGGAGCCCGGGCCCCGCCGCCTCGCCCAGCGCCGCTACCGCCGCCGGCCCCGCGGCCGCCCCCGGCCCGGCCCCGACCCCGGCCCCAGCCGGCACGGCGCCGGCGGGCCCTGCGGCCGGCCCGCCCCCGCCGGCCTCCTCCGCGCCGGACATCACGGCCGGTCGGCCCGGCGGGCGGGTGCCGGCGCGCACCCGCGGCTGGAGGTTAGGGGCGCCGCGCGCTCCCGCCGCCCTCTCGCTGCCGCCGCGACCCCGCAACCCCGCTCCCTGCGCCGCCGCCTCAGTGGGTCCGGCCCGCCCGTCGCCCCGAAGCTGCCGCGGCCACCGACCCCGGCGCGGCCGCCATCTTTGTTTTCGCTGCGCGCTCCCCCTGCCGCCGCCACCGCCCCCTCGGTCTCCCAGTCACGTGACTGTGTGGGACCAATGGGAGCACCACTCAGGGCTAGACGGTACGTCCGTCAGACCCAATGGGCGCGCAAGGACGCCCAAGGGCCCGCCCCTGCAGAAAGTGGGCAGGAAGGGGGCGGGGCCCAGGGCAACTTGCGGAGGGGCGCGCGCCCGGGGCGGGGAAATCCTGGGGTTGGGGGCGTGCGCGCCGCTTCCGGTCCGTCTAGGGTGCGGCCCACAAGCCGAAGGCCACTCGGATGGTGGGCATTCCTGGGCCCCCCCACGTCGGGCTGTGCTTGCGCCTTTGTCCTCCCAACACTCAGGTCTGCGTGCACGCCGGGGAGAGAAACCCTGCCGGCCACTCCTGTCCCTCTTGTGTGGGACCAGGTGTGCTTCCACAGCACCCAAGCATAGGTACTCCCCGAGAAAGGGCTGCGGACCCCGAATTTAAACCATTAATCCCGGGGTTGGAAACTGAAGAGGGGTCCACTGTGGAAAGTGAGGGTCTTGGAAAATCAGGACTTGCCTTGCACAGGCCTGAGGACAAATGAGTACATGTCAAGTCAGCTCTGAGAGGGAATGTTAATTTCTGGACAGCTGTAATACAGGTATAGGACAGTCCTCCCCTGTCCCCACCCCAGCCGGCAGCCGGTGAAGGTCACTGTCCTGGAGGGCCACCTGCCAGGCTGTACAAGGATATTCAGAGCTCCAGTATGTCACAGGGTCCAGGACTAGGTCTTCTCAGTCTAGGGGCCCTCCTGACAAGGGTGCCATTAGGAGGTCAGGCTGAGTGAGGCCCCAGGGCTAGTTTCAGGACATCCCTTTTTTTACACAAGGAAACCAGTTGCTGCGCTGGAGCTTTAGAAAGCTCAGCGGAGGACCCCTCGATCCCTTTCAAGAATGGGCAGATTCCATATTCCTGCTGTATCCCTAAGGTTTATTGGAGACCAAGCCTCTCTCTGGACCCAAAACCACGGCCCGACCAGCATCAGGCCCCAACATGTGCCTGGGGCCCCATCTCCTTCATTCTGGTCTAGGCGAGTGCCCACACGCAGCCAGAGGGACAGTGCCCAGATTCAGGCACCTGAGCACCCTGACCAAGGCATCCATCACCCTGCAGCAAGCTCCCTTTGGGAGGCAAGAGAGTCCGTCCTAGGGGAGGAGGCCCACAGGAACAGGCCTGTGGGAGGGGGAGGTGTAGCCAGGGCAGAAGCCCCACCTTGCTGTCTCCAAACATCACTCCCACTGCAGGCGCTGTGTGTGCAGGGCTTGGTGGTAGGCCCAACTGCCTGCAGCCAAGGCCCAGCGACAGACGTCCTCCTTTGGTAGCAGCAGCAGTCTCTCTTCCTCTAGCCGGCTCAGGAGGCCTGCAGCACCCAACATTGCGCCCCCCCCACATTCCGTAAGTGTTGGCTGTGAAAACGGCCACAATGAGGATGGTTACTGCAACCACCAGCACCACTGCCTGACTAGCCACAGAGCGGCCCTCAGCACCAAGGTGGTCACCGGCCACTGCCAGCACCATCCCTCCTCCCAGGAGCAGGTTGGCAGAGGAGCGGTCCCCATTCACCCAGTGGAAATCGAAGGCCAGAAGGGGCAGGCCAATGACAGTGGCCACCCAGGCTCCAGCAAGACAGTCTTCATCTGTGCCCAGCCCTGGGGCCAGCATGGTGGCAGAGGCCAAGGCCTGGAGCAGGAAGCCAGCAGCGGCCCCTCGACTTGCCTGTCAGCACAAAGATAGGAGGAGGTGTGGGGAAAAAAGAGGCCAGGACCTTCCTTTAAGCAGGGAAAGGTCTGGGGGTCTCATGCAACCCTGGGCTTCAGATTCAACCTCCCGCCACCCTCTCTGTGATCGGGGGAACTGGACCTGATGCAGATCCTTGCAGTTTGGGAGCGGGACACATCCCTGCCCCCTCCCGGTGTACTCACCTGGGCAGTGCGCACGGCTGCATGCAGAGACACCACTCCCAGTGCCAGGTGGGACAGGGTCGTGCTCCACTCACTCCAAGGCTTGGGGGCCATGGCACCTCGGGTGGTAGGGAATGTGAAACAGGAAGGGGATTCAAAACTTTGGAGAGGAAGAAAACGCAGAAGCCGGCGACCAGGAGCCCTAAAGGCGACTCTCCTGGACTCCCAGGTTCCAGAGCCCCATTTCTAAGTGTTGGGATAGGCTCATTCGAAACTTTCCGGAGCCCTGGGACGCAGCTGTGGGGAAGAGGAACCTAGTTAGGCCGGGAAAAGAAAGGAGAAAGCGAACCTGACCTGGGTGGGCGTGAGTTCTGGGGCCCTGGAATCCAAGTGGGGGTGCCGGGCCTCGGGGAGAGTCGCGCGCAGGCCCACTCGACCTGGTTCCTGCGCTCCGGGAGGCGCCGTCTTCGGAACCTGGCCTGGAAGGAGCTACAGCGCAGGCCCTCAGCGGCGGCTGAGCTGCGAGGCCCCGACGCAGAGGCGAGCTGTAGGCCGCAGTCGCCCACCCCGCCGCCCGCCGATCGGCCGCTCGCTCGCTCGCTCGCGGTACGCTGCCGGGTCTCCCCCTTCAGCCCAGCCAACATTGGCCGGACGCGAACCAACGAGAGGAGCGGAGGCTAGAGCGGTGGGAGGGCGGGGCCTGGGGAAGGGGGCGTTCTAGGAGAGCCAGACAAGGTTGTGAAGGCGGAGAGGGTACTAGGAGGAGGGAGCTCTGTCCCACGATTGCGGTATGATACCCAAGTGGTTTGGAGGGATCTGTGGTGAGGGGAGGGGCTGTGAAGGGAAGGGCCAGTAAAAGGGGCGGGTTGAGGGCGGAGCTGTGAAGGTCGTGGGCGGGGCTGAGAGGGGAGTGGGTCTGGGCGGGACTGCGCGGAGTTGGGAGGGAAGAGACTGTCGCAGGGGGCGGGGCTGTGAAGGGGTCTGGGCGGGGCTATGAGGGGGGTCTGGGCGTAGCTGGGAGGGAAGGGGATGATACAGGCCGCGGGACTGGGCGGGGCTGTGATGGGAGGGGCTGTTGGGCGGGGCTGAGAGGGGAGGGGTGGTCTGGGCGGAGCTGGGAGGGAAGGGGCCGTTGCAGGGGGCGGGGCTGTGATAGGGGTCTGGGCAGGGCTGAGATGGGAGGAGGGGTCTGGGTGCAGCTGGGCGGGGCTATGAGGAGCGTGGTAATGTGAGGATGGGCGCTTGGCCTCCTACCAGCTGTGGGCTCTAAGGGGCGAGGGCGATAGGGTCCTCCGCGGAAGGCTGGGAAGGATTCCGAGGAGGTGGTGTGTGGAGGCCGTGAGCGTTCTCAACCTGGGGTCTCAGTGAAGTAGGGGTGGGAGGCGCGAGGCAGGTGTCCGGGTGGGGCCCGGGGGGCTCCTGTTCCTGGCACCCCCTTTTCTCGGGCGCGCGGCCCCCACCCGCGGGAGCGGGGCCGTGGGGGCGGCCTCCCCGAGCATGCGCACCGGTTTTGCAGCGCGCGGGCGCGGAGTCGGGGCGCTGGGACGCGGGGCGGCGCGAAGCGGGGCCCTCTGCCGCCCCGCGCTCCCATGTACGCCTTCTACTCACTGCTCATCTACATCTTCTACAGCCTCTTTCGTAGGGATGGCGGGGCTGCGGCGGCCGGCGACCCCGGGGACCCCGCCCAGGTGAGCGGAGCGGGCCCAGCACGTCCGGCGCCCCCCTTCCTGAGAGCGGGTTTTGCGGGCCCGCGCAGCGCACGTTCCCGGGGCGCTGACGCTGGGGAGGGAGGGCCGTGCGGAGGACCCCGTCTCTGTTGTGCTGTTGGAATCGGAGACCTCAACTCCCTTGGCCCGGGTCTCGGAGGGAGGGGGGCCCCCCCGGCTGCTTACCCAACCCTCAGAGGTCCCGCTGCTCTCTCCCCAGAGTGCGGGTTGCCAGCGCGGGGGTCGCCGCCGCCCCGACCAGCCCCCGGCAGAGCTGTGGACCGAGCTGACAGGCCTGGTCGGTAGGTGCTGTCGGTGCGCCGGGAGCGCTGCGGTCCCCGGGGCCAGGAGGGAACCCCGCCGTCCGAGAGAGGAAGGGGTGCCCGTGACCTCTCTGGGAGGGAGGGACCCAGGAGGTGCCTTCTGGTGGTCAGGCCTCCGACACGTGAGCCACAAGCCTCGCTTTCCCGCTACCAGGCCTCACTGGCTGCTCCGAATCTGAGGATGGGCCGGAAGAGGGAGCCGAAGGCCGCCCTACCGAGGTCTCCCTGGAAGAGGCTCTCGTGCGTCTTGCTGAGTTCCTCTCCGTCCAGCTGGGGGCGGAAGAGAGCCTCGGGAATCCTCCTGACCTGACCAAGGTGAGCGGGGTGAGGGTCCTCCAGCTGGTCCATACTCTCTCCACAGTCCTTTTGGTCTCCCCGTGCGTGTCATCACCTCCGTCTTCTCTGCTCTGGTGCTTCTATCTTCTTTACAGCCGAGCGATGTCCCCCCACTGTTGACGGTGACTGGTCAGCTCTTGGCCCTCCTGGCATGGATTCGGAGCCCCAGGGGAAGGCAGGCCCTGTCCCAGGGGACTCAGCCAGCCTCGGAGGGGCAGTGCCCCACTCCTGCTGGTGCGTAAGGAGTAGTGCATCGTAAAGGGAGTGTGTGGAGGGAGTGAAGCCCACAGAAACCGAGTGGCCTGCAGTTCGGGGTCCCATGCCCAGCCCTGTTGCCGAGGTGTCCCCTCCTTCAGGTTAGGGGCCTCATCAGTCTTAACTGGCCCACCCCACCCCAGGATCCCCATCTCAAGAAGAGAGCCCTTCCCTTTCACCAAGGGATGAGGCCCAAGGGCAGAACCTTCCGCAGTTGGAGGAGGACCAGAGGGCTTGGCAGCGGCTGGAGCAGCTCATCCTCGGACAGGTAAGGGGTCCAGAAGGCGACAGGGACTGGGGTGGAGAGATTGGAAGGAGATGCTCCATCCTGTGCCCCTCTTTCCTTCCCAGCTAGAGGAGCTGAAGCAGCAACTAGAACTGCAGGAGGAGGAGCTGGGCCGGCTGCGCCTGGGAGTGGTAAGGTTGCGGGGTGGGGCTCCAGGAGGGTGACAAGAGAGGTGGCCCAACTTTCAGGTGAGTCTTGAGGGCTTCTCTCTCCACCAGGGGGCAACAGACTCAGAGAAAAGGGTTCAGCATCTAACCCTGGAGAATGAGGCTCTGAAACAGAGCCTGAGCCTCACTCGGGACCTCCTGCTACACTGGGGCCCTGGCCCCTCCACCAGGGCCCCCCAGGTATCCTCCTTAGCTGTTATCTCTCCTGCAGTCTGGGGCTCCTGAACACCTGGCTACCTGCAACACTGTCCAGGATCTAATGCTGCTGGAAGCCTCTCTGACCTTTCAGGAGCAGAGCCCAGGGTGCAGGGGGAGGGGGGTGGACAGGCCCTGGGATGGTCTGTGCAAGGAGACCAGTGCCCATGGGAGAACGTCTCTGCCCTGTCCTGTGGCTTTCCACGTGACTGACCCCAGGAGAGCAGAGGGACTTGGGGGAAGGAGTCCCGTATAAAGTTGGGAGACGTGGATTCATGACGAGCTGTGCCTGCTCCTCTCAACTTGACGTCCCCATCCAGCCCAATGGGGCTGCTGGCGTGCACCTCCTTTAGTTCGCTCCTGGCTCCACAGCTGACCTGGCTCCCACCCTTCCTGCAGGAGGAGGCAGAGGCCTTGGCGGAGCTCCAGAGCCGGCTTCAGGAAGCCCAGGACACCACAGAAGCACTTCAAGTCCAGGTGGGCACTGAGCCCAGGGGCCGGGAAGGCTGGGGCACGGGGAGGTGGGGTATCTGAGGCAGGGCCTGGTAAGTGCCCTGTTTCCTCAGTGACAAGGGTGGGGTTGGGCGGGACAGCTGGGGGTGCAGGAGGTGCAGCTGCAGGGCCTTCGGGGGGCCCTTCGGCAGCTCCAGCAGGAGACCGAGCAGAACTGTAGAAGGGAGCTGCAGCAGATGCATGGGCGGCTGGCAGGTAAGGGATGGGACCAGAGGGCTCGCGAAAAGGCCATGGGGTCAGGGCTCTCCCTCACAACAAACTCTCCCTGCCAGGACTTCGGGCACGGATGGCCAGTCTGCGTCAGGGCTGTGGGGACCTCCGAGGACTGGTCAGCACATTTACCCAGAGCTGTCAATGTTCGCTCAGTGAGGCCCGGGGTCAGGTCAGGACCATCTGCCCCCTCTCCAGAACATGCTCTCTGAGCAGCCTGGTCACTGTTCTTCCGTGGGGAACCCTTATTCTTTCTTTCTACCCTGGGGGGCTGCCTGCTGTAATGGAGGTGGTAGGCTCTGGAATCAGAACAGCTTGTGATCTCACACACCCTAGGTGTGATCTCATTTCTGGGTCTCACTTTTGTCGGTACAAACTGGGGTGACAGTAAATCCCTCACAGGATTGCCAACCCTGGAGGAGACAGATGTCTTTTTCCCTGATTCTCCTCAGGTTCTGGGTCTCCACCTGGGCCCACAAATGATGCCCCTAGGGGCCCAAAGCCACTGAAAGTTATATCCTCAGCAGCCCCTCCGCCAAGCTCCTCAACTGCACCCACTTCCTCACATCCCTATTCCACCAGGTGTCCTGGGCCCTGGGGGCACTGTCATCTGGCGGGGCTGGGACTCAGCTCCCTGAGGAGCAGCAGGGGCCCCCAACTGGATGCCCAGGGCGGCTGCTGGAGCTCAAGGGTATGGCAGGCTTGGGAAGTGGAGGAAGTGGGGCCTCCCCATGCTTTAGGGCCTGGGAGGCAGCCCACTGATGTGATCTCCATCCCAGGAAATATCCGTGTGCTGTGTCGGCTGAGGCCAGGGACACCCTCCAGCCTGGTGAGCTCGGAGCCTGGCCCCAGTGGCACGGTCACCACCTGCTATCGAGGGCGCCAGCGTCGCTTCCGCCTGGACTGGGTTTTCTCTCCAGAGGCCAGCCAGGAGGAGGTGATGGTCTGCCCTTGCGTCTGTGCTGTCCTTCCCTCATACTGCCCCCGGATCAGAAGAGGCTCTGGGTTCCCCTTCATCTGCCTTCCCGGTGGCTGAACTCCAGTGAAGGGAAGGGAAGGGAGCAGGTTCTGGGAGGCAGGAATGGGAGCCTAGCTGGGCACCTCCTCTGCGGTTCCAGTGGAAATAAGCCTTCTGGTTTAATGGAAAGGTTAACATTTTAAAAAGTAACTTTTTTACCAGGAAACTAAGGAAAATGATCTTGTCTGAAATGATGGCCACCGCTCGAGAGCTGGCTGCAGAGCGTGGCCAGGGTGGGGACAGTGCTGTAACCACCTTCCTCCAGGCTTGCCGGCTGCTTACTCTTTCAGCCGGGGTGGAGTGGGCTGGCTGTGAGGGCAGGCTCCCCTCCATGCCTTGTGGCCAAGGAAGCAGTCGGGGCGCAAGGGCGAGTGGGTGGTTTCCAGCCTCAGTGCCCTCCTGGGAGCCCACTACAGACCCCGCTCTCCTCCCCCCTCCCCGTTCCCGCCAGGCCCAGCTCCCCACCTTGCTTCATACGCTCCCTGTCTCCCTGTCGCTGTCCACATAGACTTTGGCATGAGAACTTCCAAAGCTCAGGAAACAGAGGCGATGGAGTAAGGGAGAGAGCTAGCAGAGATTCTGACCTGTGTTGGCCTCACAGGTACACGGTGTGAGGAGTGGCAGGTGGCCAGGGCTCCTTCCCCCACTTCCTGGAGTACCACGGCTGTTTTTCACTTGTCTCTCTATCTCACACACTTCCCCTGGTCTCAGCCTGCATCCCAAACTTCAGCCCTGTGCAGCCTGCCCCGTCTGCAGTCCTCTGACGGGGCCCTCCAATTCCAGTGTGTCTGAATGAAGGAGCCAAAGGCATCTTTCACTGAGCCTGCTCACCTGTGTTCCCCATCGTGCAAGGGCACCACAGCCCCCCATCAGTCACCCTCAGTGCTTCCTTCCGGTCATGGAATCTCAGTGACCTCCCTGGCAAGTCTGCATTCTGCCCTCATTGCTGGCAGGGAACACGTTAAGTAGAACTTGCAGGCTACTCTGTTGGCAGCCACCTTCTGGCCACAAAAGCTGGCCATGTCATTGCTCAAAAGGCTGCTGCTGGGGTCCAGTTGCCCACAGGATATAAGTCCCAGCGCCATTTCCTCCTCAGCCGCCTCTCTGTGTACCCTCGCAGGCCAGGGTTCCAGTGATCTTGACGAGCCACCGAGAGCTGGTCACTGTGCAGCCCTTCTGGGCTCATTCTTTGTGTGCCCGGTGCTGCTCTAGTCCTCTTGTACATGCTCCCCTTGAGCCCTTACGACAGGTGGCACTGTAGTCGTCACCTCACAGAGGGAAAACCTTAGCCCAGAAGGACGATGGATGCTTTGCTTCCCATCATACCTGGGGTTTGAACCTGGCAGCCAAGCCCAGCATCTGGGCTCTCGGCTGCTGCGCCCCTGGGCCTCCCAGGTGGTCCTCAGAATTCCAGTGCTCCGTGTTGCTTGCTCTTTCTTTCTGGCACATCCCTTCCCTCCTCTGCCTGGCAAATTCTTGCAAATGCCTCCTCCAGGGAGCCTCTTCAATTTGTTGGGAGATCCTCCTTTCCACTGTGCCCTCCTAGAGCCGCCCTCCCCAGGGAATCAAGCTTCATTCACACTGTGTCCCGGGTCCTGGGGCTTAGGACCCTTACCCCCTCCGACCCTAGGTCTTCCGGGAGCTGGAGCCAGCTGTGCTGTCCTGCCTCCGAGGCTACAGTGTCTGCATTTTCACCTATGGTCAGACGGGCACGGGGAAGACCTACAGTATGGAGGTGGGAAGGGGAGACCCGGGGTGGCTCCTGGGGCCAGGGGCTGGGATGTGAGTCTGATGCAGCACCCCACCCTGTCCCCAGGGCCCACCTGAGGACCCTGGCATAGCTCCTAGGGCACTGCAGTCACTGTTCCAGGAGATGGGGACTGGAGGGCAACACCGTGTAACTCTCAGCATGGTGGAGATCTACAATGAGGCTGTCAGGTCAGGGCCATGCTACAGTGCCTTGTCCTCACCCTGTGCTCTTCCAGTTACCCTGGGAACCTCAGAAACCGAGCCCTTCCCTTTCTCACCAGGGACCTCCTTGCCCCAGGGCCTCCAGAGCGCCTGGCCGTGAGGCAGGGCCCAGCAGGCCAGGGGGGCATTCAGGTGGCTGGTCTCACCTACTGGGATGTGCCCAACCTGGAGACCCTGCACCAGGTAAGGCTGCCCAGTGGCAACGCACCCCCCCCCCCCAGGAATTCTCCAAGGCCCCGCCTGTGCTCCCACCTAGGGACGCAGACCCTGCAGCAGGTAGGTCCTATTGCTCCGCCCTCCAGATGCTGAGCCTGGGGAGGAGCAACCGGGCCACCGCCGCCACCACCAAGAATCGGCACAGCTCTCGGTCGCATGCTTTGGTCACGCTGACACTACGCACAGCGTCCCCACCTCGCGGACCAGGCACCGCAGGTACCAAGGCGCGCACCTGAGCCCCGCAGGTTGGGGGGAGGGCCCGCAGCACCCAAGACCAGGGCTCCCTCCACGTCGGGCTTGCTTGCCCTTGCAGGCACCCTGCACCTGGTGGACCTGGCTGGATCCGAGCGTGCCTGGAAGGCAGGGGCGGCCAGCACGTCGCCGGGAGACCGAGATGGCGCCCAGCGTCTGCGGGAGGCCCGGACTATCAATCGCTCACTGCTGGCCCTGGGGGGCGTGATGGCCGCGCTGCGGGCCCGCCGGCCACACGTGCCCTTCCGCGATTCTCAGCTCACGCGCCTTCTGCAGCCTGCGCTGGGACCTGGTGCCACCGCGGTGCTGCTGCTGCAGGTGGGCCTCGGGCAGGCATGGGGTGGTTTGCAAGCCAGGCGCCGCCCGCTCAGGGCCCGCCCATCTGCGCCGCTTCCCCGCAGATTTCCACGCGGCCCGAGGATCTGGGCGAGACTGTGTGCTCGCTGAAGTTCGCCGAGCGAGTGGGCCAAGTGGAGCTGGGGCCAGCCCGGCGCTGCAGGGCCCCGCGCTCTGGGACGCCCTCTTCCCTCAGCACCGACACACCACTCACCGGGACCCCCTGCACTCCCACGCCGTCCCCCGGCAGCCCTCCAAGTCCCGGCCCAGAGAGCGACTCCAGCTCGGCCCTTGGGACCCAAAAGAACATGCCCTCGTAGTCTGGAGTCGCGTCTCTGCCGGCAGAGGCAGCAAAGCTCCTACACCCTCACAACCTCCTTGACCTCTGGGGGCCCACTGCCCCCTCCCCCGGAATTGGTTCCCTTGCCCCATGAGTATTTAGTGTAGGTACATGATTGCCTCTCCCTCCCCCAGGCCCTCAGCTCCCTCCTTATCACCATTTGCTGTTATCGCAGCACACAGCAGGGGATGCCAGAACCGTGGGAGGTAGACCCCGCCAAGTGGTTATCCCAATCACCACCCCATCACCAAAAATCAGACTCGGCATTAAAATGTTGTCTACTCCTTTACTGTTATCTTCCCCACTACCACCACCAAAACCAAGCAGAATTTTGATTTCCTTTCCCCAAAAAGGTGCTGCTACCTCATTCCCAGGCACATGAGGGAGGACAGGACTTCAGGCTGGAGCCACCATTTAGGTTCTCCCTCCCCCAGCCCGGAGCCAGGGAGGGGAAGTGACACATGGTGATGGATGGATGGATGGAAAGGATAGACCCGCAGAGAAAGTAGGATCAGGAAGGGGCTGCTGCTAGGAAAGCCCCCACTCTTTCCAGTCTTGCCTCTGGGGTAGGAGAGGCATGACCGACCATCAGGGCCAGGGTGGTGCCTAGCTAGACCACAGCCCTTTGTGGGGCAGTCCAATAAACATCGTGGATTCTCAGCACCGCTGGTGCCTGGTGTTTCAGGGCTGCCGTGGCCACAGACACCTCTTGGACCTCTTGGCCCTCGTTCCCCAACAAGCCAGTGGTGGCAGGAAGGGATAGGAGAGGAAAGCTCCCCTGCCCTGGGAGCCTCACAGGCTGTACCAGGAGAGGAGCCAGCCTGGGGTGGAGGCAGCTGGATCTCGGGAGTGGCTAACCCACACATCATAGATGCTCTTGTTGGGTGGCACCCCCTGAAAGAGGGCATCTAGATCCCAGAGCAGCCCTGGGGGGCCATGAGTTTCAGGGGCCACCCCCCAGTAGGCTGAGCTGGTTGAAGGTGGGCACTGGGGACAGGGTGTGGGCGGTAGTGGGGCTAAGGGCATTACCACATTGGGAGTGTAGGTGGGCAAGTAAGAGGTGGGCAGCTGCCCCCACAGCGAGGCCCTGTGACTCCCACTGGACAGCCCCCCAGGATCTGGAGAGCCCTGCAGTAAGTGGAGGGGCCAGGCTCTGTGCTCAGGGGAGAGGGGCGAGGGCCTGCTGCTTCCGCCCTGGGAAGTCTCCGCATCTGCTCTCCTGGGCCCAGGAAGGGGGCAGAGGGGCCACAGAGGCCTCTCAGAGGGCAGGGGTGGGGTGGGCATCACCTTCTGCCCACTGTGCCCAGAGCCCGCTGGACCTGGGCTGCTTCGTGGTGCCCCCTCCCCGGGGTCCCCTAACAAAGACTTGATGCTGAAGCCCTCACTGGGTGGTGGCTGGGGACTGGGCGGCCGGTAGGGCCAGCCGTGCAACACGTAGGGGCCCAGGTCCTTGGCGAAGGCTCCCCGCTCGCCCCTGCTCTGCCAGCGCCGGCACAGGGCCGTGTTCTGCAGCCGCAGCGCCTCGGCCGGGATCAGGCTCACGTCGACTGCCCAGAAGTTGCCCTTGGCCTGGGGCTTCGCTGGATCTTTAGGCACCTGGAGGGGGTGGGGAGGCTTGGGTGGGGCCGTCCGACCCCAGACCCTCGGGATTTCCGCCCCAGCTCCGACCCTCGCCCTACCCCACCTTGCGGAAGCATCGGTTGGAGGAGAGATTGTGGCGGATGGAATCCTTCCAGCCCTCGTAGTCTTCCTTGAAGAAGGGGAACGCGGCCTGGACCTGACGGATGATCTGAAACCACCGACCGACCGGCGCGGCAGTGTGAGCCGGACGCAGAGGGGAGCAGCGCCGCCCCTCCCCCACAGCCGGGCTTCGGGGCGTCGCCCCCCCCAGAGAACACCTCTGCGCCCGAGCGAAAAAAAGCCCCGAGGGAAGCGTCCTGCCCGAGCACCTCGGCTCTTTCCCCTGGTGCCCAGGCCTGGACTGGCCCCGCTGGCTCGGCTGGGTGGGGCCAGGTGGGGATGGAAGCCGGAGTCTGAGCCTAGGAGTAGGTAGGGGACGGGTCTGGCGAAAGGTCCGATTACCGAGTGTGAGGGAAAAAGGGGGTCCCTCTCACCTGGGCCAGCTTCAGCCTGCGGGAGGGTGCGGCCTGGATCACCAAGGCAATCATGGCCAAGTAGGTGTAGGGGGGTTTGTCATGCCGCAGGTATCTCTTCTTCCTTCTCTTGGGGGGCTGGGAGGAAGACTCCGACCCAGGAAGCCCCAGGCGTGGGTTGCTGCAGGGTCCCATGCAGGGGGAGACACGCACCGTGGGCAGGGGCCTGGCCCCGTGGAGGCAAGGCAATGGGGCAGTGTGGTGAGGCAAGGCTGGGGGCCTGAGGCCGGCGGGCCTGGCGGGCCAGACCCTTTATCATTCGGATGGAAGGGGGAGGGGAGGGGAGGCAGAGGGAGGGAGAAATCGGCGGTGGGGGAGGGGAGCGTGCAGAGGACTGCCACAATTAGCAGGTTTCAGTTAATCTGGAAGGGAGGGGCAGGGAGGATTCCAGTGGGGGCTGCAGGCGGCCACCCAGGCCTCATTCCTCACCCCTGGGCTGCCTTCAGCACCCCCTACAAGCTGGAGGGAAAAGCCTTTGGAAGGGGCCTGTGACCTACGGTTGCTTTATCCTGTCTGGGCTGGGCTTCAGGCTCGCATTTAATAGCTGCGGGAGTTGATTTACCCAAAGTTGACCTGCCAAGAATGGGTGGGGTCTGCCCAGAGTTCAAGGCTGAGCAGCTTCCGGGACCTAGATGGTGGTCAGAGGGCTTCCTGGAGGAAACTTCAGGAACAAAATAGGGACACAGTTAATTCAAGGAATTTTCCTAGGGGGCGCCTGGGTGGCTCAGTTGGTGAAGCGACGGCCTTCGGCTCAGGTCATGATCTCAGGGTCCTGGGATCGAGTCCCGCATCGGGCTCCCTGCTCAGCGGGGAGTCTGCTTCTCCCTCTGACCCTCTTTCCTCTCGTGCTCTCTGTCTCTCATTCTCTCTCTCAAATAAATAAATAAAATCTTAAAAAAAAAAAAAAGGAATTTTCCTAGGGGCTGCTACAGGGCCCCAGTGGATTCCCAAGGCCTTGGAGGCCACTTTCCTCCCCTCCCTGGTGCCTGTTAACAGTGGGAGCTGACCAGCTCTCATTATTCATTGTGCACCTCACTGGCTCTAGGTGAGCTGGACCTCCCTGGCCCCAGAGGACTTTTGGGAGGCAGAGTTGCCTCCCTTCTCTTTTGGTCCACTGAGTCCAAAGCTCTGAAGGTTGCTACCCAGGAGGATGCCCCTCATTCTTACGGGGCACTTGGGCAGTGGTCCTGGGCTTTCGTGTGTGTGGGTGGAGGAAGAGGTCTCCTAGCTGGAGGGGTTTACTGGACATCTCTTGGGGCCAGGCCTTGAGGATACAGCTTCATGGGTCATAGTTCCTGCCCAGTGGAGCACGCAAGGACCACCTGGCTTCACCCTGGACAGGAGTGAGAGCACAGGTGTGTCGTGTGAGTACACAGGAAGGCTTCCCAGGCAGCCACAGGGCCCTGAGGATTAGTCTAGGTAGAAGGAGATGTTCCCCAGGCAGGTGGGGGTTGGCCTGAATGGAGGAGGGGCACCCTAGGGAAGAGAGTGGAGGCTCAGGCTGAGGAGGCCTGAGGGGCCAGAACCCCCTGCTCAGGCCTGGCTATAGCGTCTGAGGGTTTTAGCAGGCACAGGACCTGCCCCAGAAGTGTGGTCCCAGAAGAATGCCCCTGGCAGGCCCTGAGACTCACTGGTCCTCTCAATTCCCAGACCCTGTTCTGTCCCCTCACCTTCTCTCTGGCCATCTGATCTGTCAAGGCCTTTGAGTTAGTCAAGGCCTATGGTCTGTACCATGACCCAAAGCCCAGCCCTGCCCCCTACCAGCAAGTTTGCCCAAGGGGGTATTGGGCCCAGGACACCAGCAGCGGCTGGTGCTGGTATCAAGGCCCCCAGACCCAAGGGAAACCACAGGAGCACACTTTATATAACTCATTTCAAGAATTCAACTTTTCTTGGGTAGCCTCCTCCCACAACATTATAGTCGTAAATGGTTTAAAGTCTGCAGCATACAGTAGGTAGCCAACTGGTGTTAAGGTGCTGAGGGTAGGCAGGAGTGCAGGAGGTGCACTGGGGGAGGCAGTGTGGGGGCGGAAATGGATGAGGTCCTGTGGAGTACCACACTGCCCCCTTCACTCTCAGACGTCCCGTGGTTCCTCTGAACCCCTACGTCACCTCTTTCCGTTCCCAGAGCTCTAGTTGACGGGGTCCGTGTGTCTCACCGTGCTGTTACTGCGTACGGCTTCCTAACCGCACTCCATTAGCAAAGAGGTCTCCCTCCTTCAAGTCTTCAGTCGCCACGTCCCCTCCACGCGTCCTCCCTTGCTTGGTTTGACGTTCAAGGCTCCTTGAGTCCGCACTATTCCTATGTGACCACTGTCCCCCGCCCTCCTAAACCGCCCCCTCGGTTACTTCCCATGGCCCCAAAGCACCGGGTCATTCCACTTAGGTCTATGTTTTCCCTCCGTCCGTGATGACTCTGCTTTGTCCGGTGAACTCCGACTATTCTTTAGAAGCCCAGGACAAATAGATGGCCGCTCTCCCGAGAGCCTTTTGACTGCTTGCCCGTCCCGCCCCGTCCGCGCCCAGGATGCCGCGGCCACCGAGACGCTCACACAGCACCGCCCGCAGCCGTCCTCTCGGGGAAGGCCCCGCCCCCTGGCCGGTCGGCCACGCCCTCGGGCTTCCGTGCGGGGCCGCGGCTTCCGGCTTTGGGCCGCGCGGACCGGAAGTGTAGCGTTGCCATGGCGAGAGCCGGGCGCGGGGCCCGCCCCCGCGGCGCCCAGAGGAGCGCGGGCCCGACCGAGCGGTGGATCGCATCTGGTCCGCTGCGCTGCTGCGCTGTGCGCGAGGCGGAAGGTGAGGCGCGGACTTCCGGGGCCTGCGGCGGGAGAGGAGGCCGGCGGAGGAGGGAGCGGCGGCGGGGGGCGCGGGGGGCGCAGAGCAGAGCGGGGCCTCCTCGGGAGCCCTGCCCGGCCGGCCCTCGGGGAGGCGGGCGCCGGGGCGCGAGTCTCCGCAGGCCCCTCCTGGGCGCAGGGTGCCACGGGTCAGGAGCGGCTTCTCGGGCGGCAGCCTGTGAACTGAAGGCCGCCTGTGGGGCTTTTCACCTTGATCTGTGCGTGGAGTTGTTTTCAGTTTTGCAAACCTGTTGGTCAGGTGGGCAGCGCTAGACGTCTCCGCGTTTGCAGCCGGGAAATTCGGGCGGGCGGAGAAAGGACATGCCCAGGCTTTGTGCGGGCTTTGGAGCGAGGCCAGACGAGAAACTGGAGCCTCTCCGGGGTTCCGGTGACCTCCCGGGTGAGGATCCTGGGCGCCACCTCGCAGACCAGGGTCAAAGTGAGAAGCACCAGCGTGTCCCAATGCCCGCACCCGCGCTCCAGGCCTGTGGGGGAGGATCCGGGACTGGTTGGGGCCCCTCAAGGCCCTGGAGCAGGGGCTGAGGCGGCCGTGGGATTAATCGCCGTTAAGCTCCATGCCGAGGCATGTATGGAGTCATTCCAGGTTGAGGGACGCCGGAGGAAGGCTAGCCCTCCTCAGAGCCCTGGCCTTTTCTTCCTGGATCTTTGACTTGGGGTGGAGCTGGCTGTGGGAGCACCACATTGCTCTTCTCAGGCCCTGTCTGGGCCCAGCAGTGAGCCCTCATGGGTGTCTTTGCTGCCCCGTGTTCTCCCCGGGCGGGATTGGGGTTGTCCTGTATCCCAGAAGTGTAAAGAGGCCTCTGCTCCTGGCTCTGCTGCCTAGTTCACTTCAGGGGTGGTGAGGAGAGCCCCAACCCGGGGCCCTGGGGCCAAGTTCTCTAAGGGGCTAGTGGCTGCCTGAAGGAGACTGCGCAAAGGCTAGCTCTGGGCTCCTCATTGTGATGGGTGTGTCCCCCTTTCCCTGCTCCCCAAGCTCTTGATCAAAGCTGGGATGGGGAAGCTTTAGAAGGTGCTTCCTTCCTTCCCTCCCTGTGCATGGGCTGGATTTCCTCCCTGTTGGCTGGAGCCTCCTCCCCGGGCTCTGCTGTTTGGTCCTAGCCTCCTCTCTCACCTGCTTGGGGTGTGCCTGGACTTTGGTCTCCCCTGACAGCAAAGGGCTGGCAGGCACCTGGGAAGAGGGTTCCTAATTCTGTGGACTCAACATTGGGATCTGTGTTCTAGGGATTTCTGTCTTTGGTTTCTATCAGCAGCCTGTGTCCATTCTGTGCAGTTTTGGTACTTCAATGTGAGGTGAACCCCCCTGACCTCCGGTGACCTAACACACCAAACCCAGGCAGGTATCTGGCTGGGTGGACTTTGATGGCAATGGTAGCAATTCGTGTGTCCCCACTCTTCCTGGTCATCTGAAGACACGCAAGATTAGCAGTTAATGTTGTTGGCTTCTTAGGAGGAAACATCACAACTATCACAATCACTTCCAAGAGTGCCCCGAGAGTACGTGTCCTGAACACGCTGTGAAGGCGCACGCACGAGCTGTGTCTTTCCCCAGTGTCCGCTTTATTCAATCAGAAAGCAAGGTTAATAGAAAGCAGGTTTAGGATTCCAGACTCAGTGATATTTCACCATGTGATTAACTTGGCTTCTTAATACGGCACACAACAAAGATTACAAGGGGGTAGGGAGTTCGCGAACCAAACACGAAGTCGGTCTGTGGGCGGCGGCTGAGATGAGGTCTCAGGTCCGGGTCAGCTCTCGGCACTTACTGCTCCTTATGCTCAAGCAGGGAAGCATGTCAGTCCTGTTGGGAGATCAACCGGGCAGAGCCTTGGGCAGCAACTGCCTTTCTGAAGTGGTCAGACTGAGGGGGTCTGTCTGTCTAGAGGCGTCAGGTCCGAAGAGACTGATAGTTTGCTGCAAAAATCCTCCCTTTTAAAGGGATCTAACGGGTCTCGGGCCCTGCAGACGTCCTCTGCTTCTGCTGGTTATCAGTGCTGGGGTGTGAGCTGATGCTGGACGTGGCAGGATCTCGTGGCCGTGGTACCTTTACCGGCTTGTGTCACTGCTTGACACAGGCTCCTGCTTGAGTGAGTCCCTACAGCCTCCCACTCTAGGACCTCTGCACGGTCTACTCGTTAGCCAAAGCAAGACATCTGGGAGGCTCTTCCCTCACCTCCAGGCTCTCTGAGAACTTCATCCTAAATATCCTTGATTCTGGCCCTTCCCGTCCATCCTTCCCACCAGATAAATAACCTGCCTCTGTGGCGTTACCCTCGGATTGTAGCACTTTCCCCTGACTAGTCTTGGCTCTGTCTTAGCCCCTCGCCCCCATGCTTCTCACCTTAGCGTGATTGATCTGAAATGCAAATCGAATTCCTGTCCTTTCCTTCTTGAAATACTTCCTCACAGACTTCCGAATAACACTCACCTGCCTTTACCCACTAGCCGCCATCCTCTGTACCCCTCACCCGCCCCCTGAGCACTTTTCTATGTGTGTGTCATGCTGCCACCACCCTGAACTGGTGTGGCGGTGGAAGGGAGAGAGCAGACCTCCCCCCACCCCTTCCAAGCTCCGTAGCCTGGGGCAGGGCTTCATCGGCACTACCTGCTGAGAGGAGGACAGAGGTATGGGGCCCGTTAGCTCTGCAGATGCCCAGGGGCGAGAGCCCTACAGAGGAGGGGGAGCTCACCTGCTGGGAACGCTGTGAGGGCAGCTACATAAGGTGGGATGGTGGATGTTGGGTTCTGGGCTGTGTGCTTTCTTGGCAGCTGTGACGAACCCAAAGAGCAAACAGATTTGTACTGGCCGAGGGGCGCCTGGTTGCTGAGGCCACGGTGATGGAGCCTGCAGACACGTCTTCAAAGAAGTTTCACTGTGAAGGAGAGGAGTGTGTAGGGGAGTGGAGGGTTGGAGTTGGTTTGAATGAGGAGGTCCATGGAGATCCAGAAAGATCATGGAGATTGTGGTCTTGCGCAGAGAAGTGACTGACATCTTCAAGATCCGGGCTGATGGATGGGGGCTGGGCTGAAGAGTGGAGGTGGGGGCGTTGGGTGGTTGTACTGTGAAGTGGCTCGAAGAGCCCCGTGCTCAGCCCTGTCTTGCCAGGCCAGGATTCCCTGAGGCCTGGGTCATTCTTTGATGTGACCATTGTGGTTTTGTTGATTTTGGGTGATACATTCTGTTAGCTTCACACCCCGGCCCTCCCCCCTCCCCCCAAACCTTTTCCTGTTTTGGAAGGAAGGGAGGGAGGATGGTGTGGATGCAAGCGACCCTTTGGGAGCCTCCAGGCCTCAGATGAAGGGTCAGTTTCCTGCTGAGCCCTCCCACTGTCCAGTAGGTTTGAATGTCCCTCCCTGTGCAACGGGGCACAGGGCAGAGCCTTGCCATTGCTGATGGACCTCCCATTTTTCCAGTCCTGACTTACCTGTAGGCACAACTGAGTCATGGTCTTTTTCATCAGACCAGCTTACCCACAAGCTCAGAGGCTCCTGGGTTACAGTTTATACTAGCCCCCCAGTGCCAGGAACCCAGTTATTGAGCACTTCCTACAAGTCATGCACTAGGCTCAGCTCTGAGGACACAGCAGGACACAGTAAATGGCATGTCAAAAACTAGAACAGTGTGGGGACCCTGGGTAGCTCTGTCTGTTAAGCAGCAGACTCTTGATTTTGGCTCAGGTCCTGATCTCAGGGTGGTGAGATCAAGCTCTGCATCAGGCTCCATGATCAGCGAGGATTCTGCTTGAGATTCTCTCTCTCCCCCTCCCCCCACGCAGGTGTGCGTGTGCACGTGCGCGCTCTCTCTCTCAAGTAAATAAAATCTTTAAAAAACAATTAGAACAGGGTGAAAAGAGAGTGACAAGGTAACCACGGAAGATCTCTAAGGAGGTAATATTTAAATTGTGATCTGAGCTACAGAAAAGGAGTGAGCTATCCTAAGATCCATGGAAGAACTTTCCAGACACAAGGAACAGCTAATGCAAAGCGGGAGTGATGATGAAAATGATAGCATCAAATAAACATGCGATAGACCAGGGGTTGGCAGGGTTTTTTTCCTGTGAAAAGCTGCATAGTGGGGCACCTGGGTGGCTCAGTTGGTTAAGTGTCTGCCTTTGGCTTAGGTCATGATCTCAGGGTCCTGGGATCGAGTCCTGCATCAGGGAGCCTGCTTCTCCCTCTCCCTCTGCCCCCCCCAGGCGCCCCCCCCGCCCGCTCGTGCTGTCTCTCTCTCTCTCTCTCTCTCTCTCGATCTCTGTCAAATAAGTAAATCTAAAAAAAAAATGTACAAGCCATTCTTAGCTCATGGGCCATACAAAACCAGATGGCAGGCAGTAGTAGTATGCCAACCCCAGTGCTAGATACCAGAAATACTGTTGTTAACTCGTTGAATCCTCCTAAGAACCTTATAAAGAAAGTATGATTATCATTCCATTTACAGATAAGGAAACTGAGGGAAAGAGGTCAAGAGACTTGACCAATCTCCTCAGCTTCCTTCCATTTCAAACCCAAGTCTGGTTCCAAGCTCAGCTCCCAGCCATTGTGGTACCTGGAGCTGGAGGCTTCCAAGGTGTAGAAGCAGGAAGCAGGCCAGTGTTGAGTGGTCAGTGGAGAGGAGGTATGCAAGGAGATGGCAAGGTGAGCAGGGGCCAGGCCATGCAAGCTGTGGAGGCCAGGATAAAACTTTTGGAATGTGTACTTTTTTTTACACCAAACTTTATTTTATTTTATTTTTTAAAGATTTTATTTATTTGACAGAGAGCGAGCAAGAGAGGGAACACAAGCAGGGGGAGTGGGAGAGGGAGAAGCAGGCTTCCTGCGGAGCAGGGAGCCCGACGTGGGGCTCGATCCCAGGACCCTGGGATCATGACCTGAGCTGAAGGCACAACCGACTGAGCCACCCAGGTGCACTGCATGTTTACTTTAATGGAAGCAATTAGACCTTTATGATATTGAAACATACTTCCGTTTATCAACTGTGGGTCAAAGGAGGGAGAAGCCAAGTGCATTGGACGCCTTGTGACTACCTCAAAGGGTGAGAATCTGTAAGTTCCCAAGGGGGTGGATCTGAGCTTTAGAAGGACAGATGGCAGTGCTTTTAGCCAAGGTATTTGGAGGGTCTCTATGGATGGTGCCAGTTGAGTCTTAATAGTGTGATTAGTACATCCAACTAAGCCCGAGGATTAAGGATGGTGTGCTCAGTGGAAGTGTCGTAAAGCTGGCTGGACAGCACAGAGCTGTCACAGCACCTGACCAGTAAGATGAGTTCCCTGATCACTCTGAAGTTCAGGGGGGTCGCTGGATAGGGGTGATCTTTTCTAACGGAATTTTAGTCACAGAAGAAGCATTGGCCTGTCTGAAAGAGCAAGCTTCAGTCAAGTGAGAAAACATACAAACCATAAGTAAAACATATTTATACCCGTGAGATGGGAAAAGCTGTTTGAAATCCACTTGTGTAAATAGGTCTCCCTGGATTATACTTCGGACAGGTGGTAAGAGCAAGGTGGGCACTTTCTGCACCCTTTTCCCACCAGTACTGGTTCATGAATGCTGTCGTTCTGTCAGTAGACCAAGAGTTAAATGCACGTACAGAGGGAAGTAACGCGCATTATAGAATTTCTGGTGGGGCTGGATTGTTATTTGGTCCAAACCAGAATTCTCTTCTTATTGAGCCAATAATAATTACTAGATTTCTAAGACTGCTTTTCATCTCTGTGGCCAATTCTTGGGTATCTCTTGTGAACTTTTCCAAATTATCATTTGGGAGAACATCCCTTTGGACCATGACAGAGGTCTGGCTATTGGTTTCCTTGAAAGCAGCATTTTTTGACAGAAAAAGCAGTGAGGTGGTTTCCTTCTGGCCTCCAGGGAGTCGAGTCTGGAATGCCCAGGAAACTTAATAATAGCGGGAGCAGCCAGCAAATTATAGCATGTAATACATTTTGGACATAGGAGCCATTTTAAATTTTATCCCCATTGTAGCTGAGGAAACCTGTCTGTTTCCATAACATTCCAAAGTCATGAACTATCCCGAAGGCTCACCAACCACTGGTATAAATGTTTATGGTTTTACTGTTGGCTGAGGTGCAGGCTAGAGTAAGGACATGGAACAGCTTGTGTGTTGAAGTAGCCAGAGGTCAAAGTGCCCTCTCAGTGACTTCAAAAGGACTTGCAATAGCGTGCCCAGCACCATACTTACCATTTTCATCCTTTATTTTTTTTTTAAGATTTTTTTATTTTTTAAGTGATCTCTACACCCAACGTGGGGCCCAAAGCTGTGACCCTGAGATCAAGAGTCGTGTGCTTCACCGAAGATCATGGGGCAAAGATCTTGACCTGAGCGGAAGGCAGATTACTTAACCCACTGAGCCACCCAGACACCACAGGGTTTATTTAGAGCCTCAGAAGACTTAACTTTATTTGTTTTTTAATTAATTAATTAATCTCTCTGCCCAACGTGGTGCTCCAGCTCACAAGCCCTGAGATCAAGAGTCGTTCTACCAACTGAGCCAGCCAGGTGCCGCAGAAGAGTTAATTTTAAATTTTTATTTATATTTATTTTTTTAGCGAGAGAGTGCTCGAGGGTGGGGAGGAATAGGGGCAGAGGGAGAGGCAGAGAGAATCCTTTTTTTTTTTTTCAAGGATTTATTTATTTATTTATTTGAGAGAGAGAGAGAGAGAGAGAGAGAGAGAGAGAGCAGGAGAGGGGGCAGGGGTAGAGGGAGAAGCAGGCTCCCCGCTGAGCAGGGAGCCCGATGCGGGACTCGATCCTGGGACTCCGGGATCATGACCTGAGCCGAAGGCAATTGCTTAACCAACTGAGCCACCCAGGCGCCCCCGGTAGAGAGAATTCCTAAGCAGGCTCCATCTCCCGACCCTGAAATCATGACCTGAACCAAAATCAAGCGTCCGACATTCAACTGACTGTGCCACCTGGGCTCCGAAGAAGACCTGAGTGTAAAGGGGCATGTTTTACTGGGTTCAGGAGAGGAGCCCGTGGGGAGGGGTTCAGAGGAAACGGAAGTCTGGCAGAGAGGACAGAGGGAAACAGCAGAGGTGGGCCTGGGCACCGGTAGTTGCTTTGTGTGTGTGCAGACGGGGAAGATGGGAAGGGGAAGAGCGGCCTCAGAAACCATTTTGACTCCTTCCAGTTCTTTGTTTGCCTCAGTTAATTCAGAAATAGTATTTTTCAAGGAGGCCTACTTAGAATTCTGAAAACATTTAGAAGCCTCAAGATACCATTTAAAATACACATCCCATTCAGGTTTTTCCCCTCTTTCTTCCTCCCTTCCCCCCTTCCCCCACCCCGCACCTTTTCTCCCCATAATGGCCATTAATGTTCTAAATTACTTTTGGGTAAGTCAGTCCATTTGCTTATAAATGAGCATGTGGAGAGACCGTAGTTATTTAAATGTAAAACGGCCAGAGTCCCAGGAGGAAGGACACCCTCAAAGCATTTTGATCACTGGGATCCAGTTTCTCAGGGGGTTTTCTATAGAGCAAAGAGAACAATCCCTCCTCGGCGCGGTTTCAACAGGAACAGCCTGGCTCCAGGAGGAGTCAGACCAGAGGCCAGCACGGTTCCAGTAGGAACAGTCCAGTTCCAAATAGGAGTTGGACTGAAGACCAAATGGGTATTCTCAGGAAAAAACAAGACTTTAAAACAGATCTTGCATAAGGCGTGGAGAGCAGAGCTTGAAATCTAGGAGAACACTTACCCTCAAGCTCTAGGGTGGGTAGGAAAGCAGTATGCTCAGTTGGCTCTGTGGGTGCAGCAGCCTCGGCGTTGCTGGGAGTCTTCTGGATCTCACTTCTGATCACAAGTAATGTTAACCTTAAAAATAAAACTGCCGGTTATTTTACCAGCGGAAATGGGTTTATTCGGGAGCAGCAGGGAATGGCAACCTGGCACAAGCAAACTCTGGCAAATCCACAGGCAGGTCTGCAGAGCGAAGGCGAGCAAAGCTCTTTTACGGAGGAGAGGGGGAGCTGGGAGGGGCTGCTGTCGGTCAACAGTCCGGGAGTCACCTGGGAGCCGGGAGTGCAGTGGCTTCTCCTCCTCGGCTCCGGGGCTGCCAGGGGAGCAGCAGCGCTTCCTCCTGCCCTGGCGGGGCCGGTGCAGCGGTAGCTAAAGCCGCCGCCGCTTGGAAGGCCCCCTTGGTGAGTAATTGACGGGAGAGCGCCCCCTGCCGGCCGCCCCGCGACTCCATTCTATTTTTTTTTTAAGGTTTTATTTATTCATTTGACAGAGAGAGACAGCGAGAGCAGGAACACAGGCAGGGGGAGTGGCAGAGGGAGAAGCAGGCTTCCCGCGGAGCAGGGAGCCCGATGCGGGGCCCGATCCCAGGACCCTAGGACCATGACCTGAGCGGAAGGCCGACGCTTAACGACTGAGCCACCCAGGCGCCCCGCGACTCCATTCTAAATGAGGTCTCCTGTTACTAATTTTCACATTGTATTGTCTATTGCTGTGTATCCCATTACTCTAAAATATAGTGATTTGGGGCACCAAATCAGCGTGTGCCTTCGGCTCAGGTCATGATCTCAGGGTCCTGAGATCGAGTCCTGCATCGGGCTCCCTGCTTGTGCTCTCTCTCTCTGTCAAACAAATAAATAAAATCTTAAGAAAAAAAGTATAGTGACTTGAAACAATAAACATTTATTATCTCACAGTTGCTGTAGGTCAGGAATTAAAAAAACGGCTTAGCTGGGTGGTGTCTGTTCAAGGTCTCCTGTGCTTGCAGTTCGGATAGTCAGGGCTGCCTTGTTTGAGGGTTAGACTGGGGCTGCAGGGTTTGCCTCTCAGGTGGTGCCCTCAGCTGGCTGTTGGCAGGAGGCCTCAGCTCTTCACATGTGGGCCTTTCTGTAGACAGCATACCAGCTACGTTCCTCCAGCACCAGAGACCCAACAGAGGGCCAGCAAGAGGCTGCATTACCTTTTATGCCCTAATCTCAGAAATTATACATTGCCATTTCTGTTTGCTTGTTTTCTGTTTGTTCAGTTTCTGCCATTTTTGGGGTTTGTTTTCTGTTTGTTAGGGGTAACTAAATACTGAAGGAAAAGTGGATTAGACTCTACCTTTTGAAGGGGGTGTCAAAGTGTTCTATACTTTGTGATACTAATTTTGTAAATGATAATGAACATTTTACATTTTCCAATTGTTGGTTGGCAGTACAGAGACATACAGTTAATTTTGACATATTGTCCTTGTATTTCACAACCTTGCTAAATATATTTATTCTAGTATCCCAATTGTAGATTACTAAGGATTTTTTTTTAAAGATTTTATTTATTTATTTGTCAGAGAGCACAAGCGGGGGGGGGGCGGTAGGTAGAGGGGCAGGCAGAGGGAGAAGCAGGCTCCTTGCTCAGCAAGGGGTCTGATGTGGGGCTCGATCCCAGGACCCTAGGATCATGACCTGAGCTGAAGGCAGACACTGAACCGACTGAGCCACCCAGGCGCCCCTCTTTTTTTTTTTAATTATTTTTTTAAAAAGATTTTATCTGTTTATATTTATTTATTGGTGGGGTGGAGCAGAAAGAGAGGGGGAGAGAGAAGGCAAGAAGACTCCACGTGAAGGGCAGAGCCCAGTGTGGGGCTCAATCTCACAGCCCTGAGGTCACGACCTGCGCTGAAATCAAGAGTCAGACACTCCACGGACTGAGCCGCCCAGACACGCCCAAGGATTTCCTACATGTCTTCTGCATACCTACCTACATGCTTTGTGAATCTGAAGAATTTTACATCTTCCTTCCCAATCTGCATGCGTTTTGTGTCTTGACTTAGTGCCCTGGCTAGGACCTCTAGTATAATGTTGAACGGGATTGGTGTCCCTGATCCTAGGAGGAAGGGTTCACTCTTTTCCCGTAGGCATGATTTAGCTGAGGAAGCTTCCTTCTATTCCTAGTTTCTAAATTTGTTTGTTTTTTTATTATGACCAGATGTTGAATTTTGCCAAATGCTTTTTCTGGTTTTATTGATTTGATTGTATTTTTTAAAATGGTAAACTATTTTGATTTTTAAAATGTTAAACCAACTTTTTGTTCTTGTAATATATCCCACTTGGTCATGATGTGTTATCCTTTTTATATATTACTGGATTCAATTTGGCAATAATTTTAAAGGATTCTTGAAGCTATTCATAAATAAATTGGCATGTAGTATTCTTAACTTGTCATGTCTTTGGTTTTAGAGTCAGGGTAATACTGGCCTTATAAAATAAGTGGGGATGTGTTCCTTTCTCTTCTATTTTTAGAAAGGGCTTCTGTACATTTGGCATTATTTCTTCCTTAAATGTTTGATGTACGTTACCAGTGAAACTATTTGGGCCTGGAGTTTCTTTTTTTTTTTTTTTTAAAGATTTTATTCATTTATTTGAGAGAGAGAGAGAGCACATGAGATGGGGGAGGGTCAGAGGGAGAAGCAGACTCCCTGCTGAGCAGGGAGCCCGATATGGGACTCGATCCCGGGACTCCAGGATCATGACCTGAGCCGAAGGCAGTCGCTTAACCAACTGAGCCACCCAGGCGCCCTGGGCCTGGAGTTTCTTTTTGGGAAAGTTTGTATCTGCAAATTTAATTTCTTTAATAGATAATAGGGCTATTCAAGTTTTCTGTTTCTTCTTGAGTTCATTTTGATAATTTGTTTCATTCAGGTATTTTGCCCATTTATCTAAGTCAAACATGGCAATTTTTTTCTATAAAGGGCCAAATGGTAAATATTTTAGGCTTTTTAGGCCATGTGGTGTTGTAGCACAAAGCAGCCATAGACAATACATAAACAAATGAGTACTGCTAAATTCTCATAAAACTTCAGTTACAGTAACAGGTGCTAGGCCAGATTTGGTCTATGGGCTCTAGTCCATTGACCCTTGACCTAAGTTGTTGAGTTTATTGTCATAAATTGTTCAGAACATTACCATTTTAATCTGTTCATGGTCTGTGAGGTCTGTAGTGATGCCCCCTTTATCATTCATGATATTGGTAATTTTGTCTTTTATTTTTTTTTAAGATTTATTTATTTTAGAGAGAGAGCATGCGTGCCTGAGCAGGGGTAGGGGCAGAGGGGGAGGGAAAGAATCTCAAGCAGACTCCCTGCTGAGCGTGGAGCCCATTATGGGGCTTGATCTCACAACCCCGAGATGATGACGTGAGCCAAAACCAAGAATCAGACGCTCCACTGACTGAGCCACCCAGGCACCCCTGTCTTCTTTCTTGATTAGTTATCAATTTTATTGTGATTTTCTTTTTCTTTTTTTTTTTAAGATTTTATTTATTTGACAGAGAGAGACACAGCGAGAGAGGGAACACAAGCAGGGGGAGTGGGAGAGGGAGAAGCAGGCTTCCCGCGGAGCAGGGAGCCCAATGTGGGGCTCGATCCCAGAACCCTGGGATCATGACCTGAGCTGAAGGCAGACGCTTAATGACTGAGCCACCCAGGCGCCCCTTTATTGTGATTCTCAAAGGAACAGGTTTTTTTTTTTTAAGATTTTATTTATTTGAGAGAGAGAGCGTGCGCACACGAGCACGAGTTGGGGGAGGGGCAGAGAGAGAAGGAGAAACAGGCTCCCCATTGAGCGCGGAGCCCAATGTGGGGCTCCATCCCAGGATCCTGAGATCATGACCTGAGCCAAAGTAAGATGCTTAACTGACTGAGCCACCCACGTGCCCCTGAAAGGAACAGCTTTTAGTTTCAATATTTTCCTCTATTTGTCTGTTTTGTATTTCATCATTTTTTGTTCTTATTAGTATTTTCTTTTACTTACTTTGGGTTTAATTTTCCCCTCTTTTTCTAGCTTCTTAAGTGGAAGCTTAGGTCATTGATTTGACCTTCTTATTTAAGTAATCAAAGGTAAACATTTCCTTCTAAGCACAGCTTTAACTGTATCTCACATATTTTGATATGTATGTTTTCATTTTCATTCAGCTCAAAATATGTTATAATTTCCATTTTGATTCCTACCTTAGCCTGTAGGCTATTTAGAAGTATGCTTTTTTTTTTTTTTAAGATTTTATTTATTTATTTGACAGAGAGACAGCAAGAGAGGGAACACAAGCAGGGGGAGTGGGAGAGGGAGAAGCAGGCCTCTTGCTGTGCCAGGAGTCCGATGTGGGACTTGATCCCAGGACCCTGGGATCATGACCTGAGCCGAAGGTGGATGCTTAATGACTGAGCCACCCAGGCACCCCTAGAAGTATGCTTTTAAGCTTCCAAATATTTGGGAATTTTTCCAGATATATTTTTGTTATTGATTCTTAATTTAATTTAAATTTATTAATTTAATTAAATCTAAATTAAATCTAATTAATTTAAATTTCTAATTTAATTCCATTGTGGTCAGTGAACATACTCTATTTTCATTCCTTATAAAGTTGCTGAATCTTGGATTGTGTTCCAGCATATGGTCTACTCTAGTGAAATCAGGTTTGTTTTTTTTTTAGCTTTTATTAATGGAAAATTTCAAACATCTATACAAGTAGGTAGAATACAATGGTCCTCATATATTCTTCATCCAACTTCAACAATTACCAACTGATGTCGGTTTTGTTTCACCTATATCTTTTATATTATTTTGAAGCAAATCTCAAATATATTATTCACTCTGTAAGTATTTTTGTATCTATTTCTAGAAGGAATGCTTTTTTTAAAAAGTAAGTTCTACACTTAGCGTGGGGCTTGAACTCATGACCTTGAGATCAAGAGTCCCCTGAGATCAAGATTCGGAGGCTCTACCAACTGAGCCAGCCAGGCGCCCCTAGAAGGGATACTTTAAAAATATACCACAATACCTAGGGGCGCCTGGCTGGCTCAGTCGGTTAAGCCTCTGTCTTCAGCTCAGGTCATGATCCCAGGGTCCTGGGATCGAGTCCCACATCGGGCTCCCTACTCAGCGGGAAGCCTGCTTCTCCCTCTGCCTGCCGCTCCCCTGCTTGTGCTCTCTCTCTCTGACAAATAAATAAATAAAATCCTTATTTTTTTTAAGATCTTATTTATTTATTTGAGAGAGGGTGAGAGCTAGAGAAAGAGAGCACGGAGACAACTAGACAAATTTCTATTTGTCTCATAAATGTCATCGTTATACATTTTATGATTTGTTTGAATTTGGATCCAAAAAAGGTACATATGTTGCACATGTCTCTTAAGCTTCTTTATTTTTTTTTAAAGATTTTATTTATTTATTTGAGAGAGAGAATGAGAGATAGAGAGCGTGAGAGGGGGGAGGGTCAGAGGGAGAAGCAGACTCCCTGCCGAGCAGGGGGCCCGATGTGGGACTCGATCCCGGGACTCCAGGATCATGACCTGAGCCGAAGGCAGTCACTTAACCAACTGAGCCACCCAGGAGCCCTCTTAAGCTTCTTTAAATATATAGGTTCCCTGACCATCATTTTTTTCTTATTCAGTTTATTTGTTGAAGAAACTTGGTCACTTGTTTTTATAGTTTCCCACGTCATTGATCTTTCTGATTGTGCCTCTGTGGTGCCCTTTGATGTGTTGTTCTCGGTCTCCCACATTTCCTAGAAACTGGTAGTCGTATCAAACCTTAATCAGATTCTCTTTAGTTTTTTATTGTTTAAGAAGACTGCTTTATATAAGATGGTTGTTCTTCCATTGTGAGGCACATTTGTCCAGTTGTCTTTTCTGTGATTGATAAAAATTCTCCCACATCAGGTATTGGTAGCGTTCATATAGGAGAAGAGGGCAAACAGATGGTCACCAGAGGGAGTTGGGGGGAGGGTGGGTGAACTAGGTGCTGGGATTAAGGAGTGTACTTGCAGTGATGAGAAAAACAAAACACACAAAAAACAAAACAAACTGACCAATTCTCTCTTATTTTATGGTTTTCAAAATACTGAGTTAGAATTCGCTGACAATGAGCTTGTTTTGTTTTCAGTGTGGATTTCAGTGTCTGGGTTTGATAGGTTTCAGCCCATCCCACTTAGTCTTCTGGCCAAATGGGTACACGTTTGTCCTCCGGTGTTTGGCAGTGGGAGTGTCTGATGTGGGCCCCATAGTCTGACCGCTCCCGTATTGCTTGCTGTGACAAGATGTTTCACGTTAAGCTCGGACGTCTCAAGCCACAGGCCTGGAATCAGCCATTTCTATAAAGACATTTTTAAGGAAAATGGAGATTTCAGGCTGGGTTTTTGGAGTGCTCCTTGCTGCTGGGCTGCTCACTGTTTCTGGGTCTTTTCAGTGGACAGAAGTAGGAAGTTTGTTTTAAATTAAATAACATGGGGGGCGCCTGGGTGGCTCAGTTGGTTAAGCGACTGCCTTCGGCTCGGGTCATGATCCTGGAGTCCCGGGATCGAGTCCCGCATCGGGCTCCCTGCTCAGCGGGGAGTCTGCTTCTCCCTCTGGCCCTCCCCCCTCTCATGTGCTCTCGCTCTCTCAAATAAATAAATAAAATCTTTAAAAAAAAATAAATTAATTAAATAACATGGGGTGCCTGGGTGGCTCAGTCGGTTAAGTGTCTGCCTTCAGCTCAGGTCATGATCCTGGGGTCCTGGGATCGAGGCCCGCATCAGGCTCCCTGCTTGGTGGGAGGCCTGCTTCTCCCTCTCCCACTCCCCCTGCTTGTGTTCCCTCTCTCGCTGTGTCTCTCTCTGTCAAATAAATAAAATCTTCAAAAAAAAATAAATTAGGATGAACCATGAGAGACGATGGACTCTGAAAAACAAACTGAGGGTTCTAGAGGGGAGGGGGGTGGGGGGATGGGTTAGCCTGGTGATGGGTATTAAAGAGGGCACGTTCTGCGTGGAGCACTGGGTGTTATGCACAAACAATGAATCATGGAACACTACATCAAAAACTAATGATGTATGGTGATTAACGTAACAATAAATAATTATTTAAAAAATAAATTAATTAAATAACATTACAAATTTTATTGATACTTCCAGGTCATATTTAAGACTACAGGAATTTTATTTTACCTCCTTGCTCTTGCTCTTGTATTTGTATCTTTTTTTCTCCCATGCCAAGAATCTTGGTTCTCAGTGACCCAGGATGACAGAATTGTGATATTACAAGTGTTAAGTATGAACTGCTTATCTGCTGCATCCCACAATAAGCCTAGAACAGTCTTGGGGTAAAAATATGAGCTTCATAGCTGGTCACGTGATTATTGACAACAGGTCATTTGGGCAATTTCCCACCACCTGGGCGAACCTCTGTCCCTGCTTGTGCAGCCTTGTACGAGAGCGGGGCTGGTACGGGGCTCATTTTCCTCCCCTTCCTCTAGTCACCTGTGCCTTTGCTTTTTTTTTCGTAACTGTGATAAAATGTACGTGACATAAAATCTATTGTAACCATTTTTAGGTACAATTCAGTGGCACTAAGTACATCCTCCATATTGTGTAGTCATCATCTGTATCCGTTACCGGAAACTTTTAGCCACCTGAAGCAGAAACTCTGTCCCCTTTCTTTCTTTTTTTTCTTTCTTTTTTTTTTTAAGGACACTTTATTTTTTTAAAGATTTTATTTATATATTTTTGGGAGAGAGAGAGAGAAGGAGCGGGGGAGAGGGGCAGAGGGAGAGGGAGAAGCAGACTCCCTGCTCAGCAGGGAGCCCAGTGCGGGACTCGATCCCAGGACCCTGAGATCATGATCTGAGCTGAGGGCAGACGCTTTACCAGCTGCACCACCCCGGCGCCCCGACTCTGTCCCCTTTAAACAGTCCCCGCCCCTGCCCCCTAGCCCCGCCCCCTAGCCCCGGACAGCCTGCATTCTGTGTCTGTGAATTTACCTATTCTCGGTCCTCCTCCAAGTGGAATCACACACTGTGTGTCCTTTTGTCAATACATTTGTGGCATGTGTCAGGACTAACTTCTTTTTTATGGCTGAATATTCCACCGTATGGATAGACCAAGTTTATCTTTTCATTTGCTGGTGGACATTTGAGTTTCTGCTTTCTAGCTGCTGTGAATCATGTTGAACATTGGCGCGTAGATATGTGAGTTCCTGTTTTCAGTTCATTTGTGCATAGATCCTGAGGTCGTCAGGATGTTTTTCCCATACGCCGTCACTTTACACTGCCGGGTTGATGAAGTTATATTCTGTCCTGTACCGTAGTTCCTAATTCTGTGTTGCAGAAGTTGGAAATGACATCAGTCAGTCTGTCTGTCTGCACAGCCGGGTGGGATGCACGAATTATGCTTTCTCATCTGTGTGTCCTGTTCCGTCTCCTGCACCCCTGGAGGAATGGTGTTCTTGGCTGGCTTTAGGTCCATGGGGATGCTGCTGGCTTATGTGTTACCAGTCCCCTTTATCACGTCTCGAGTGTCCTGACCTCCGCCATCCCCTGGACACCTCCCCTTTGCTGTCCTCTCTGTGCAGTGGCTCCCCTCTTTCTTCCCTCCAGCTTCAGGAATCTGTGTACTGACATGAATTCCCTTCCTCTCTGTTGGCCCTCCCACTAGGCCGGTGGGGGGCGGGGTCTCACTGTGGGTACGTGTGTGTGCTCAGTTGGTCATCTACACCTGGCACATCTCTTGTTCTAAGGCTGTTTGGCCCATGGGTCTTGTCTACAACCCCCGCTCCAGCTTCCCTCACCACTGTTCCCTGCCCAAGGGTCATTGTTGGGGCACGCGTTCTGAGTCAGAGCAGACCCAGGGTTACAACTTTGTGATTTTGACCATTTTGTACCTGACGGACCTTAATTTCCAAATCTACACGATGGGGTCCTGGCCCACTGCAGTGATTAGGCTGAGACTAAATGGGACAGTGTGGCCGCCAAGGGACTGGAGGCTGTGCTGGCCTCCAGGTGACCAGGGCCCTCAGGAAACCCTCTGTCCGTAATCTCTCCTAGCCAAGGCCTGGCTTTTCTCTTTGCTCAGCGAACCTCTTTTCAAATGGAGGTGCCTCCAGCCAGACTTCTTTCATGAGGTTGGCTAGGCCCCTGACACCTTGCTGTTAAGTTTATTAGCTTTATTTTGGATGGCAAAGGGAAAGAAAATGGGGGAGCGAGGCCTCCCAAGTTTTGGGGAGCCTCCCGATGTTTGGGGAGAGGCCTTCCCAGATTCCGGCCCCTCACAGGCACTGCTGCCAAAGCTCGCTGTGGCCCCTGCCTCGTGTGGTCCACACATGGGTAGTGCCTAGTCTGGCCGCCACGGCCTCACAGATCCCCTCACGGGCTTGTCACCCGGCAGTTGTAACTGAGCCAAATGAAATTTCATTGTTGTAGGACAGAAACCATGATAGCTTCAGTTTCATCTGGCTCTACGGCTCTATGGTAGGGGAGTCTGAGGAGCACCAAGGTCCCTGAGAAAGGACGCAGGCCTCCTGCGAGGGTCTGAGAGGAAGTTGAGGCCGGGCGAGTTGGTCCTTGGCAGCGGGCTGGGGAGCTCAAGAGGAGACCGATCATAGAGCCGCAGGCAGGATGAGCTCTCCTACAGGCTCAGGGGTCAGCACATGGGCCAGTGGAACAGAGTCAAGAATCTAGAACAGGTTCAGCCATGTGGGAACTTTATGACCAGGGTGGCGCTGCAGAACCGTGGGGAGAAGCAGCTGTTGAACCAGTGGTGCTGGGCAGCTGGGCAACCGGATGGCAGCAGAGTGACTTGGAGCCACACACTCAGAGTGGACGCATCCCACACTCCCATGGTCGGAAGGCATGCATGGGCGCATAGGTAGAAAACCTGACGAAAACTGAGGGGTGAGGGGAAGGCTCCGGTGCCCGCTCATTGTCCTGACAGGTGGTGCTCACATGGTCTCGTGTGTCCAGTTTACATGTGCTTTACGCACTTTCTGTATTTGTATCACACTTCACAGTAAAAAAGAGTTCTCAAAGAGGACCCCAACATACTGGGGGAAATGTGAGGAAGCCTGTCCATCCTCGGCACAAGGCTCGCAGGACTGACAGGAGATCCAGCGTGGCTGGACGGTGCTGGGATGGTGTCCTGGGTGGGGGATGAACAGGGCTGCTGACTGCTCGGGTGGAAACCCGTGCAGGCCCCGGGCCCAGGTCGTCCGTAGGCTGCGTGAGAAGCTCTGGCCTTCCATAGGGCTGTCAGGACCCCGTGTGCATTTTCATTCCCCTGGGGCTACAGGACGCAGACAGGCTGGAGCCCCAGCTGGACGCAGAACAGCTGGTGGGAGGTGCAGACTGAGTGGGAATCAGGGCCTGGCCATGCTGCTGCTGCCTGCTTCCTGGTTCTCAGACTCTCGAGGTGTCTTCCTTCCGGGTCTTTACACTGACCCTTCACTTGGACTGGATGCTCCTTCCTGCCCGTGAGATGGCACCTTATAGGTGCGTCAATCATTCACCACCCTTCCCTTGAGTGCCAGCCCTGGAGGAGCAGGAGTGGTAACCGCTGCTTGTGGAAGAAATGAATCAAACCTGGAGTGAGCAGGAGATGTAGGCCTTCCGGAGCTGAGGTCTGCCTTGGTGACAATTGTGGTGTCAAGGTCATTGAACCGTGGTACTGGGTGGCCAGTTCTAAGGGTGTTCCCAGAGTAGGCACTCACTTCCTGGGTGTTCTCCCGAGAGTGTGGAGTCTGGGTGGTGGAGGCTGGACCCAGGGGAGTCACAGGGACCATAGGAGACCGCAGAGTGCAGGATTGGAGTCAGGTCCACCAGGGGGCTGCCCGTGATGTGTCCTTGAGACCCGGTGGTGGGAGGCTGGCAGAAGGACCGAGGGACAGGCATATGCCACTCTGAGAGATTAGGGCATGGAGGAAGGACCCATTTGGGGTAGGAGCCCATTAACTCCATTCCTGTGTTGGCTTTGAGATACTTGTGAGCCTAGAATGACAGGTGAGCATGTTTAGCCAGCTGTAGAACAGTGTGGGTATGGCTCCTCTCTCAAGAATCCTGCCACCCTGGGCCGTAAGCAAGAGTAATAATCTCTCCAGCCTCGTAGGGCTGGTCTCTGAAAGTGCATTCTGATGCTGTGCCAAGTGAGAGTTATGTGACAGCTGATCCTTCCCATTCTGCTGCTGGAATGATCCTGGTGGTTCCCTGCTGCCGATGAGGCCAGGTGCTTGGGAAGCCATTCGTGCCCGTAATCCTTGAGCATGCATTTCCTGAAGGTGCAGGGAGCTGGACGTTGATACGGCACTTGAGCTCACAGCCTGGGTCCCAGTTGGTCAACTGTCCTGGGAATGTCCTATCTAGCCGTGCCCCTGGAGCACGTTTCCATTGGGGCAGTGCCTGCAGTGGAGGACATGTGTACCATGGACACCCTGTTGGTGGTCCAGGACAATCACCGTTCCTCTGTGCCTTCCCCATTGTTGGTCTCCGCTCTGGGGGGAGGGACTGACTGATGGCCGGAGGCACCTTGTGTGGCTGAGGTGAGGTGCTAGTGGAAGGTCTTGGCCCATTTCCCTATTTGGTAGAAGGGTTCCTTTTGCTTTTTAGTAGTGCTAACCATGTGTCGCCAATGCCATTTCCTACTCCAGGCCTTCTTTCTTCGTTCCCTTTACTTTTACATTTTCTTTTGAGATCACTGTAGATTTACATACAGTTGTGAGAAGTAGTTCAGAGAGACAGACCCCTGGCACACATGCCCCCCCGCCCCACGCAGTCCCCTGAAGGCATCTAGGACACTGACGTTCACACACTCCACTGACCTTTTCAGATTTACCAGTGTTACATGCATCTCTGTGTGCGCACAAACGTGTGCATGTACTTCTGGGCAGTCTTGTTAACTGTACAGATTTGTGTGACCACCAGAGTCAAGTGCAGAACAGCTCCATGGCCAGGACCCTGTGCTGCCCTGAGTGGCCATGGCCACGGTCTTCCTCCACCCCCACCCTAAGATCTTACCATATCAAGGATTTTTTATTTTTATTTATTTATTTATTTTATTTAAGGTTTTATTTATTTATTTGACAGAGAGAGGCAGTGAGAGAAGGAACACAAGCAGGGGGAGTGGGAGAGGGAGAAGCAGGCTTCCTGCTGAGCAGGGAGCCCAACGCGGGGCTCGATCCCAGGACCCCGGGATCACGACCTGAGCCTAAGGCAGATGCTTAACGACTGAGCCGCCCAGGCGCCCCAAGCATTTTTTATAAATGGAATCATGCAGGGTGTGACTGTTAGGGAGGAGCCCAGTGCCCTTGAGATCCACGCAGGCTGTGTGCATCCAGAGTCGGACCCTTTTTTTTTTTTTAACAAGAGAACAGTTCTACACCTTTATTTACTTTTCATTAAATTTAAATCCTTGAGGGGTACAGCATCACACGGATTCTGTGGCCAGTGGCTTTAGCAGGAAGGTTGCTTCGGAATTTGGCATGAACCATGCCACTGTTTCCATGAGCACGAGTTACTTTTCCCGATTACTGTGGTTTTGTTTGGTTTGCCCCCAGGAGTCACTGTGTTGTTCTTTGCTTTGTACACATAAGCACATCTCTTGCCTAGATAGAATTCCGTTTCATCTTGAGCATAAACACCTTCGATTTTAAGAAGCGCTGTGTGCTCCCTCTGGTTCCAGAGACCCCGCTTATAGCCAGCAAGAATGGCCTTGGACCACAGCCTTCCGGGCGTTCTTCGGTGCTATGGGAAGTCCTGTTCCCAGCAGGCCTCCGCACACTCCAAGATGGCGGGAAAAGCCAGAGTCGGACCCTTTTGGTTGCTGAGGCGTGTGCCATGATGTGGGTGGGCCAGAGTTTGGTTAAACTTTTGCCCATTGAAGGCCTGGGATGTTTCCAGTTTGGGGCCGTTATGAATAAATCTGCTGTGAAGTTCATGTCCAGGTTTTTGTGTGAACTTGAATGTCCATTTATGTGGGACGAATGCCTGAGAGTACGGCTGTTGGGTCATATGGTGAGCACATGCTTAGTGTTTTTAAGAAACTGCTGGTCTGTTTTCCAGAGTGGCTGCACCATCTTATGTGACCACCAGCAATGTGGGAGACCCTTGGCATTCTGATGGGTATGCAGGGACACCTCGCGTGGTTTTCATCTTCGTTTTCCTCATGGCTAATGCTGCTGAAGATCTTTCCATGGGCTTTCTTTGCCATCTTTGTATCCTCTTCAGTGAAATGTCTGTTCACACCTTTTGCCCATTTTCTAATTGGATTGTTTGGTTTTTACTGCTGAGTTTTGAGTCCTTTATGTGAGCCAGAGAGAAGTCCTTTGGTCTGTGATTTGCAGACATGCTCTCCAGTCAATAGCTTGGCTTTTCACCCTCTTCACATGGTTTTCGTGGAGCAAAAGTTCTTAATTGTGGTGTGGTTCAAGTTGTCATTTAGGGACTGTGCTTTTGGTGTCCAGTCTGTAGAAGCTGTATGGCTTCGCCTTTACCATTGAGATGCACAGTGCACCTGGAGTAGCGATTAAGATGAGTTTTTTTTACCTGTGGCTGTCCAGTTGACCCAGCTCCATTGTTGGAAAGGTTCTTTTTCTGCTGCTCTGTGCTGTCATAAATTGAGTGTCTACACTTAGTGGATTTGTTTCTGGACTCTCTTCTGTTCCATGATCTGTTTACCCCTAAGCCAGTACCTCAGAGTCTTACTTACCAATCTTTATATTAAGTTTTGTTATGGAAGAGTGTGAGTACTTCAGATTTGTTCTTTTTTAGGATTGTCCTGACTGTTCTTGGCCTTTTGCATTTCTCGTAAATTGGAGAATAAGTTTTGTGAGTTTCAAATACAGCTACTGTGTTTTGGTTGGGATTGCATTGGACCTTCGATGGCTGGGGGAAAATGACATTCTGCCAGTTCTGAGGCTTGTGGCCCATGAGCATGGTGGACCCTGTTATTCGCCAGGTCTTCCCTCGTGCTTTTAAAAAAGGTTTTGTGGTTTTCTGTGTATAGGTCTTGTGCCTCTTTTGTTAGACTTATAACTAGACATTAATGGTTTTGGATACTATTGTATTTCTATAAACAGCATGGTAATGTTTCATTGTCTCGTTGTTGCTAGTATTTGTAAGTACAATTATTTTTTACGTTGACCCTGTATCTGCCAATATTGCTCTGTTTTAATTAACCCTAATAGTTTTTCTATAGGATTGTTCAGGTTTTTATCATACACAATGTCATTTGCAAATAATGAATTTTTTGTACCCTTCCTTATTCCACTTATTTCTTTTTCTTGCCCAGTTGCATTGGCTAGAACCTTAGTACAAATATGAATAGAAGTAGTGATAGCAAACCTCCTTGTCTCATCCAGTACCGTTTGTTGTTTTTCAAATTAGGTTGGGATAATCATTGTGCTGATGGGAAGTACCCAGAGGCAGGAGAGAGCTGATGCTGGGAGACAGGGGTTCTGGAGGGGTCCTGGGGACGTGGGTCCGGGTCCTTGCAGTGGATGAAGCATTGTGGGGGAGGTGGGGAGCAGTGGCAGATGGATTGTTCGAGTAGGTGGATACCCTTGTCTGATGGCTTCTGTCTTCTCATGAAACATGTCAGCAGCTGAGCATGAAAATGAGGGAGAAGAGGCAAAGGAAGCTGTAAGATTTCTCAGAGAATTAGTGCCATTGAGTGTGTGGGGTATCCTGATTGGATGGGGGCCACCAAGTGTGCGGCGACCCAGTCGGGTGGAGGCCGGCCCCGTGGGTGAGGCAGAACAAAGGAGAGTTTATTGAATACACCGCAAGGGAGCAGTGGGTGGGCAGGACAGCACGAGGGGCAGGGAGGGAGAGACTGTCTGCCAGGAGGCGGGCATGCAGGGCTGCAGTTAAAGGGGGAAAGTGAGGAGGTGTGGGAATGTAGGGAATTTTCCTTTTTTGGTACCTGTGTCTGGATGTAAGTGGCCCATTGGGCAGCTAGGGCTTATAGCTATTTTGAGGTGGGTCACCTGATCGGCCTGTTTGTCTTCAGCCAGGGGGCTGGGGGTGACTGTAGGCCCTCTGCCTTCTCCAGGTTTCCATGGCTCAAGTTGGCTGCCTAAAAGCGGCCTCTACAGAGTGGGCCCCGCACTTGTCTGAGGTGTGGTCTTGAGTCCGTGGCTCTGCTGGTTCATTCAGAGTTGGGCAGTCGTGCTGGACAGGCTGGGGTTCCCACCTGTGCACAGTAGAGGAGCAGTGGAGAGCACAGCTTGAAGCTGAAGGTGAGGACATGACAGCGTGGGGGCTCCGGAGTGCTGGGGTCAGCATCTGCAGGACCGGGCTGCGGGGGAGGTGATGGTCGAGCATGGGGTGTTGAGGAAATGCCAGAGTGGGGGTGAAGGGGGACAGTTACAGATGGTGACAGGGTCAAGGGCATAACTGGGGCAGAGGATGAGGTCATTGGCAGGAAGAAGAGGTCAAGACTGAGGAGCAGGGAGTTGAAGGGTGGTCCCGGGAAATCGAGACCACCAGGAGTTCAGACCTGGCGCAGCGATGGGGCAATGCCCACAGCAAGGGCTGGTGGTGGTGGTGGGCACAGCCGATGGCTGGTATCAGCTGGGACAGCTGCAGAGAGGAGTGGGGAAGGGGCTGCAGGCCACAGTGAGGAACGGGGCGGGTGGGTACCCCCTTCCAGGCTAGGGGGCTGAGGTGGTTTCAGAATTGGGGAATCGAGAGCAGGGTCAGAAGCCCCCTCGATGCTGCTTCTCTGATCAAGCCTGTCTCTTCCTTCTCTCCTAGCTCAGCCAAGTTCTCAGGAGGTGGGGCCCCCGCCGTGTCCTTGCCAATTCTCCATGGGGGGCCCTCTGCTGAGCTCGCAGTGGTCTCTGTATCCTTCTCTTTTAAAAACACAGGAAGGGGGCGCCTGGGCGGCTCAGTCATTGGGCATCTGCCTTCGGCTCAGGTCGTGGTCCCAGGGTCCTGGGATCGAGCCCCGCATCGGGCTCCCTGCTCCAGGGAAAGCCTGCTTCTCCCTCTGCCACTCCCCCTGCTTGTGTTCCCTCTCTCGCTGTGTTCTCTCTGTCAGATAAATAAATACAATAAAATCTTAAAACACACACACACACACACACACACGAAGGCTCGTTCTTTGAGAAGGATCACCTGTGCAGTGGGAGGTACACCTGCGAGGCAGTGTCTTGACACTGTACTTGGTCCAAGGCCTTTTCCATTTCCCTGGATGTCCCAGGTGCATCCTCGAGGCTGGCACCCTGGGCCTCTCTGGTCCAGCCACATGTGCCGTCCAGGCTCATGTCCTGCTAATTATTAGGGCCTTGAGTATCTAACTGGATGTTTTCAATGGGATCTGTGTCCTTTGTCCCGTGAGCTGCTGCATGGCCCCATCATGATTGACCTCAGGACCACTTTGTCATGTTTATTGTACATGTTTTGCCCAGTTGACCATCTGTTTCCTGGTTTTGTAGGCTTTGTTTTGATTTGTTTTGCCCCTCAGTGCAGACATTTTGAAGATCTGGTGCAACTGGATTTATCAGTTTTACTTTTCGTTTCTGGATTTTGTGTCACGTTTAGAAAGGCTTTCCCCTGTGCTGGGATCGCACAGATATTTTTCCCTTCTTCCTGATACCCCTGCGGCTTTATTCTTCCCTATGGCTGTGTCTCTGATGAGTCTGGAGTGGAATTTTTTTTTTTTTAAGATCTTATTTATTTTGGTGGGGGAGCCGAGGGTGAGGGAGAGAATCTCCAGCCGACTCCACACCAAGCACAGAGCTCGATCCACAACCCTATTTACGTTGTTAAGTATAGTCACATATTCACTGATCTCCTGATCTCTTTTGTCTTGTAATCTGAAACTTGATACACATGAAACAGTAGCTCCCCGCTCTCCCTTCCCCACAGCCCCTGTTAATCACTATTCTACTTTCCGTTTCTATGAATTTGACTTTTTTAGATATCCATACAAGAAGCACACAGTATGTGTCTTTTTGTGATTGGTTTATTCCACTCAGCATACTGTTCGTGTTCATCCATGTTGTAGCATGTAACAAGATTTCCTTCCTTTTTGAGGATGAATAATATTCCATTGTACGTACCACATTTTGTTTATCCATCCACCCACCAGTGGACGTTTGGGTTATCTCTACCTCTTGGTTATTGTGAATATCTCTTTGAGATCCTGCTTTCAATTCTTTTTTGATATATACCAAGAAGTGGGATTGCTGAATCATATGGTGATTCTAATATTTTTTTAGGAACTACCATACTGTTTTCCATATTGGCTATACCATTTTACAATCCCACCAAAAGGGTCCCAGGGTTCCAGTTTTTCCACATCCTCACCAACACTTTTTCTTTTCCTGTTTTTGTTTGTTGGTTTGGTTTAGTTTGGTTTTTTGTTTGTTTGTTTGTTTTTGGAGTTTTCTTGCCTTCCTAAATGGGCGTGAGGTGGTCTCTCATTATGGTTGTGATTAGATCTGAGATAGACTTTTGATCATGTCATTGAGTTACCAGGTCTAGCTAGGGCAGTCAACTATCAGTGAAATTTACCAGATGAGAAAAATGTGTTTTATATTCAGCCACCATATCCCATTTCCAGGATTCTTTTTTTTTTTTTATGTCAACCCAGATTTTCATCCAGAATCATTTTTCTTCATCCAAGTAAACTTTCATTAATATTTTTGTAGTTCAGAGATACCTGGATGGCTCAGTCGGTTAAGCGTCTGCCTTCAGCTCGGGTCATGGTCCCAGGGTCCTGGGATCAAGTCCCGCATCAGGCTCCCTGCTCAGTGGGGGGCCTGCTTCTCCCTCTGCCTCTGCCATTCTCTCTCTCTCTCTCTCTCTCTCTCTGACAAGTAAGTAAAATCTTTAAAAAATATATTTTTTGTAGTTCAGGTCTATAGGTGTTATGTACTCTCAGCTTTTGTTTGTCTGAAAAGGTATTGTGTTTTTGGAAGGATATTTTCTCTGAGTATATAACTCTAGATTGGCAGTGTTTTTGTTTTGATTTGTATATTTTTGTTTTTGTTTTTAGCACATTAATGATGTCCTTGCTTTGTCCTCTGGCTTGAAATTGTTTTCTGACAAGAATTTTGTGGTTATAGTTATTTTTGCTCCTCTGTTTGTAAGGTTTTTTTGGATAATTGTAATTTTTTTATCACTTTTTCAGCAGTTTAGTTATTATGTGCTCATTCTGACCTCCTTTGTGTTTTTCCTACTTAGGTTTCATTTAAACCCCTGGATTTGTGAGTGTATTACCTTTCCTTCAAATTTGCAAAAATTTCAGCCATTACTCTCTCAAATATACTTCCTGTATCACTCTTTTGTTGATACTGTCTCATAGGTTCTTTAATTTAATTTTTTTCCCTGTTTCAATTTGGATAGTCCTATTGCTGTATTTTCAAGTTCACTGACATCTCTTCTGATGTTAAGTCCATCCAAAGAGTTTTAACTTCAGATAATTTATTTTTCAGCTCTAGAAATACCACTGGGTTATTTTTTTTTATAACTTGTCATATTCGTGTTTTTCTTTAAATCCACGCGCATACTTATAACAGCTGTTTCTTTTTTTTTTTTAAAGATTTTTTTTTTATTTATTTATTGAGAGAGAGAGAATGGTAGAGAGAGAGCATGAGAGGGAAGAAGGTCAGAGGGAGAAGCAGACTCCCCGCTGAGCAGGGAGCCCGATGCGGGACTCGATCCTGGGACTCCAGGATCGTGACCTGAGCCGAAGGCAGTCGCTTAACCAACTGAGCCACCCAGGCGCCCATAACAGCTGTTTCTTAAAGTCATTGCCAAATCCATCATCTTTGTCAGTTATGGGTATAGTTCTATCAACTGATTTGTTTCCTGGATATGGGTCATGTGTTCCTGCTTCCTCACAAACCTTGTAACTTTTTTATTGAGGTGAAATTCACATAAAATTAACTACATTAAAGTATACCTCTTAGTGGCATTTGGTACATTCACAGTGTTATGTAGCCACTATCTCTATCAAGTTACAAAACATTTGCATCACCCTAAAGGGAGCCCTTTTTCCATCAAGCAGTCACCACCTACCCCCTTCCCTCGACTCTTGGAAGCTGCCAGTCCGTTCTCTGTCTCTGTGGACACCTATTGTGAATGTTTCATATAAGTGGAATTGTGTATGTGATCTTTTTTTTTTTAAGATTTTATTTATTTATTTGACAGAGAGAGACAGCACGAGAGCAGGAACACAAGCAGGGGGAGTGGGAGAGGGAGACGCAGGCTTCCCGCGGAGCAGGGAGCCCGATGCAGGGCTCGATCCCAGGACCCTGGGACCATGACCTGAGCCGAAGGCAGATGCCCAATGACTGAGCCACCCAGGCACCCTTCAAATAAATAAATAACATCTTAAAAAAAAAACAAACCAAGATTTATTTATCTGAGAAAGAGATCGAATCTGTGAGTGAGAGGAGGGGCGGAGGGAGAGGGGGAATCCCAAGCCGACTCTGCACTGAGCGCGGAGCCTGACGTGGGGCTCAATCCCACAGCCCCGAGATCATGATTCGAGCTGAAATCAAGAGTCAGATACAACCAACTGAGCCTCCCAGGTGCCCCTGGAAAAACACTATTTCTTAGCGACCATTCCATGATGGGGCACAGGAAGCTCTTCATAAACCCCCCAGGGTCTTAGTTAGGTCCTGTGACAGACAGAAAGGTCATTCACAGTGTTTACTGTTGGCGCAGGGGCTGGCCCTGGGGGATTGCTGGTGAGTGTGCCTAGGGGGATGGCCGGCCGCTCTGTGCTCCGTCGATGTGCCCGTGTGGGGGTGCCCATGGCAGTACCCGCAGGTCCGCACCTGCTGCTCTCAGAGCATGCCCCGGGAGGCCCGGCTGTGGGCTTGCAGCTCCCATGCCTCCTTCCTTCTCCTCACGGGCGCTGGGCCCGACCTCGCTCACTGATGCACATCCTGCTCCTCGGCGGACGGTAGGGCCTGTCCTCAGTCCCTGCCCCCAGTGCAGAGCTGAGTAAAGCAAGGGAGCTGGGAGGGTGGAGAGCTTCTTGAGTGACCAGAGCAGGCTCGCCAGTCAAGTGCTGGCTGTCCCCTGTGGTGGGCGGGGCTGCCTCTTCACAGCCTGGCGCTGTCACGTCTTAGGGTCTCTGGGCATCTGCTCCTTCCCCGACTGGATGGTGCAGGCCATGGGGCACCTCGGGCCTGAGCTTGTCCACTCGTAGCTGCACCGAGCTGTGCCAGGCCTGGTCCCCTCAGCCCTTTACAAACACTGACCAAAGGCTCCTCTTGCAGGGGCTGGCACGTGGTTAGGACAGGGACTGTGCCCTTAACAGACTTGTCCTCTAGTGGAAGAGACCGGCCAGGACACAGTGCCCTTGTGTCTGGTGTCCAGCGCCCCACCTCTGCTGCTCGGGAAGCTTCCGTGAGGCACGTGTGCCCGCGGGGGTCTGGGTCACTGGTGGGATGGGAGTCTTCCAAGGCAAGCCAGTCTAGAGTGGGGGAGGGTGAGCACATGGGTAGGTGCTAGGGGTCAGCCCTGGAATGGGGGCCGGGCTCCGGGGGCCCTTGCTGTGTGTGAGTCCTGCATCACCCTCTGTTTGCACTGATGGACCAATCTATGTATCTGGGACGCCCGCCCTAACCTGGGCAGTGTCAGCTCTGCATCAGGTTTCCGGGGAGGGGTCACAGCGCCTCACCCACAGCATTCAGATGACCTGACCTTGTTACTCTGTAGAATGACAATATGTACTTTCCCAGAGTGAGGGGTGTCTAGAGATTTTCTCATTTTTTGCTGTTGTAGATAATGCCGCAAATAAAACCAACTCTTTTGATTGCAAGTTATAGGCGCCTACTCCAAAAAGCCAAGCACAGCTTCACATTCTGGGGGGTGGGAAGCCCCCAGAACCAGAGGGAAGGCGGGGGGTGGGCCTGCTTGGGCCTGATGCAGCCTGGGCTGTCCCAGGCTCCATCCTCAATCTCCTCTTCTCTCTGAACAAGGCCGTGGGTGAGTAAAGTGACACCGCCCCTCCCAGGCTCCGGGTTCTCGTGACACCACTGCTAATCCTCACACGGGATACTGGGGTGGGCATGAGGGGTGATGTGGTGGAGTGGTTAACGGGGGACTTTGGATGTAGGCATGGCCTCAGATTCCCTGTGTAGCAAATGGGGATAATGACAGAGACCTGCTGCGTGGCTGTGACATTGGGCGTCGCAGGAGCACGGATCCGTTCCCGCTGGGCTGGGGTCTGGGGACTGGGCCTCCCGTCCCAGAAGCCAGGGGCCCCGGCAGCACTCTCAGCACAGCCTTTGGGGATGGCCCAGGGCTGTGGGCACTGTCCTTCCAGGAGGCTCCTCCCACCTCAGTCCCGGACTCTTGGGCAGCTTACATGGGCTTGGAGCTGAGACATGGAAAAAATCGCCCCGATTTTCTGTTTGACATTCCAGCCAGACCTGGGGGGAGGATTTGTGAACAAGGTGGGAGAGGCCCTGCTTTCCAGCCCCCCCGCCCCCTTGTGGCCTGGGTGTGGTGCGCTGGCCGTTCCGTGGGACCCCACTATGCCATCTTGGCCTTGGTGGCTCAGTGGAGGGTCGAGTCTTTCACTTCTGGTGGGCTTTTCCTGGACTGTGGCTGGGAGGAGGCCGCTGAGTGAGGCCTGGGGAAGGGTGTCAGTTGGGGTCCAAGGGCCTGGTGCCCAGAAGGCTTAGGGCTGAGCCTGGAGGGGCCACCCCTTGATGGAGACTGTCCTGGGATCGGGCGTCCACTGTGGTGTTTCCCTGGCACTGCCAGGGTTACCTCAGGGTCACCTTGGGCTCAGAGAAGGTCATCAGCAGCCCGAGGACCTGCCCAAAGTTACAGGGAGACTGCCCTTAGGCATCTTCCAGCAAGGAGCACTGCTAAAGGGGCCCAAAGCAGACCCAGGGCTTTAGGAGGGTGGGTCCACTAGAGTCAGGGGCCGAGGGCCCGAGTAAGCTGCCACAGCCCGAACCAGGAGACCAGAGTCTCCAGTGTGCGCTGGCCAGGGTTCTTCCCATTGTGGCTGGGTTGGGGGAGGGGATGCTGAGGCTCTCCAGATCCTGCTTCGTGATGAATTTTCATGGATGGCCTTCAAAATGAGTAAACCAAAAGGCACGTAGAGCTGCTTGCTCTTTTTGGTTGTTTTCTGGAGGACATGGGCATCAGAACCTCTTTTAATCTATAAAGTGATGTGGTGGATGACACCTTCTAAATCTGGCTGAACTTAACACAGTCAGGTGGTGGCTTTGGTACTGGCGCCCGTCTTTAAGACGTGAAACACCCCAATGACCCGGTGAGCCCGCCCTGCCGGGGAGCCTCGGCCTAGGGGCCCCCGCCCCTTGCCACGGCTGGAGACTGAGTGCCTTGCTCCTTGCTTATGGTCCCTTGGGGTGAGTTGTTCAGGTCAGCTTTCCTGCAAGGCCCGGAGAGGTGAAGGTCACACCTTGTGTGTGGGGTTGCCTGCTCCCTGGGGGTGGAGGGGACCTTGAGGGGAGGGTGCTGTGAGTGGCTAGGAGGGAAGGAGAGTCTTGCAGAGTGGGTGGGGCTCTGCCATGCCCTGCGTTTGTAGTCTGTAGCCTGCACAGCCCTCCGGGCAATTCCGGGAGAGCCCAAGGAGAAGGTGACCTTGTGCAGTGCAACCTGGGGGCAGGCAGGTCAGCGATGCTGTGGAGGACCAGGGCCTTGAGAAGCTTGCAGAAAACAGCTCCCAGAGGCCAGCACCTGGGCCCTGGAGAGGCAGCCTCATGGGGAAGGCCCGCAGCCCGCCGCCCGTGCAGCCCTCCTTGCTCCCTGCTCTGAGCCACGCTGCCCTTTCTGGGAACCCTGAGTGTGTGAGCCAGAGTGGGGGCGGGGCAAGCGCCCCTGCCAGGAATGTTGTCCAGCTGACTGTGGGCTGGGGATGGGCCTCGTCCGGGGTGGGCCCACCCATCTCACCTGATGGCCTGCCCCGCCTGGAGCTGGCCTTGACAAGCTTCCTATTCCTCCTCCACAGGCTAGTGGGAGCCACCTGCTGTCTGCAGCCTGATCAACTGCTCTTCAGAAGGAGGCCCTCTGGAGACACAGCAGCCAGGCCTGCCGTGCCCTTGGCACCCTGGCTGCTTAGACAGTCTCACTGCTGGGCACTGGGGGCTGAGACCGCAGGACTCTGAGGGCACACCCTGCCCTGGCGTCTCTGTGGCTGGGGGCCCGCCCTCTGGCCACACCTCCCTGTTAGCATTGATGCACTGACCCTGGAAGACTGATGAGAGAGGGGAGGAAAGGCCAGGCCATGGCTGCTCCCAGACCCCACCCAGGATCCTGAGGTCTGGAAGGGGAGGGGGCTTCTAGAACTCCCACGGGCTCCCAGGGGCCTCTGCCCATTGCCTTGCCCTCCCTTCGCCCTCACTGAAGTGCCTGGACACGGCAACGTTGTTATCTGGGTAATTAGCTTCAGACCCTGGACTGAGGCTGGCCAGGTCCTGGGCTGCTTCCCACAGGCTGTGCACCCTGACCCCAAGAGGGAGGTGAGCTCCTGTCTGCTGAGCAGCCGAGGTGTCAGGGCTCTTGAGAGGCAGGCTGTGGGCACCCTCCCACACTGCCCTTTCTGCCTGGGGCCCGTGTCCCTCAGGACTGCCTGGGCCTGGTTGTGGCGTGGGGCCTTGTGACCCAGCCTTGCCTAGGGCAGAGGGCACCGCCAAGCCTTAGGGAGGGGATGCCCCCACGGGTGCTGGTCCAGCCTGCTGTCCCACTCCTGAGGCCCAGTCTGGCCCCTGTGCTCCCTGGTCTGGTGCCCCGAGCCGCCCCCCCGGCAGGTAGCCCCCGCCATGGCCGAGCACCTGGATCTGCTGGCAGAGATGCCCATGGTGGGCAGGATGAGTACGCAGGAGCGGCTGAAGCACGCGCAGAAGCGGCGTGCCCAGCAGGTGAAGATGTGGGCCCAGGCTGAGAAGGAGGCCCAGGGCAAGCAGGGCCACCGGGAGCAGCTGTGGAAGGAGGCAGCCCGTGGCAGGCCACAGAAGCGGGTCCTTTTCCCTCCCAGTGTCACCCTTCTAGAGGCTGCTGCCCGAAATGACCTGGAAGAAGGTGAGCGTGGCTGAGCCCCAGGGCACAGTGCCGTCCTGTGGAGACCCAGGGGCTGGCCTGGCGGCCTCAGTGGCATGCTCTCGAGTGGTAGGCCACCTGAGGCTAGCCCGTGATGGCGTGGCACACACAGGGTGCTGCTGCAGGGGTGAGGCTGACGGGGGGTTGAGCAGGGGCATCAGGCAAGCCCACAGGAGCCTGGGCAAGCGCCCAGAGCTTCGCTCAGGTGGGCTGCGAGTGGCCCATAGTCTTCGCCGCCTCTTGCCAGGGTGCTGGGCGATGATCAGGAGAGTCCTGGCCGCCACCTGCTTGGGTCCTCAGGCTCCACCTCTGTAAAGGAGGGCGGTAACGCCCCACCTCAGCAGGTTGGAGCACGGGGGCAGGGGTCCCCCACAGGCCGGCCCCCTCGACACCTGCCTCAGGGCCTGTCTTTCTCTCCATCGGGACCTTCCTGGCTAGGTGACAGGCCTGAGCTTTTGGCAGGCTCCTCATTGCTCCCCGGCCGCCCTGTGTGCTCACAGCCCCTCCCTCTCCCGGAGAGGCTCTGGAGGGCTCTTCCCGCCTTCCTCCAGGGCAGAGGCTGGGGTGCAGAGGGCGAGGAGGGGCGGGCAGTGCCTCAGGGCAGGGAAAGTAGAGGAGGGCGTGGTGGGCCTGCCGCAGGCCATGGCTCTAGGAAGGAGGGTGAGTCCTCCTGTTGCCTGTGGGGCACAGTCAGAGGGCCAGGCCGTCCAGGAGGTCCGCAGTGACCTTGGCGACAGCCTGGGCCCCCGCTGAACAGAGGACAGGGACTAGCTCTGCTGAGGGGAGACCCTGGGGCGACAGGTCTGCACGCCTTGGGCCCCACTGTGGGCCTGCTCTGGGCTGGGGCATGTGTAGGGTTCAAGAGCTCTGCTGGTGGAAGAGGCTTGGGGGAGCATGGGACCCAGGGAGGGTGCTTGTTGGGGGAGGGTGCCAGAACCCCCGCCAGGGACTGTCCTCAGGAGCCTGAGGCTTGGAGTGTAGGGATTCCGGGGGTGGGTCCCGCTTGGTGCTGGAGGCAGGAGCATGCCGTGCACGCGCACTTGGGGCAGACAGAGACCCAGTGCCCCGGCTCTTGAGCCCTCAGCCTGGGCTCGGGGGTCCCTCTGGCCCCTGCACCTCTGTTCTCCTCAACATTCCCTGCTCCCAGCTGCAGTACGGCGGTCAGCCCAGGTACCCTCAGGTGCCCTGCACCCCGACTAGAATAGTGTTGGCCTGTGGCCGGACCTTTCTCTGCGCTCTTAACCACACTCCCTCCTCCCCCTTCTCACAGTCCGCCAGCTCCTTGAGAGTGGGGTCAGCCCCAACCTGGCCAATGAGGATGGCCTGACGGCCCTGCACCAGGTCAGCCGTGCCGGCGGGGAGGGGGTGGGAGAGGAGGGGCGCCGGCCTGGGCTCTGGCACTCAGGCTCTGTGGCTTGTAGAGCTGCATTGATGACTTCCGGGAGATGGTGCAGCAGCTCCTAGAGGCTGGGGCCAAGGTCAATGCCCGCGACAGTGAGAGCTGGACACCCCTGCATGCTGCGGCCACCTGTGGCCACCTGCACCTGGTGGAGCTGCTCATTGCCCGGTAGGGCCCCGTCGGTGTGGCCGGAGTGGGCGTCTGTATCAGGGAGGGGCTGCAGTTGGGCCAGGAGAGGCAGGACCTTCCTTGCGGACAGGAGTTCATCCTGAGACACAGCCCAGGTGTCTCCTCTGCAGGAAGCATGCTTGGCCCTTGCTTCATTTGTTTCCACTCACCTTTGCTTACCCTGACTTCACCCTGGCATGGAGATCAGGGCCTGGGCAGAGGCTGCAGACACAAGGGAACAAGCATGTACTCGGGGAAGTGTGGTGGTTCTCCTGGGCGCATCCTCCTGCCAAGCCCCCTTAAGAGTTTGGGAACTCCTCGAGGGTGGGCCTTGGCCTCTAGCTCTGGTCTTCCTGGGGTCTGACAGAGACATGCCCTTCTGGACAGAGTGATGAAGGCAGCACTGGCAAAGATGGAGGGGGCTCCTGGACATGGATGGGGCCTTTGACAAGGAGGGTGGAGCAGGGTAGGGCTTCTTGGTGAATGGGAGGGGTGGTTGGCTTTACCAGGGTCCAGGATTTCCCCCACTGCCACGGCCCCTCAACTCTGACCCCCACCGCAGAACAGATGGTCAGGGGCGCAGGCTCTCCTTGGTGTGGTCTAGGTGCTGATGGTGTGTGGGTGGTTGGCAGTCTCTTCCCTTCACACACACATGCCGAAGAGTGGGCACCCACCTTTGTGTTCTGCGCTCCCCTGCAGCTCCCTGTCCTCCCCCTGGCTGTGCCTCTGCTTGAGCCTTGTTCCCTGCAGCTTTCTCCTGGCATCTAGGCTCTCCTCCTCTACTTTTTGCTCCCTGAGGCTCCTAGAGTCCTGGCACCCCCTCCTGGCTGGTGGGCCCACTGTGTGGGTTGACAGGGGCACATGGGTGTGGGACCTGGAGCTCAGACACGGGTGGAGACTGGGGGGTGGCCTAACTGGTTTGAGGGCACGATCCAGAGCTGAGGGGCATCAGGGGCCTGGGCCTCCTCCATCTTTGACCCACACTGTCCTGGAGAGCAGCCCCAGGCTGAGGGCCTCCGCAGAGGGTAGACTAGAGGCCTCCATGGGGGAGAAAGGCTCTGTGGCCAAAGCTCCTGTCCATTCTTCTTGCAGTGGTGCCGACCTCCTGGCCGTCAACACTGATGGAAACATGCCTTATGACCTCTGTGAGGATGAGCAGACGCTGGACTGCCTGGAGACAGCCATGGCCAGCAGCGGTGAGTGGGACCCCACTCGCCCACGCGGGGTGCCTGGGGCACCAGCTGAGCTTGCTGCCCTTCAGGCGTCACCCAGGACCGCATTGAGGGGGCCCGGGCGTTGCCGGAGCTGTGCATGCTGGACGACATCCGCAGCCTGCTGCAGGCGGGAGCCGACATCGATGTCCCCCAGGACCACGGGGCCACGCTGGTGAGGATGGGGCCGTGGGAGGTGCAGGTGGGGAGGTTGCTGCTGGAGGGGCACGGCAGGGACTCAGGGCTGAGCACTTTGCCTGTAGCTACACATCGCAGCTGCCAATGGGTTTGGCGAGGCAGCTGCCCTGCTGCTGGAGCACCGGGCCAGCCTGAGCGCCAAGGACCAGGACGGCTGGGAGCCGCTGCACGCCGCAGCCTACTGGGGCCAGGTGAGTGTGGGGTGGGGGCAGCTGGCCCGGCGGGGGGCGGGGGCGGGGGCTGTCCTGGCTCCTGGCTCCAGGCCCTTCAGCAGCCCGGGCTCGCTGGCCCTCAGGTGCATCTGGTGGAGCTGCTCGTGGCACACGGGGCCGACCTGAATGGGAAGTCTCTGATGGACGAGACGCCTCTCGGTGAGCTGGGGCCGCCTCTGCTAGTGTAGAGGGTGAGTGAGAGCGCACCGGTGACCCTCCGCCCACTTCTCCTAGACGTGTGCGGGGACGAAGAGGTGCGGACCAAGTTGCTGGAGCTGAAGCACAAGCATGACGCGCTCCTGCGCGCCCAGGGCCGCCGGCGCTCTCTGCTGCGCCGCCGCACCTCGAGCGCGGGCAGTCGGGGGTAAGCGCCTGTGGTTGACCCCAGTGTTTCGCCCTGGCCGGCAGGCAGCCCGCCCACACCCCCACCTCCCCCCACTCTGCCCAGCCCTTGCCCCTGCTGACGTGGCTGCAGAGTCCGCAGGGCGAGTGGCCCCCTTCCCCCACCCGCACCGTGCCCTCCTGCAGGAAGGTGGTGAGGAGGGTGAGCCTGACCCAGCGCACCAGCCTGTACCGCAGGGAGCATGCCCAGGAGGCCATTGTGTGGCAGCAGCCACCGCCCACTAGCCCAGAGCCACCCGAGGAGGACGAGGATGGCCGGACGGACGCGGAGCTGCGACCCACGCCCAACGAGGTGAGGCCCCGCCGTCCACCTGCAGCATGGTGGCTGTGGGCCTGGGCGCTACCCTCTGTGTGTGGTGCAGGTGTGTGGCCTGACCTCGGTGCCTCATTGCTCCCACCACAGCCGCCCTAGGAGTCCGTGGGACCCTGGGACCCTGGGCCCAGTGCAGCACGCTCATTTCTGCCCCCTGACTCCCACGCAGCCTGGGGCCCACGGCGGCCAAGGGAGGCCAGAGAAGGCCTTCCTGAAGGCCTCTGAGGCCCATGCTTCCCCAGCAGGAGGACGACCCCGAGTTGGCCAGGCCGCACAATGGCCTAGTTGGAGGCACCCCAGGGCGGCACCTGTACTCCAAGCGGCTGGACCGGAGCGTCTCCTACCAGCTGAGCCCCCTGGAGAGCAGCACCCCCGATGCCCTGGTCCGGGCCAAGGCCCACCACACGCTGGCGGAGCTGAAACGCCAACGAGCTGCTGCTAAGCTGCAGCGTCCCCTGCCTGAAGGACCTGAGGCCCCTGAGCCTGGCTTGCCTGCGGACGCCGAGAACCCCCAGCCAGAGTGCAGCTCCGGGGCTGGTGGAGATCCGCCCCTACTGAAGCTCACAGCACCCTCAGAGGAGGCCCCCATGGAGAAGAGGCCCTGCTGCCTGCTCATGTGAGGGGCTGGCACCCAGAGTCACAGAGTCCTGTTGTCAGGCCCCACTGCAGGCTGCCACGGGGTCCCTGCTCTGGAGACCCCGGTGTGTGCCCTGGTGCTGCTGCTGGGGGATAGCCCGTGCAGGGCCTCCCCCGTTCCCCCCATCCGAGGGTGCCAGCTTCCTTGCTCAGGGATGAACCTCTGGCGGAGGCCCTCCTGGGGGTTACCTGGCTGCAGAGACCTGGTTTCATCGTATGACTCTTGATAAAGGGCTGTTCTGCCACCTGCCTTGTTGTGTGTGTCAGCAGGGCCACTGTCCTGAGAGTGGGGAAGCTGTTGTGTTGCTGCTTCTGGATGTGCCTGTCCCTGTTCGGGGGCCTGTAGGTGCTTGCTTGTGGCTGCCTGGCCCTGCGTGGGAGTGAGGCCCCCTGCCGCTGGGCAAGAAGCCTGGCCTGTGCTGCAGCCTGCTTCCCTGCCTTCCCAGCCTCCTGGAGGCTCCTCTGTAACTCTTTCCTTTCCTGGGAGGAGCCGGGAGCTCTGGAAGGACATTCCTTGGGGGTCAGGGCTGGGGGTATCCATGCCAGAGGGGCAGGGATCCTGGCTTGGAAGGGGAGGGGGCTTTCCACAAGACTCTTGAGCCGCAGAGGGTAGAATCTGTACAAGGCTGGAGTCAGGAACCTCCCTGGGGGATGAGTCCCCTGTTCCTGGCATGTAGCCCTGGTTCTGGGGCCTGGCTGCCAGCCTCCAACTGGGCTGGCAAAGGGGGCCAGCGGTTGGCCGCCCAGATTCTGAGCCGGCTGGGCACAATGTGTCAGGGTGACAGGGGCCCCTTAGGGGCCTCGAGTGGAAGGGCTGAGGGCACCGCTAGCTCATTTGCCCATGGTGGGCAGCTCTGCGTGGCACCGGTGCTGGTCACCTCCCCTGCCCGGCGGGCACTGACGCAGTCGGCCCCGTGTCTGCAGGGCCCAGCCTTTCCTGAGCATCATTGGCTGGAGGGGTGTTCTCAGCAGGGCTGGGGAGGGCCAGGGGAGGGGCTGCAGGTTAAATTTAGCGTGTGGGGCAGTGCAGTTGCCAAGGTCCACCTGCTAACACACTTGGGCCTTGCTGCCAGGGCTGGGAGGGGGCTGGCTCTGCCTGGGGCTGGGACCATATAAACTCGTGCTCTGGCCTGGGCGTGGCATAGGCCACCCTCAGGCCTGACCAGCTGCCCACAGCCTCTCTGAGGGCTGGCTCCTTGACCTTCCGCTCAGACTCAGATGTCAGCAGCTGGGGTAGCCACCCCTGGGCATGGCCTATCAGCTCCCTTAGGGGCCTGGGGAGGTGGGGCTCCGAGGGCCTATCACAGCTCCCTTCCCACTATCTCTGCCAATCAGGAGCAACGGGAGGGGAGCTTAGGTCACCCTGCCTGTGGTGTGGCCCCAAGGGCAGCTCCAGGCTGGCGCACGGTGAAAGGGCACAACGGCAGCCCAGAGCAGCCAAGGTGTCCGAGGGCCCAGAGCCGCCCTACCCTGTCACACCACATCCCAACCCAGAGACTCCGGCCTCCACCAATTGCTGGTCTGGGGCCAAGGTCCAACCGCAGGGCTCCTGCAGCCTGTGGGCCATGGTTGCCAGCCCAGGAGGGGCTGGCCAGATGGAACCCCGCATCTGAGCTTTCGCTCCCCTCCCCCAGTAACGCCAGAATTCTATAGAGGCCTGACTCAGTTACCTGGGAGACAGGCCTGCCGGCCCAAGCAAAGATGGGGGGCCTGAGAGGGCTAGGCCTTGGCAGAGCCCTGCTGGGGTAAATCTCCAGGGGCCCCAGCTCCATTTCCCCTGGGGGTTTAGCTCTGCCCAGCTTTGCCAACCCCTCCGGGCATGCAGCGTACCTCCCCTCCCCCAGGCCCAGGCCCTCAGAGCTTCTTGAACCTTCTGTCTGTCCCTACCCCCCATGCAGGTCTCCTGCTCCCCGGTCATGGGGACACTGGGCGGGCCCTGGGCCTTGCCCCAAGCCCCGCCTGCCTCCTCATGCACTCCCTGTGGCTCCCTGGGGCAGAACTGTGCCCAGATCGGTGGGGCGGGGCCCAGCGGCCCCGACTTCTTCTTCAGCCTTTTCTGTCCCTTTCAGTGGGGCCAGCAGGCTGCAGTGAAGAGGGTGCCCTTTACCTTGAGCCCCTCTACCCAGGCTCCCTCTTCCCAGCCCCGGCCAACTGAGTCTGGACCCAGCTTCCCTTATCCCCACTTCTGAATCCTGCCGTGTCCTGACCTTCCCGCCTGGTCTGAGTAGGGTCATGGCCTTGAGGGCAGGTGACCACAGCCAGGTTGCAATGAACGGGCTGAAGGAGAAGGTGCTGACGCTGGACACCATGAACCCGTGTGTTCGGAGGGTGGAGTACGCAGTACGTGGTCCCATTGTGCTGCGTGCCCTGGAGCTGGAGCAGGAACTGCGCCAGGTATGGCCCTGGGCCCCGCCACTGCCCTCCAGCTGCACCTGGACGGCTGAGTCAGACCCATTCCCACAGTCACACAGGACAAGGACCTGCCGGAGTGATAGATGGCCCGTTCTCACTGCCTGTGCCCCCTCCCTCCCAGGGGGTAAAGAAGCCCTTCACTGAGGTCATCCGCGCCAACATCGGGGACGCACAGGCCATGGGGCAGAAGCCCATCACCTTCCTGCGTCAGGTGAGGCTCAGCATGGCTCTGTGCTCCTCCCCAGTCAGCCCATGTGCTCTGGCTCAGTGTCCGGTGCTCCCAGGTCCTGGCTCTTTGCGTCCACCCTGACCTCCTGAACAGCCCCGACTTCCCAGAGGATGCCAAGAGAAAGGCTGAGCGCATCTTGCAGGCGTGTGGGGGGCACAGCCTGGGTAAGTGCCAGTGCCCAGACCGGCCAAAGCCCCAGAGAGGAGCAGGCAGGAGGCCCTCGCGTGGAAGGGGTGGACTCGGCTGCTGGAAGGGGGCGGAGGTACTCGGGAGGATTGCTGAGGAACCTCTGGGTCCTCTTCTCCTCCCCGACCTGCCTCACCCCCTGGCCCAGGGGCCTACAGCGTCAGCTCCGGCATCCAGCTGATCCGGGAGGATGTAGCTCGGTACATCGAGCGGCGCGACGGAGGCATTCCCTCAGACCCCAACAACATCTACCTGTCCACTGGGGCCAGCGACGCCATCGTGGTAGGCCAGGGCCAGGGCAGGAGGACACCGGGGCTCTTTTCGTGCGGCTGGGCGGACCTTGCTTCTCCCGGCACTGTGGTTCCGGGCGGGGCGCGGAACAGGTGCAATCCCTGTGGGCCCCACCAACCTTGCCTCCCCATCCCTACAGACAGTGCTGAAGTTGCTGGTGGCCGGAGAGGGCCCCACCCGCACAGGTGTGCTCATCCCCATCCCTCAGTACCCGCTGTACTCAGCGGCGCTGGCCGAGCTCAACGCTGTGCAGGTGGACTACTACTTGGATGAGGAGCGGGCTTGGGCACTCGACGTGGCCGAGCTGCGGCGTGCCCTGTGCCAGGCGCGTGGTTATTGCTGCCCACGCGCACTCTGCATTATCAACCCTGGCAACCCCACTGGTGCGCCACCCATCCCCCCAGCCTTGCCGCTTCTCCCTCCCCACCCCCCCCCCCCCCCCCCCCCCCCCGCCTCCCCTCCTCGTGCTGCCTCTCGGGGGCAGAGCGCAGAGCCCAAGAGTCTGACCCTGGAAATGCTGCATCCTCCGCGCTCCAGGGCAGGTGCAAGCCCGCGAGTGCATCGAGGCCGTGATTCGCTTTGCCTTCGAGGAGCGCCTCTTCCTGATGGCTGATGAGGTGCTGGCAGAGGCTCGCCTGGGGCTTGGGGTTGGAGGGCAGCAGTGGCAGCCCCCCGCCCCCCCTCCCCCCGTGACGCCTGTCCGTCCATCCAGGTGTACCAGGACAACGTGTATGCGGAGGGCTCTCAGTTCCACTCGTTCAAGAAGGTGCTCGCGGAGATGGGGCCGCCTTACGTGACGCAGCAGGAGCTCGCCTCCTTCCACTCCGTATCCAAGGGCTACATGGGCGAGTGCGTGCGGGCTGAGCGGGCGGGGTCTTGCGGACTCCACCTCTGGCTTGGCTCCCCCTCGCCCTGCCTTGACACCTGCCTTCCCTGTCCGGCAGGTGCGGGTTCCGCGGTGGCTACGTGGAGGTGGTGAACATGGACCCCGCCGTACAACAACAGATGCAGAAACTGATGAGTGTGCGGCTGTGCCCGCCTGTGCCGGGCCAGGTCCTGCTCAGCATGGTGGTCAGCCCACCGGCGCCCTCCGACCCCTCCTTCGCGCAGTTCCAGGCGGTGAGCGGGCGGGGCAGGGAGGGGCGGAGGTTCGATCATGCGACGTGGGCCGCCAGGTCTGATCAGCCTACCTCCGCGGCCACAGGAGAGGCAGGTGGTGCTGGCCGAGCTGGCGGCGAAGGCGAAGCTCACGGAGCAGGTTTTCAACGAGGCTCCCGGCATTTGCTGCAACCCGGTGCAGGGCGCCATGTACTCCTTCCCTCGCGTGCAGCTGCCCCCGCGCGCCGTGCAGCGCGCTCAGGTAGGTCGGGCCGACTGGCGACTGGTGTGAGGGCAGGCGAGCGAGGCCCGAGGGCGGGGCGGGGGGTGGGCGCGGGCGCCAAGTCTGGGCACCCAGTGCTGACTGCCCGGCCCGGTCCTTCCGCCCCCAGGAGCTGGGCTTGGCTCCTGACATGTTCTTCTGCATGCGCCTTCTGGAGGAGACCGGCATCTGCGTGGTGCCTGGGAGTGGCTTCGGTCAGAGGGAAGGCACCTACCACTTTCGGTGAGGCCCAGCCCCGCATGGTTTAGCCTGGCAGCCCCCAACACCTTTGCTTACCTCCCTCCCCGTTTTAGGATGACCATTCTGCCCCCCATGGAGAAGCTGCGGCCTCTGCTGGAGAAGCTGAGCCAGTTCCACGCCAAGTTCACCCGAGAGTACTCCTGAGGCGCCCCCTCCCCTCCCTCTTCCGGGCCAGGGTGGGCCGGCACGTCCAACCCTGGACTTACCATGGCCAGGGCCCTGGGGTCTCTGGAGCCCTCTGGACTTGTTCCTGCTGCCTGTGGGGCTGGGCCCCTGCCTTTCTGCAGGCCCCTAATAAAGCTGTGAAGCAGCCTGACTACATGGAAGCCGGCTGTGTGCACACCTGTATGAGCCTCCCCTGCCTTTGTCCACTCATGAGTTCCTTTCTGAGCTGGGGCTCTGTGCAGGCCTGGAGACCCAGCCCAGCAGGACATTTGTCAGCCTCCAGGAGGAGCGGTCAAGGAGGGTTCCCAGAGGAAGTGACCTTACTGCACATGCAGCACCTCTCACGGGCTGGGTCTCCACTGTGGTCTCTGGTCTTGGGGCCGACACTGGCAAATGTCACATAAAAATTAGGAAGAGCAAGAGGTGTGAAGGAAGCCACTAGGTTGGGAGTGAAGCTGGACAAAGAAACATGGGAGCTGAGTCCCAGGGGTGGCCACATCCAAAAAAGTAGTCTGAGGAAGACACAGAGCCAGGTGGCCTGGCTCCCCTTCCTGTGCCGTTGGCCTCTCCCCTGCAGCACAGGGATCACGCTGAGCTGTGAGATGGCGCTGGCTGGGTGGGTGAGCAGCAGGGAGTGGAGTCGCAGTGAGGACTCAGAGAGGGAGTCTTGGTTTCCCTCCTAAATGGGCAGATGGCACGGTGCTGCTGCCCGAGGCTGCTGGAGGAACAGCTGTGCCAAGAGTGGGGACGGAGAACGGACAGATAGGTCTTGCTTTGTTTGTATTGGGTTTGAAGTGTGTGACATCCTAGTGCAAACGCAGTCCTTGGACTGGGAGGCAGTGAGGGGCGGCCCTCCCAACGCTGGAGCACCCGAGGGCAGGTGCCAGGGAGAAGAGCATGTAAAATGCTGACGAAGGGGCACCCTGGGGAGACCCAGGCTGGGGGGGTGGGTGTGCAGCCCTATGTCCTATGCCACGGAAAGAGGGATGAGCGCCTACTGTGGGCAAGGTAGACTCGATTGTGGGTCACTGCAGTCTTCTTCGGTAGGGGTGGTAGCCCCCATTTTACAGACGAGGAAACTTGTCGAAGTGATAGGAAACCCACTCGAGGTGGCTTCACCAGCTGTTACTCTAGGGGTTGGGTTGGCTTCAGGGGGTCAAGGGTTTGGAGACAGTACTAAGGCTCTAGATCTGTCCGCTCTGGAGATGGTTCTTAACCATGGGCCATACTCACTACCCCCTCTGGGCCTCGCGAGCCCTGCGGGGTGCAGCTCTGAGCAGGAGAGACTGCATGAGACCCCCACATTCAGCTGCTCCTGGGACAGGCCTCTCCCTCCACAGAGCCCCCCTGGAGTGAGGCAGGGCTTGGGCCCGCCCCACCTGCCTCTCCTGGCCTTGTCCCTGGACACTAGAGGGCGGCCCCGGCAGCAGCGGGCTGCATCGCCCTGGCTGAGACCTTTCACACAGACGTGGCTTTCAGGGCCCTCCGCGGCCCCGGGCTGGGCGAGGGCCGCAGGGACGGGAGGAAGCCGCAGTGCACGGGCACTTAAGAGGCCGACTCCTTCCTGGGGGCTGCTGGGAGGACCCGGTGGACACTGCAGCAGCCAGGCTCCAGGTGAGACACCAAGTCAGGGTGTGGGTCCAGGGGGGCGGTCTGGGAGCCGGATCTGATACCCTTGGGAAGGTCCAAGGTGGGCCGCGGGCTCAACCCCAGCTAGGCGAGCGGCCGTCCATGCCCGCGACTCCCCGGCCGCACCCAGGTTGGCCACTGGGGGCGCCGGAGGGCGGCCGGCGCTCTGGCCGGCTCGCGTGCTCTGTGGCCGCTGCGTCCCGCGGCTGCGCAGTGCGCACGCTCCCAGGACCCGCGGGCGCCGGCCTGTCCCACCCTGACCTGAGTGGCCCAGCTCCGGAGCCATGCTGTCGTGTGACCCCTGACCTCCTCGTGACGGGACCAGACCCCGTCCGGAACCGCTCTGCCCCGGCTCCAGGCTCTGGTCCGGCCTTGAACCCAGCCCCCGTCCCCGCCCGGTCGCGGGCCGGGTCCCGGGCGCCCCGCGTTCCCGGCCATGCACGGGAAGCTGCTGCCGCTGGCCGGCCTCTACCTGGTGCAAGGCCTGCCCTATGGGCTGCAGTCTGGCCTGCTGCCTGTGCTGCTGCGGGCGCGTGGCCTCTCCCTGACGCGCGTGGGACTGGCCAAGGTGCTGTACCTGCCCTGGCTGTTTAAACTCTTGTGGGCCCCCCTGGTGGACACGCGGGGCTCCCTGAGGGCCTGGCTGATGCTCAGCACGGCTGCTCTGGGCCTGGTGTGCGGGCTGCTTGCAGCCTCGCCTCCCGCGGAAGCCGGCCCGGCGGGCCTGCCGGTCACTGTAGTGGGGCTGCTTCTGTTGCTGAACCTGGGTGCGGCTGTGCAGGATGTGGCCCTGGACACGCTGGCCGTCCAGCTCCTGGAGCCAGCTGAGCTAGGGCCTGGTAACACAGTGCAGGTGGTCGCTTACAAGCTGGGGGCAGTGCTGGCGGGAGGGGGCCTGTTGGCCCTTGTACCTACCCTCTCCTGGCCCCTGCTCTTCCTGCTCCTGGCAGCTACCTATTGGTTGGCTGCTGCGCTCGTCTGGGCGGCGCCGGCCCTGCAACAGCCGCCCTCCTCTGGGCCGTCAGAACCCGCCCTCCACAGCCTGTGCCTTCTGCAGCACCTGCTGGCCATGCCCGGTACTCTGTGGACAGCAGGCTTTGTGCTCACTTACAAATTGGGTAAGTGAGGCTGTGAGCTAGGCAACAGCAGGGGCGGGAGCCTGGGGCCCTGGAGCCCGTTTTGTGGTCACCTTCTGGGGGATTAACTGCAGGCTGGAGCCCAGCCTGGCTCTGCAGCTTCTCCAGCTCTAGCTGCACGGCTTCTGTGAGCTCCAGCCGCACCCCCTCGGGTCTCTGACGCTGCTTCATGCTGACCCTAAGCTTGGCTGATGCCCCAGGACGGAGGCAGGGCAGGGCCCTGGCTAGGGGAGTGTACCTGAAGCCCCAGGTGAAGGGAGGTGGGGAGCCCCTGCTCACATTCTCCCCACAGGTGAGCAGGGTGCCAGCAGCTTGTTTCCGCTGCTCCTGCTGGACCACGGCATCTCCACGCCAGAGCTGGGGCTGTGGAACGGTGTGGGCGCTGTGCTCTGCTCCATTGTAGGCTCATCCCTGGGCGGGGCCCTGCTGGCCAGGCACAGGTGAGCCCTCCCTGGCCTGCTCCACCCACCTGCTCCCACCCAACCTGCACACCCCCCCTGACCCGTCCCCTCTCCCCACCTCAGGCAACCAGTGCCCCTGCTGAGGTCAGTGCTTGGGTTCCGGCTCGGGGGTCTGGCTTGCCAGACCACCCTGCTCTTCCACCTGGACACCCCGGGGGTCAGGCTGGGCTCCAGCACAGTCCTAAGAGGTGAGGGTCTGGCCACGGGAGGGGAGGAGTCCAGTGTCCTGGGCTCCGCTGATCTTGGCCCTCCCAGGGGCAGCCTTGCTGAGCCTGTGTGTGCAGCACTTCCTGGGGGGCCTGGTTACAACCACCACGTTCACCCTGATGATGCGCTGTAGCCAGCTGGCGCCCAGTGCCCTGCAGGTAAGAGGGTGCGGCTGGGATGTCCAGGGGGGCTGCAGGGCTGGGATCCAGGCAAGCCCTCACCTGATCTCACACCTCATCCCACCTCGCCCCTGCAGGCCACACACTACAGCCTCCTGGCCACTCTGGAGCTGCTGGGCAAGCTGTTCCTGGGCACGCTGGCCGGGGCCCTGGCTGACAGCCTGGGGCCGCATCTCTGCTTTGCCCTCTTCCTTGCTCTCTCAGGCATGCCCATTCTGTATCTGAGCCTGGCGCCCAGCACCCTGGCCTGAGCTGAGTGGCCAGCCTAATAAAGCTGAGCGTGCCCATGGCCTGGCTGTCTGGGGTGTGTGATGGGCAAGGCTGTCCTCAGAAAAGAGGGTTCCTGAGAGTGACTTTTGAGCATTTTTTATTCTGCATTTTGGGGCTTCCTTGCCCCCACACTTCTGGTGGTGGGCTTTGCCCAGGGTTGTCAGTCATTGTCATGGCCATCGATGTCCCTTTTCCCTGACACAATGCCACGCCTGATTCCCTCCGTACTGTGGCCACGCGGCGCCCTGTGCATGCCTGTCCGTGATGTGGGGGAGCAGGGCCCGCCCATGGCAGGGTGGTCAGTGGCCCCACCGCAGGATCTCCTCTGTGGCTAAGTGCATCAGGGCAGGGAAGCTCAGATGCAGGTATCTTCTCCAGAAGCGCCGGTCCCGCCCATACACCTGCGCTGGGTAGCGGGGGCTTCCTGTGGTGGAATGGGACACATGACCCTGAGGACTCTGGGCCATGCCTGGCCCCTGCCCGTTATCAGAGCCCAACCTCCTAGGCCCTCACCAATGCCGTGGAAGATACGGGCCACAGCCCTGCCTGAGAACTGCTGGTCTGGCCACGAGGACAGAAGGTGGCGGACGTCCTGGCGAATCTGGTCCTCCCAGTCCTGGATCTACGGGTGGCATGTAGTGGACTGTGAGCGTGTGTGCGCCCTGCAGCCTGACCTCACTGCAGGCCAGGAGGGGCTAGCACTCACCCTGGCCTGTCCTGGCTCTGGGCCCTGCTCGTCTTCCGTGCCCCCTGAACCCTCTTCCTCGAAGTAGCAGCTGAGCAGGGCCTTGAGCCTGGCGCTGCGCTCCTCATCAGGCTGCTCCAAGCAGGGCCCGCAGCTGGGGAAGGCGACGCTGGAGTGAGAGTGATCCGTCAGCGCTGCTCACCTGAGGGAAGGGTGGAGGTGGCCCCAGGCCCTGCCCACCCCTCCTGCACCTGTGAAAGGCCTGGAAAGTGTGGCGCAGGCGGGCCAGAGCCTCCTGCTCTCGGGCTTGTATGTGGCCGTACAGGAAGTCACAGATCTGGTCCCTCTCGTGGGCCGTCAGGTCTCCAGGACTACGCAGACAGAAGGCAAGCTCCCGGAACTCCACCAGCACCCCCGTGTCCCGAGGTGCACCTGCCAGAGAGCTTGTCACGCACGGGTGAGCGGGCGGCAAGCAGGGCTGGGGCCAAGGAGGGCTGGGGGCAGGGCGCACCTGTCCCGGGCTCTGGCTCCCACTGCAGCTGACGGAGAGCCTGCTGTACAGAGGCCAGCTTCCAGCCCACTGAGCCGGCCAGCTGCAGCACATCGAACTCGACAGAACAGCTTCCCCCACCTGTGTTCTGCGGTGGCTGCTGGGCCAAACACATGGCCAGGAGGGGACACCTGCACCAGCGGAAGGGACATGGGATAAGCAGTCCTGGCTCCGTGTCCCTGGCCGCAGCCCGGGCTGGGACATGTGCTCACCTGTGGGCCAGGGCCTGGAGCTGGGGGGGGCCCCCGGGGCAGCGCAGGTGACAACGGGTGCAGGTGGGTGTCAGTAGCTCCAGCCAACGCCGTGGGTGGAGCTCCAGGTAGCACAGCAGGGTCTCAATGGCTGGGGGGCAGAGCCGGGTTTAGGGGACGTGGGGACATGGGCATGTGGGGACGCGCCCACCGCCACCCCCAGTTCCTCACCCTCCTCAGGCATGTCCAGGGCCTGCACCAATGGCCGCACTGGGAGCGCCCGCTCGTGGCCCGGGCACCGGGCTGTGCACTCAACATTGGGTTGCTCGGCCTCCCTCAGGGACATGGCCACAGGCCTCTCCTGGCTCTCGGCTCCATCCTGCTCCAGGGGGCGTTGGGCATGGGCACGGGTGCAGGTACAGGGTGGGAACGAGCACTGGACCAGCTTCTTCACGGCGAGAAAGTCGGTGGCGTCGGCATGCACGTGTCTCCGCAGCTCCTGCAGGTCCTGGCCCTGCGACACGGCAGCTGTGAACGGGTGGCTGGGTGTGTGTGGTGGGGGGGTTGGGGGTGGGTTCGAGCGGGGCAGGGAAGAACCTGGGGTTGTAGGAAGAGGTGGCAATGCGCTGGCTGGCCATCACGCCCGGCCCGGCCCACAGCCTGTACGTAGCTCTCAAAACTTGTGGGCAGCCCCAGGTGCAGCACAGCCCGCACGTCTGGCCGGTCCAGCCCCATCCCGAAGGCCACCGTGGCCACCACCACCCGCAGCCGGCCGTCCATGAAGGCCTGCTGCACCCGCTGCCGCTCCCGGCTACACATGCCGGCGTGGTAGGCTTCGGCTACAGCCTTGGGGGCCTGGCCTGCGGGGGAGACAGAGACAGTTGGGTAGACTGTGTTCCTGAGGCAGCTCCTGTGGGGCACAACCCTGCTGGCCTCACCTCTGGGCCCCAGGTCCCGGGCCTCAGGCAGGCAGGTGCGGAGCAGTGCGGCAACACGCTCTGTGTCCTCGCGTCTATTGCAGTACACGATGACAGAGCTCAGAGCACAGAAACGATCACTCCGCAGCAGTGTCACCAAAGCCTGGTGGGTGATGGTGGTCAGTGGGGGCTGTCAGAGGCCGCGCCTCTGCCTGGCCCAGGTGTGTACACCTACCTGGTCTGGGTCCCTGTCCATGGACACAGAGAGGTACAGGTTGGTGGGGATGGTGGCTGGCCCTCTGAGGACAAGCTCCTCGGCTACGCCTAGATGCCGGGCCACATCTCTCGCGGTGCTGCGTGTGGCCGTGGCCGTGAGGCCCAGGAAGCAGCGCACGCCCATGTGTTCCCGCAGCACCTGTGTGGGAGCGGAGCTGGTGAAGATGCCCGAGCTGCCCTCCCTGGCCTGCTCACTCATACCCCGAATAAGACTCACCTTGCAGACGCGCAGGTAGCAGGGCCGGAAGTTGTGGGACCACTGGGAAAGGCAATGGGCCTCATCAACACAGGCAAAAGCGACCGGAGGCAGCTGAGGGAGGCGGCCAGGGGTCCCTGCGCCAGCCCCAACCAGCGCCTCGGGTGACAGCATCAGCACGTGCACCTGGGCCGCCTGAACCTGAGGGTGCAAGGTCAGGAGCATCATCCAAGGGCCTATCTGCTCCCCTGCCCGTCTTGCCACGTGAGGCCCCTCACCTTCTTCAAGGCAGACTCCCGCTGCTTCCTGGTCATGCCTGAATGTATGCAGGCTGCCTTCAGGCACGGGGGCAGGCCAGATACCTGCAGGTACGGGAGAGCGACCAGTTACAAGCCACCCTTCCTTGGCCCTCCCTCCAATGGCTCTCAGCTGCTCAGCCTGACAGGGACCACCATCTCTGCCTCAGGCTCTCTAGGGAGAACGAGCCCAGACTGTGGAGCCTAGGACTAAGGATTCAGAGCCACCCAGAGCCTTGGCTCAGAAGCGCCAGGAGCAGACAGGCCCTACTGGGGATGTCCCCCCTCCCCAGTGCCTCTCCTCCTAGGAGTTGACCCACGTCTGGCCACCTGCCACGTCCCTGCTGTCCTTGGGCCACTATGAGGCCTGGGGTTGTGGACATAGCCAACGAGGTGAGAACAGCTGAGCTCTTTACAGCTCTGATTAGGTAACAAGCAGCAGCCCAAAAGGGCCAGAGGACCTGTGGGCACTGGTTCCTGCCTTCTGCATGGGCCCAAGGTTCCAGTCGGTGTACCTGGTCGTCCATGAGAGACAGGAGGGGAGAGATGACTAGTGTGAGACAGGGGCTCCGCCGGGCGTAAAGCAACGCAGGGAGCTGGTAGCACAGGGACTTGCCAGCACCCGTGGGCAACACCAGCAGCGTGGACATGCCTGGTGGGACCAAGGATCAGTAGTGCCACTCCGTGGCCAGGCCTTGGCCCTGCCTCATCCCCCCGGCAGCCAAGCTCACCAGAAAGGATCCGCATGACCACACGCTCCTGCCCAGGGCGGAAGGCTTGGTGCCCCAGCTGCTCTAGGGCCTGGAGTACCTCCGCTGGTGTCTCTGGGGACAGGGGTGTTGGTCAGCATGGCCCCAAGTCGCCCCCATCTCCCAGTAAAGGCTCTGGGCTGGTAGACTTCCGCTCACCTGCCACCTGCCCCGACGGCCCTGGTGGGTAGAGTGGTGGCACATAGGGGGGTGGGCAGTGCACCTGGGGCACAGACTGCTCCATGGTCACCAACAGCTCAGGCCCAGAGGGCTCTGTATCTTTCTCACTTACTAGAAACGGACACAAAAAGGTGGTGTGGGACTCCAGACTAGACTGGGATCTTTCTAGCAAAAACAGGTAACTACAGCCTGCCCCCCGTCCCTTCATTCACCAGGGAGCTGACAGCTGGCAGTGCCTGTCCTCTGGACTGCTTCCTCCAAGGTGAGCTGGGTCTGCACGTCCTCTCCGTTCTCACTGCTCTTCTGGGGGCCGGGAGTAGGCTCTGCATCCGGTATAAGGAGCTGCTAGATTCCTTTGTTCGAGCTAGACGTGCTTCCCCCCACTCCTCCCTGAGAGTACAAGTCTCCTCCGAACAGTGTTAGGAACCCATCACCCAGAGTAGAAGTTTCACCTGGCTGGGGGCACTGGGATGACCAGTGGCCTAGCTGCCCACACCGGAAGCAAGAGTTCCTGACTGTGGCTCTGGGCTGACCACCTCCAAAACACTCCCCTTTCTTCTGCCACTTCTGCTTCCACATCTGGGGGCCGCAAAAGAAGGTCAAGAGGCAAAAGGTGGTAGGGATGAAGGGAGTGCCTGCCACCACCTCACCTGCTTCCGGAGCAGCCTGCCACGGAGCGCTGGGCCCCGCACATAGCGTTTCTGCTTCATGTTGAGTCGCACATAATTATCTCCGCTCTGGATAGCTCGTCTAGAAAGGATGTACAAGCAGGCCATGCCCAAAGCCTGCCCCACCCTGGCTCATCTCAAGGCGATCCTACCGGGAAGCTGAAGCTGTAGTACCTGGGGGCTGTGGGGCCACTGGGGGGCTGAACCCACAGGGGTTCTCCTGGACCATCTTCTGCATGTCCCGTAGCCTCAGCTTCTTGAGGCAGAGGTCCCGCTTGGCCACTGTCCTGCTGGGCCTGGGCAGGGTTCCCTTCTGGTTCCCTACCGCATCTCCACTTCTTGCCTCGACTGTTGCCGGGTTGGGGGCTCCCTGTAACTCCACCTGTCTGTAGGGCTTGAGTCTCAGGGCCAGTGCTATGACCAAGGACTGATGGGACACCTGAGGTCAGAGGCTGTGACCCCTCTACGCCCAGGTTAGGCGGGCAGGCCTGGGCAGCCCCCAGGAAGTCTGGGGCCCCATTGTGACACCGCTGTAGCCAGTCAGGATCTAGGGAGCTCAGTCGTAGGCTCAGGGATGCCTGTAGCTGCTGGAGGCGGCCTGGCCTCAGCTGGGGCCCACGAGGCTGGAGGGGCACCTCACTGACTTCTTCTGGAGAGATGGGGGCAGCCCCTGCACCTGGTGGCCCCGGGGAGGGCGTCTTGGACGAGGGTCTTCGTGGAGGCCGGGGTATGTGGCCCAGGGCTGGCCCAGCCTGAGAGGGGGAAGACGGACCAGGAAGCAGGAACTCAGGTATCTGGGCTGGTACTACAGACTCTGAAACCTCCCAGAATGTCCACCCGGAAGCACCAGGCAAGGTGAGAAGCCTGAGATTGGCTCTGAACCCGTCTCAGGAGTCTCACCCTGATTAGTGCTGGAAGGGTACGTATGGCCACATAAGTACAAGCGCGAAAGTGTGGAAGGGTTGACGAGAAAGGCTACGTGGTGATCCTGCCCCTGGGCGGACACCAGCTCTGCGTCCAGGACAGACGCACTGCCCACTTGGCCTACTGGTAACTCTTACCTGCAGGGTGGCCTTTAGGTTGGCCTTAAGCCTCTTCCCATAGTCTGGCACAGACCCCACAGGACTTGGCCCTGAAAGACTAGAACGTGGACTCTGGGTCGCAGCCCGATTCAAGTGCGGCCCCCAGCAGCTGGGCTCCAGCCTCTGCAGGAAGAGAGGGTGGGGGTCCGAGCCCTCCTCCAGCCTCCCAGCCCCCCTCCTCCCCCAGGTCCGGTCCTCCCCCGACGTTCTGTGCCCCACAGAGGCCTGATCACGACTCCTCCCGGCTCTGCGGTCCAGGAGACTGACCCGCAGGCCAGGACGTCCAGGCCTGGGTACCTCCTCCGCCGTCGCGAGAAGCGACTGCTTGGGCCTACGAGGTCCGATGCCGCCGGCCCGGCTCAGGGCCTCCTTCAGGGCGCGGTACTCCCGGTAGAGCGCTGGGGATGGGGTCAAGGGTCATCGGGGGCCGCCGGGCTCCCTCCCCGCCCGTCCCTCCTTCCTCCCCACGTCCGCGCGCTCACCGCGGGTCTCCTCCGGCGCCGCCTGCACGTCCTCCTGCGGCGGGAACGCGTCAGCCCGCGGCCGAACCCCCAGCCCCCCGCCCCCGGGCAGCCCGCACCTGGCCCGGCCGCCGCCCGCACCGCCTCCGGAACGCGCGCTCCCAATCCCGCAGCCGCTCCCGCACGTCCTGCAGCCGCTCCAGGGCGCGGCCCGGCGCCCCGGGCTCCATGAATCTCCCGCCGCGAGGGCGACGCCGGCCGCCGGCCAATGGGGGCACCCAGCAGGGTCGGAGGCGGGGCGGCTCGGCAGCCGCCTCCGGGACAGCCAATCAGTGGGACCCTAGTGGGGCGGCCAATGGGTGGCGTCTACGTCATCGCGGCGCGCGGAGGCGCTGGGCGGGGCGCCGCGGACGGTGAGGCGGGGCCGGTGGCGGTGGCAGCGGCTGTGGGGCTGGTGAGCGCGGGCCACCGGCCGGAGATGTAGCGGGGCGGCGTGCGCCCCCGGCCCTGCCTGGCCGCACGAAGCAGGCACGGGCGCTTGGGGCGGCGCTGCCCGGGAGGCGGGAGCGGGAACCGGACGGTTCGTCCGCGGGGTGTGGGGGAAGAACCTGGAGCCCTGCGTCGGGCAGAGCGACCTCGGGCCCCGGGGGGACGACGCACCGGCTTCGAGGGGCACATCACGTCCGGGAGGCGGAGGGCGTCGCGTTGAGGGTCTCCCGCGGCTCGAGGCCGGGAGGAGCCGGGCGGGGGCGTCTTCGGGGAAACGCCGGGAGCCGCGGGCCGGCGGGAGGGGGCGGCGGCCACTGCACAGAGGCTCCTCCCACGGTGACCACACTGGCTGCTTTCGTTTCCTCTCGTGACAGGTGCTGGGTTGGTCTGTCCTGTCACAGCGAGGTATGACTCGCCCTCGCGAGATTTGTCTCCAGGCAGAGCAAGGCCGAGGGTTGGCGTTCGGGGCTTCTCAGGAACCAGTGCCCTGAGGACTTGCGTTGTGCATGAGGTCCGGAAGAGCAGGGTCCCTGGGGCCAGACTGCTCCCCCTTCCCCGAGCTCATCGCCCAGGCTGTGACCTTGGCCTGGCAAGGCTTAGATCTTAGTTTTCTAATTTGTTTCCAGGGGTATGACTGGGAAGCAGTTTTGAGGATGAGGTGTTTGGCCCAAAGTAAGTCCCCTGACTGTTGCTGCTGCTGAAGTCAACAGTAGAGGTGATGTCTAAGAGCTCCATAGTCTCAGGCATTTACCGTATGCCCTTTGTTAGCTGGGATGCCTATTCAACTGCTGACTCTCTCCATCTGAGCACTTCCTGGCCTGGGTCCTACTGAATCCCATGGGTTTGAGAGTTGGGCTCTCACTGTGGTTCTCTCTTGGGGGAAAGAGGACGTTTAGACAGGTGGCAAGGACCTTGGTGGGTGAAGTTTGCTTTCTTTCTGTGAATCTGCAGGGATCTCCGTGCTTGGCAGTACTACTGGACGGTAGTAGTTAAGACCTGAGGGTCAGGCCTGTCTGGACTCAAGGTTCCCTGGGTCCTAACCCTTTTTACCTTTGCTGGTATTAAGCTGCATCAGTGCTTCCAGTTCCTCTCCAAGGACCACCCGCAAGAGCTGGAGGAGGGTGGGGAGGCGGATTGTGATGCAGCTTCCAGCCTCCTAGGAGTGTCCTACCTCCTCTAGTGCTTGCGTGGTGGGGGAAGGGTCTGAGCTTTATTCTACTTTTGAGGAAGAGAGAGTCTCTTGACAAACAGCTTTGTAATCTGGGAGGCCTCAAGTACAGGTGTGTGTGTGTGGAGGGGGGGGAGGTCCTGCAGAGCAGTAGCCGTCTAAAGCACATCCAGGCAAGCTGGTCATGTCTGATGCTGTGCTATTTATGTACCGTTTGATGGCTACGTTTCCCTAAAGAGACTCCATGCTTCTGGAGGGAGGGAACTGGGGGGTGGTCTTGTCCCTGTTTCCACTTAGCCCAATGCTAGGCACTTAGCACTTGCTCTTCAGTGCCACGGTCCTTCACTGAGTGTCAGCGCTGTACCAAGTGCCACGCTGGGCTTGCTACCTATCAGTGATGGAGGAGGCTATGGCCGGGTGGTGGCCTGGGGTCTGTCCTCCCCGCTGAAGGGCCCTTCCCTGCAGGTGGCTTCCTGCCTGGCCCAGCGCCATGCACACGCTTGTGTTCCTGAGCACGCGGCAAGTGCTCCAGTGCCAGCCAGCTGCCTGCCAGGCCCTGCCCCTGCTGCCTCGAGAGCTCTTCCCCCTGCTGTTCAAGGTGGCCTTCATGGACAAGAAGACTGTTGTGCTTCGAGAGCTGGTGCACACGTGGCCCTTCCCACTGCTCAGCTTCCAGCAGCTGTTGCAGGAATGTGCCCACTGCAGCCGGGCCTTGCTGCAGGAGCGCCCCAGTACAGAAAGCATGCAGGCCGTGATCCTGGGGCTGACGGCCCGGCTCCACACCCCAGAGACAGAGGCTGGTACACAGCCTCTCTGCAGGTATGGGCTCACCCGAGGGCCCCGAGGGCCCGGGGTGGGGGGGGGGTGGTGCAGAGAGTGTCCCCTGTGAGGTTCCAGGCGACTGCAAGGACTCAGTGCAGGAACAGGCATGTTGCTCCTGTCCCAAGATGGCTGGGAGTGGGTGTGGGCTCTGCTCCCTTGTCTCCTGCTTCAGCCTACCCATGCTCCCAGGAAGCATGCCCTGCGAGTGCTGGACATGACGGGCCTCCTGGACGATGGCGTGGAGCAGGACCCTGGCACCATGAGCATGTGGGACTGCACAGCAGCGGTGGCCCGCACCTGCATAGCGCAGCAGCAGGGCGGGACTGCAGAGCCCGGGCTGGCCCCCATTCCTGTGGAGGTTCGTGTGGACCTGCGGGTGAACCGGGCCTCGTATGCGTTCCTGCGGGAGGCACTCCGAAGCAGCGTAGGTAGTCCGCTGCGGCTCTGCTGCCGGGACCTGCGGGCTGAGGACCTGCCCATGCGCAACACTGTGGCTTTGCTGCAGCTGCTGGATGCGGGCTGCTTGCGCCGTGTGGACCTGCGCTTTAACAACTTGGGTCTCCGTGGCCTGTCTGTTATCATCCCACATGTGGCCCGCTTCCAGCACCTGGCCAGTCTGCGGCTGCATTATGTGCACGGGGACTCCAGGCAGCCTTCTGTGGATGGTGAGGACAACTTCCGTTACTTCCTGGCCCAGATGGGCCGTTTCACTTGTCTGCGGGAGCTCAGCATGGGCTCCTCTCTCCTCTCGGGACGGTTGGACCAGCTGCTCAGGTGAGCAAGCCCCACTACTGCCCTGCCCTTCCTCCTCTCCCCCAGACCCTCCCCTGGTCCAGCCTGTTTGTGATCTCCTGTGTCCCCTATAGCACTCTGCAGAGCCCCCTGGAGAGCCTGGAGCTGGCCTTCTGTGCCCTGCTGCCCGAGGATCTGCGCTTTCTGGCACGGAGCCCCCATGCTGTCCATCTCAAGAAGTTGGACCTTAGTGGCAATGACCTGTCTGGCAGCCAACTAGAGCCTTTCCAGGGTCTGCTCCAGGCAGCTGCGGCCACACTGCTGCACCTGGAGCTGACTGAGTGCCAGCTTGCTGATACCCAGCTGTTGGCCACGCTCCCTGTGCTGACGCGCTGCAGCAGCCTCCGCTACCTCGGCCTCTATGGCAACCCGCTGTCCATGGCGGGCCTCAAGGAGCTCCTCCGGGATTCAGTGGTGCAGGCTGAGCTACGCACAGTGGTGCACCCCTTCCCTGTGGACTGTTATGAAGGCCTGCCCTGGCCACCGCCTGCTTCTGTTCTGCTGGAGGCTTCCATCAACGAGGAGAAGTTTGCTCGTGTGGAGGCCGAGTTGCACCAGCTGCTACTAGCCTCGGGCCGTGCTCATGTGCTCTGGACCACAGACATTTATGGGCGCCTGGCTGCAGACTACTTCAGCCTATGACCTCCAGGCTGTCCTGGTGTTCAGGGCTGATGGAGATCCCTCCCTGCCTTAGGTAGACAGAGCCTTCATGGGGCCCTGTTGGAGGCCTGACACAGAGGCACTGGTCTCGGGTTTCCTTGCTCCTGGGCATTTTGAGCCTTCCTATGCTTTGTGCAGCACCATGCGCAGTTTGCCCTGTACCCATTCCCCTGACTGGCTTGGGCTTCAAGGGCTGGATTCCAGGCCTGCACGGCCAGGTTTGGTTTGGGTGCACTTGGCTACCCTCTGGTGTTGTGGTCCTTTCTTTGGAATGTTTCTGGGGTCCCAGCTGCGAGCTGAGAGAGGGTGTTCTCTCTAGGCCCTTCCCAAGAGCAGACTGCCCTGGGGTTGAAGTTGGAACAGAGACCTGCTTCAAGGAGAGCTGGGTCTCCCTGCCCCGGCACCCAGGAGACCACCTGGCTGGGCTTTGGAGCCAGAAGGTGTCATTAAGGTACAAACGTGCAGTGTGTTTGGAACTTAAATTTGTGGTTGTTTCTTCTGTCCTAATTGGTCAGAATGACTTGTCGCTGGCTCTGCTGTCACCCCCAACCTGGCCGCTGGGTAACTAACAGCTGTCTTCCAGTCCGCTGCCCTCCTCCCCGTCCCTGGGCACCCCCACCCGCCTCACAGCCACTCTGGACGCCTCCACAGCCCGTCGCCCCTCCCACCTCGGGGAGGCCCCAGGTCCTCCAGAGGCTGGCGAGCCGGTGTCAGCCCCTGCAGAGCTAGAGGTGAGGGTAGTCCTGGGAGGCGTCTTTTCTGGAGGGCCTCGGTAGGGGTGTGGGGAACCTCCTTGGCCACCGTCCGTTCGCACCTTAGGACTTCCGCCCGCAGAGCTGGGGGTCCGCAGGTGCCTGCGCCACGCCCTCGGGGCCCCGGACCCCACACACGGCTCGCCGCACACTGCGCAGCTTCTAGCCTTTACTGACTGCGCTGGAGCATGCGCGGGGCGAGCCCGCGGGCCGGCCAGTCCGCGAGGCCGACGTCATCCGCGCGCGCCCGCCCGCCCCTCTAGGCCCCCCCCGCTCAGCAGTGAATTTCATAGGCTGCGGGCGGCTGCAGCGGGAGGCCCTGCGCCGGCCCGGTCGCCGCGCCGTCGGCCGCCTCCGTCGGGCCCTCTGCGAAGAGCGGCTTGGAGCGGTCGATGACGAACATCTCGTGGCCTCGCTCGTCGCGGAGCTCCTCGAGCTGCGCGAAGGTGCAGGGCCCATCCGAGTAGTCGTTGACGAACAGCGCGCCCTCCCCCGGCGGCCCCGGCGCCTTTTTCCGCTTGCGCCGGCGGCGGCAGATCATGGTCGCCAGCAGCAGCGCCGTGAGCGCGAGGAGCGCGATGGCGGCTGCGATGGCCGTCTGCGTGGCCAGGCCCAGGGCGCGGAAGGCCATGCTGCCCGCCTCGTGCAGGGGCTCGTGGCTGACGGGGCCGGCGTGCGGGGGCGGCGGGGGCGCCCGCTGCAGCTGCTGCTGCTGCTGGGACAGGTTGACCAGGAGCTGGAAGGGCACGCGGGCGGCGCCGCCGGCGTTGGAGGCCTCGCACTCGTACTTGCCAGCGTGGGCCAGGGTGATGTTGGTGAGGAAGAGCATGCCGCTGCCCGTGTCGGAGGCGCCGGGCCCGCCTGGGCGCGGCGCCCCGCCGTCTGGCTGGATCTGAGCCCGTCGCTGCCCTTCGCGAGGCTGGGCCACCTTTCTCCAGGTCACCAGGGGCTGCGGGTAGCCGGAAGCTTGGCAGGCAACCCGCAGGTCCTCCCCCAGGTTGGCTGTCACCTCCAGCGGCTCCACGTGTACAGACGGTGGGATGCAGATGAGGCTACTGCCAGATATGTCCAGGAGACTTTGAAGTGCCAGGCGCGGGGGCTCTGCACACATTATCTTCTTGTCCCTGGAGCTGAGCAGCCGCTGGCCGCCCTCCTTGATCCATGCTCCCAGCCAATGCAGGGCACAGTCACAGCGCCATGGGTTCTCTGTGGGCAGAGCAGTGGCGGGCTGGTAGCTCAGGGGTGGTTGGCCAGAACAGGAGCCCCTTTCCTATCTCCCACAGGGCGCCCCTGCAGCCTCTTCTCTGACCCCAAGCTCCGTGGAGTGTGGGCACGCTCTTCCCTCCCTCTTCAGTTCTGTGATGCATGTTCCAGATCTCTAATTTCTAAGAAAGCCTCTACTCCTCTGAAGTCTCTGCAACAAGTCCCATTATTTTTGGGGAAGCTTGGTGTCCACATAGACATCCTACAGCACTGAAACCTTGCAGGTCCTGTCAGCCTTGTCTTCAGGTGCTGTGTCCTGGAATGCCAGCCCTAGTTTCATCCTTCCAGTTTCTGCCTGCCTGCCCTGATAGCCCCAAAGTGTGCAAGTGTAAGCCCCTCAACTCTTTCCAGGGATTTCTACCTTTTCTGTCTTCATTAGGCAAGTTCCCTGAGCTGTGTCCCTTCCAGCACCCCCATTCCTATCAGACTTCTCCCATGGGTGCAGGTGGTGGCATGGCCCTCCAGAGTGCTCCTGGATGGTCTGCAATTCAGAGCCACTGAAATCAAAAGTCCCCTCCACACCTGAGCCTGTTTCCTACTGCCACCCCTGTGGCCAGGGAATAAAGCTTTGCATGAGATCCCTTCCCCCCGGAAGGAGGTACCTGTGAGGCGCAGGACCTGCAGGCTGGCCAGGGGCTGTAGGGCCTCACGGCTGATGGTGCCCAGTTGATTCCTGCTGAGGTCCAGCAGTGCCAATGAGGAGAGCCCGGCCAGGGCCTGGTCCTCCAGCAGCTCAATGCTGTTTTCCTGCAGGTGCAGCTCCTGCAGTCGCTGAAGGAAGGACAGCAGATCATCAGGGAAAGGCCCTGGGACACAGGATCCCTTCCTAGCAGGATAGACTGGGTTGACTTTTCTCCCTTTCACTACCCCTAGCCCACCTAACCCCCTCACCGGTAGGTGCAGGAAGGTGAAATCCAGCAGCTGCCCTAGCTGGTTACCAGCCAGGTAGAGCGCACGGAGCTGGGCCAGGCCGGTGAAAGCGCCAACTCGCAAGCCACGCAGCCGGTTGCCGGTGAGCGCTAGCTCTAGCAGGCGTGACTGCGCGCGGAAGGCGCCTGGCTCCAGGGCGCGCAGGCTGTTATTGTGCAGGTAGAGACGGCGCAGGGCTGCGAGAGGCGCCAGTACACCCGGTTCCAGGCGCGCGATGCTGTTGTCCTGCAGGAACAGCGTCTGCGGGCCGGAGGGAAGGAGGGTATTCACGCCTCTGAGGGAGTCTCCCTCTTCCCTAGGGCGCTCCAGCACCCACAGGGACGCTCACACAGCCCTCCCTCCGTGTCGCGGGCACCTCTGCTCCGCGGCCCAGTGGCCCCACGCGGTGCCCACCTGCGTCCCAGGTGGAATTCCGGGCGGGACGACGCGCAGCCGCAGGGCGCCGCACTCCACCGTGGCGCTGTAGCAGCGGCAGGCGGCCGGGCAGCCGGCAGCGCGGGCCGGGAAGTCGGGGAACCACAGCAGCCACAGCAGCAGCAGTGTGGGCGCGCCCGGGGCCATCTCCCGCGGGACCGGCCGCGGGCCACGAAGCTGCAACCTCCTGACGGGCTTCCTTATAGTCCACCCCGGATGTGATGTGCCTCCTGAAACACAGGTTGGCAGGCCTGCCCCTAACACTTGAGAGCCAGAGAAGGACATGATGGAGGCCCACAGCTTGTGTCTAGTTTCTGAAAAGTTATAAATCAGTTCAAGCAACTGATTAAAAAAAAAAAAGTTGGTTTCCCTCCTTTATAAAAACAGTCATGAAGATCTGGGGCATCAGCTTTCAATTTGGAATTTCCACTATTCTTAGTCTTACTACACAGGCCATGTGGGGAGAGTCAGCCCTGCCCGAACTCTCTTCTCTTCCCATCTATCTCCCTGGCACTGTAAGGGGCTTCCTACTCGTGCGTATGGACGTCTGGATCCGGCTTCCCTCTACATTCTAGCAACTGGCCACTCGAATCTAAGGTGCAAGAGGCTAGTGCAAGGTGAGGTGGTGAAGCCCATTACCCAAGCACAGGCTAGAAGAGGAAGAACAGGCTCTGGGAAGACATTTCCCCTTGTCCACATGGACTCCTCTCTGTGAGACCTCCAAAAGCTGAGTCCATAACAGAAGTCTTGTGCCCCCAACACAAGGCCCCAGGCCCCACACTGCCAGTGTCCTTGTCTTCACCCAACCCTGACCCAGCATTGTCTAGTCCTTTTCTCCCTAGGACTCATGCTGTGTTCCCCGACCCTGGGATCCACCTGATGTATCTTGATGGTTAACATGGGCAGAACTAATCTGGGAGCCACCAGCCATAGGAAAATGCAAGCATGGCTTTATCCAGCCCCTGCCCCTGCCCTCCTGGGGGTGAGAGTGGGTGGAACAGCTTGCAGAGAATTAGGGGTATTTCTCAGGGAACTTGTTAGACAATTGGGGGATGTGGCACACAATAGGAAATGGCCTATGTTCTCCCTGCTGGCTCCCAGCAAGTTGCTTCTGTTTTTTTTGGGGGGGGGGGGCTCTGGAACAGCTGCGTTGTAAAAGAGGGGCCTTGGGCCACCAACTGGGTTTCTAGGGTAGTTTCCCAAGTGGGCTTTGGAAGCAGTGACCTCCTAAATTGTGAGGGAATATATAGTGTGTTTGGGATTTATGCACATGCACCTGTGATCCTAGAGAGATGGGGAGGCCTGGGACTAGTTCCAGGCACAGTAAGTCCAGTTTTAAAGGTGGGGACTTGGGCCGAGAAGCCAGCTAGTCTGGAACTAGGGATAGCAAAGCTGAGGGTGTGCTGTCATCCAGCCTCCAGCCCTTCCTCAAAGGGTCCCGCTCTGAACACCTGCCTGTTTACCAAGTCTCCCTGCTAGCAAGAGTGAGTCATGTGGAAACGGACCAAGGGGCCTTGGTGTCTGCTCAAATCTTGCTCTAAATTGCAACTCACATGATTATTTAAAGTCACTAGAAATGAGGTAGGCACAGCAAAAATTTTAATGGAATATAGCTTTGGCCCAGGCAGAGGCAGTTCCCAGGTGTCTCCGGATATGTGTGAACCCCAAGGACCTGAAGGCATACTCTGGGCTCCTGGGATCCATTTCCCTGAGCCAAAGCGCTGGCCCAGGGCTTGCCCACCCAGCCTCCAGCGGCAAGTCCTCTTAAGTAGAGGAGCTTCTTGGCTTCCTCCTTAGGATTCAAGGCACTGCGGTTCACAGGGACACCCCCTAGACACTGATTGGAATAAAAGGGCCGGCCTGAGCAGGGATGAGGGCCCAGGCGGGAAGAGCAGAGGAGGCCAGCCCAGAAAGCCTTTTACCCAGCGGACAGCTCTCTAATCCGGTTGGGCAGGGGGCGGGGCGTCACACACAGGATTCTGCGTTGGCTGTCACCGTCTCCAGGGCGCCCATCTGTGCGGGGACTGGAGGGGCGAGGAAGCCCTGCGACCCCCTCGGGTTCAGTGCCTGAGCCGCGTGCCTCGATTCCCCCCACGGTGTCACCTGCACCCCCTCCAGCGCGGGTCTGTCCTGAGCCAGTTCAGGGCAGGGCGTGGTCCCTGCCAGGTCTCCTCCCCTTCTCGGTGCGCGTGGGGTACAGAGCCGGAAAGGCCCCCGATCCCGCCCCCATGCCCGCTGACCTCGGGTCGGGCGCCCCCTCACCTGACACTCCCGCGGCGCGGCTCCCCCGCCGAGCCCGCGGCGCCCCGGCCCACTGAGCAGCGCCGGGCGGGGGAGGGGCGGGCGCCGCTCGCGCACGCGCACGCGCACTGGAGCCCCCGCGCCTCCGGCCCGGCCTCCCCGGCCCGCCCCAGTGAGCGAGGGCCAAACCAAAGGACGCCCCAGGCCCGAGGTGTGGGGAGGGAGCAGAAGGGCCCGCGACCCCGCCCCTCCTCGCGGTCGAGGCCACGGACGCGGCAGCACCTCGGACAGCGCCGAGCCGCCCGGGCCGCGGTGCACCTGTGCCGCGCACGCGCATTCGGCCGGCGCGCTCTTTGGGTGCGCGTGCGCAGCGATGCGCGGCCGGGACCTCGCGGGGAGGGGGGCAGGACCGCGGGGCGGGGCGGGGGGGGGTGGCGGGCGGCCAGGGGCACCTACGGCTCAGGGCCGCGGGGTGGCGAGCAGCAGCGGGGCCAGGTCCATGGTGAGGGCGAGGCGGCGGCCTTGCCAGCGTACGTGCGAGGGCAGCGCGGACGCGCCGGGCGGATACTCGAAGCAGGCGCTAAGCTCGAAGGCCAGGGCTGAGCGTACCAGGCCCACGCCGCCCGCACGCTCCGGCGCCGGGTGGTAGAGGCGCCCATTGGCTGCCAGGGGCAGCAGACGCGCCGGCTCGAAGGGCACGGCCAGGGCCTCACCGCCGCCGCAGTAGGAGAGAAGCGGGGGCCCGGGGCCCGAGGCCAGCAGGTGCGTGAAGACCACGGGCCGGTCTTCGCAGCGCAGGAAATTGCGCTCCCTGCCGCAGGGCGAGAGGAAGGGGAAAGAGGCCTCGTAGCGACCGCTGCGGTTGGGTCTCAGGCGGGAGAAGAAGGTGACCAGGAACTGTGGGTCTGGAGGTGAAGGGGCGCGGTTGCTTACCATGCCAGTCTACACGGGGCCCCGCTCCCCCAGGCAAACGGCTTGCCCTGGGCAACGCCAAGGGCTGGCACCGCTCGTCGGCCCACCACTTTGGCCTCACTCTGGACAGCAGGACTCTTGTGCGCAGGATGCCCAGTCCTCTGCTTCGGGCGGGCCAGTGGGGAGGCTGGGGAGCAGAGCCCACCAGGGCCTTGCCGAAGGGAGACAGAAGGTGGGTAAGAGGGTGCAGCGGTACCTTTGAAGCAGGTGATGAAGTTCTTCATTTTGGAGTCATCCAGGAAAAGCTGCGGACAGAGGGGCAAGCCATTGCCCATGAGTCCCAGCTGGGAGCCAGAGTCGGCCCCAGGGCGGGGGAGGCATTGGGCAGGCCTGAGCTGAGGCTAGTGTCCGCTTCCCTTGCTCGTGTGTACACACCGTGTGCAGAGAGGCGAATGCAAAGTAAACCGGGGGTCCTACCGACATTCCCGCATCGACGCCGCACTCCGGGCCGTGCTGGTGCCTGAGCTGCCATGCTTTCCCCGTACCTCTCCCTTCCTCAAGTTTCTAATTGAGTGTGCCACCTCCTCCGCGGAGGCTCCCCGACTTGCTTCCACCCGCCAGGGCTTGCAAATCAGGGCGGCCCCGGGGGCCGGGGACCGCAGGGAGGGGCAGGATCTGGGGATGTAGAGCGCGCGAGACGCAGCTGCAACTGCGTGTGGTAGGTTGGCTGCTGGGGGTCCGACCCCTCTGGGGCTGAGGCCCGACGCCCCAATCTCTCCAGCTCGTTGACCCAGCTCAGCAGTCACGTTCACTTACCTCAGAGACCCCGCCCCTCGCAGGGGCCCTCCCTCCGACCCCACCTCTCTTACAGATGCGCCCCCTCAGGCCCCGCTCCAGGCCCACCTGGCCCTGATGATCCACGTAATAAAAATATTCTCGCGTCCGGGGCTCTGGGGCCTGGCCCTGCGTGTAGGAGATGTCCCCGCCTCCACCGCAGGCCCGGGTCCCCGGGGACCGCGCCAAGGCCAGGGCGCCGGTCCGGAGCGCTCCGCATGCCTGCCACATCTTCCTCCGGCGCCGGAAGCGGCGGGCCGGTCACGCGGGGCTGGCGCTGCGTGAACACGCATCCCCCGGCGACTGCGGCCTCACACTTCGGGTTCCGGGCACTAGCGCGGAGCTCGCTTTCCCTGGGCGCACCGGATTCCCGGACGGCAGGAGCGGCCCGCCCTGATGTCCCGCTGGGGAAGGGATAGCGGACGAGACCGCCAGACAGCGGGGTGTGGATGTGATACGGGGGTGCAGACGGATTCAGGAGTGAGGGGACGCCCTGGGAGCGAGGCCCTGGCAGGAAGGCAGGCTCTGTCCCTCCGCCGTCGGAGCCTGGCCGCCGGCACGTGGGCGAGGTACCCCTCAGAGAAAGCCAGTTTGGCTGGGCTGTGTCTGCATTTTCAACTAGTTACTGAATAAACACTCTGCCTAGAACCTATGGCAGATTGGGGGTAGGACGCGTCACAAAAAGCCCACTCCCTGTGCAAACGGGCGGGGACTTAGGGGTCGACACATACCCCCGGTGGCCGCAGACGGCGTAGGGGGGCCCAACACCCAGCTGGTGCCCCCTCCCTGGCTCATCACCTCTCCCCCATTCCCAGGAAACAGCCTTGCTTACAGCCCCACCCCTACGCGCTCTCTCCATTCCCCCACTCTCCCCTGGCCTGTCCACCTAGGTGACCATACTAGCAACAGGCTGGCTGCAGTAGTGGGCTGCCCAACCCCCAACCCAGACTTCTGAAGCAACTGGAAGAGCACGAGGCGACAGGCATTGACCGTGGCTCACAAGTGTCCATATGTATTTTATTCACACAAAGTGTTGTCACCTCTTGAGTCCATGCGTCAGAGCGAGAGTCTGTGGCCGGGCCGTCCATCCCAGGCCCGGAGACCACCCGACTGAGGATGCTACCTCAGGGGACACCCGGGCAGCGGTAGGGCTGGGCTTTTTTGTTTTTAATAATAAATAAAAACTCAACTCTAAAAAAAATATATATATATATATATAAACTGGGGAGAAATTAAGTTTAACAATTGGAACTCAAAATTCCAAAATGGAAAATGTACAAACTGAGAGTCTAGGTACCTCCTACCCCCAGCTCTGGCCTTGAGGAATCCTGGGCGTTCCCTGGTTCCCCAGCTTGGGGTCCCTTCCCTCTTCAACTGCAGGTCCCACGTGGGGATGGGGCAGGGTTTGGTTTTTGGTCAGAAGCCAAGAAAGTGGCGAAGAAAATGATGGAGTGATATCAACTTGCTCTGCACAGAGGACAGGCTAGGACGGCTCAGAGATAAATAGCATTTGGGTTAAAACTATGTCATTAGCAAATTTAGTTCTTATATCTTTCCCTCTATATCTTTATACACAGGCGGGTTGGTGTGCTGGATAGAATCTGAATTTATAGTTACATGAAGAAAAAATACTCTTGCCCCTCCCCCACCCTGCCCCAAGAATGCCTGCCCAACCCTGCCCCCCACCCCAGAGGACTTTGGTTTGGGGGCCCCTCCCCACCCAGAGTGAGCCTGCCGGGCCCTGCTCTGGTGATGGACAGCCCAGTGCCCTGGGGCCCCCAACTCCTGTGCAGTCTCGACGATGGAGGCCACAGGTGGCGGGGTGCGGGTGGGGTGTGCGGGGTGTTGGAGGCTACAGGCCAGGAAGGAGACCGAGGAGAAGTGCGGGGCAGAGGAAAGAGGCGCAGCCGGGCAGGGGCCAGGCCAGGGCCAGGCTGAGCGCAGGAGCCCCAGCGAGGCAGCTCACTCCGGGGGAGGGCGGTGTGTGCTCTCAGGCCGGCCGGGAGGGGCAGTGTCACTTGGCTCCAGGAAACAGAAGGCACTTTCTCGGGGCTGGCCGGCCGGCGGTGGGCGAAGCGGTGCCCAAGGAACGGGCCACTAGGCGGCGCGGTGGGAGGGGGCCCAGAGGCGCTCTTCCCACTCGCCCTCTGCCCCGGCTGCGTCCTCAGGCCAAGGGCCTGGGTGGGAAAGTTGGGGGCTTCCAGGGCTGGGGCGGGCATGGGCGGGGCCTGGCATGCTGCCTCCGCGGCTGGGGCGTTCCCTCCCCCCTCCCCGCGTGCTCCCCTGCCCAGGCGCACCCGAGCTTGGCTCTGTCCCCACCCTCGGTCCTTGGGGTCCACGTGCTATAGCACGCCCTCCATGAAGCTGGTGTCCAGGTGCTGGATGAGCACGCGCAGGAACGACATCTCCTTGCGAGTGTTCTCGAAGATGACGCGCGGGTCGTCCGATCGGCAGCGCAGGCAGTTGGGCGCCATCACCATGGCCAGGTTGCTGACGTCCATCTTGGTGATGGCCACGTTGGCGGGCTGCACGAACACCTGCGCAGAGGGGACAGGAGGGTGGGCCGGGCCCCGCGCGTGAGGGGTGCCCTGGAGGGGTGGGGGCGTGCCCCGCCGCGTACCTGGAGGAAGCGGATGAGGTAGCACAGCACCAGGCGGTTGATGCGGGGGAGCGCGTGCACCACGGCCACGGCGGCCTCGGGGTTCTCGTAGTGCGCGATGCACTGCTCGTAGAACTCGTGCGGGATCAGGGGCTCCTCCAGCTCCCGATACCACAGCTTCAGCAGCGAAGCTGCGGACACAGCGCGGGCGGGGGGGGCGGGGCAGGGTGCTCAGCACAGCCGGCTGGGCGGGCTCCCCTGGGCTGGGCGGGAGCCGTGGAGTGGTCAGCGGGTTAGGGCGACACAGGGTAGGGGCAGCGTGCGGCGTGAGAGCGGGAGTGTCGGGCAGACTGGCAAGGCCCAGACCCTGGCGTGTTGGTGCTCCTGGGGGCCTGGACTGACCCTAGGGGTGCTGGGGGCTCATGCAGGGAGTGCAGGAGAGCGGCAGGCTAGGCTGGAAGAAGGGCCCCCAGGAGACTGCATGATGGGAGGGGTTGTCTGTGCTAGAAATGGACTGGGAGCCATGACATCGCCATGACATCGCTGGGGGAATAAGGGGGCGCCCAAATGTTCCAACTGCCTGGAGCAGGCCTGCTTCAGCTCCTAGGGAATGGAGGCTCACCAGGGACGTGGGGGTCCTCCAGGCCTGTGGGCACCTTCCACTGGTCTACCTGCAGCTTCAGGGCGTTCACCTCATCAATGTCCCCAGGGACTCTGTGGAGCACAGGGTGGGTCACACGGAGGAAGACCCCTCCCCCATGCAGCCTCGGCCAGGCCAGACCCCTCCCCCATGCTGTCCCTCTTCCCTCTGCTGGCCACCCCCAGGCGGATGCCATTATCAGCAGGGCCGCTGAGGCTCAGACCCCCAAGCCTGTCACCCCCCCCCCCCGGGGGGGCTTGGGTAGTTAGGTGAGTCTTGACAGCAGGCCTTGTGCTATACTCCCCATGGGGCAGAGACTATCATCCCTATTCACAGGTGAGCAGCAGCTGCTGGCTGCTGCTGGGGTGTCTTTCCAGGCTCACGTCTCAGGCCCTGCCAAAGGTTACCGTCCAAGTGCCCTCTGGGGCCCTGGTGGCCATTTTTACAGAGGCACTGTCCCTGGCCGACCCTCCTAAGTTCAGGCATGCTGCCGTTCAGGGGGATGATTCTCTGGCTTGGCTCCTAAGGATGGGGCCCTGCCCTGCCTTTCCCGGTTGATAGTGGCCCTTCCATTTGCTCCGGGGTGTCTCTCCCCGCCCACATGATGGCTTCTTGTGGGGGGGCCTCTCTGGTTATTCCCAGGCAGGGGCATGGGTCTCCTGGCCCCAAAACCCAAGGCTGGGGCATGGAAGTCGGCCCAGTGGTCCTGGTGCCTGATGGTGCCTGCCTGAGACACAGTGGAGACACCCAAGGCCCCCACACCCAGGGCCCAGGTTGCGGGGCACCTGAAGATGCCTTCCGTCTGGTCACCGTTGAGCGCTAGCACCTCCTCAGATAGACGTGTCTGTACCCAGGGCAGCTGCCGATCAGGGTACCGCTCCTTCTGCATGCTCATGACCTCCTGAAGTGCACTGCCAAACATGGACGGGCTGAACACAGCATTCTTGGCATGCCGGATCTCCTCCACGTTGGGCTTCTTCAGCCCCTGCAAAGACAGCCCAGCTCTCTGTCCTGGTGTGGTTCCGCCGCCCTGCTCCCAGCCTTCCCTCCCCCACCCCCGCACCCCTGCCAGGGCTGTCCCTGGCTTGGCCACCCTCCCCCTCTCCCCTTGTCCTCTCACCCCTGGTAACTCCAGGCGCCTGCCTAGAAAGAGCTAGGGGCACCCCAGCTCCCTGGTCCCCACCTCCCTGGGGGAGGGGCACCCTGCTGGGCCACCTACAATGTCCTAAATCTTCAGGTGGCCCCACTGGTCACACAGGAGGAAGGTGGGAGTGACCCCTGGAATGAGAGCTGCCTGGGGCCATAGAGGGGCCAGGCTGGCTGAGCTGAACCATGTGAGACCACCTGGGGTGGAGGTGAGGGGAGAAGCCTGAGGTAGGACAGCAGCTCCCGGCGGCAGGGCTAGAGCAGTGAATTAGGGGGCGGACTAGGGGAGGGACAGCCAGGCTCTGGGACAGTGGGGGAAGGGTCAGACCCAGGAGGGCCCGAGGGGCTTCCTGGCTGGGGGTGAGGGGCTGAAGGGGAGCGGGGGACAGAGGGGAAGAGGGCCAAGAGCCACACATCCTAAGACCAGGGAACAAGGTGCAGCTGTCTGGAGTGACAGGCCTGTTCTCTAGAGGGGCTGTGGGAGGCGTGTGGCTACAGAGCTCTGGCAGGCACTAAGAAGGCCCAGTGGCAGAACGGGTGTCAGAGAGGACCACCTGCCCATCTGCCCCACCCTGGCTGCCAGTGTGGGAGGAGCCCTGTGATGGGTCTGGGCTCTTGGCCAGGTGGGTGGCCCAGTGTGAGTGAAGGGGCACATGGTCTCCTGAGCCTGCCCTGCAGTCCAAGGCTTGGCCTCCCCTGGGTCCAGGGGCAGTCTGCCAGGGTGAGGGTCCCCGCTGAGAAGGGCTGTTTCTAGGCCTGCTCACGGGCTGTGCCTCTCCTTTGCACCTCACTGCACCAGCCCGACAGTGGCAGGCCTGGTACCCACACTTGGGTTACACCCTGGGGCCCTGGCCTAGCCACATGCCCCTTTGCACTGGCTCCTGAACCTGCGGTGCAGCCCCTGCCCGAGGCCTTCCCTGGCTGCCTCAGTGGGCTCTCTGGAGCACCTTCTGTACTGTGAGCCTCCACCTCCCCCAGCCCCAGCCGGCTGCGTTCAAGGAGGGCAGGGCATTCCCCAGGATGTGAGGGCTGCCTGTCCAGGCCTTCCTCCGAACCCCATCTGGGTGTCACCAGCACAGCCTACCCACCCACACCCGGCTGTCCTGGGGGAAGCTCATACCTTCTTAGCCCCAGTCAGGGCCGCCTTCTGCAGCTTGTGGTAACAGTACTTGGCATATGTGCTTATCGCCACCCCTGGAAGAGAACGGGTGCTGGTTGGCGTGGTGTGGACGTGTGGCCAAGAGAAGCAGCAGGAGGAGGGGTCAGGAGAGGCGGCTCCTGCAAGAGCCATGGGGGCCTGGCCAGGCTCCTGCCTACCACTTGCCTGGGGGCAGTGGGTCCTCACCCTCCTGGGCTAAATCCTTTAGAGCAGAAACCAACACGGAAAGGCAAGGGGCACTTCCTCACCTCAGGGAGCCAGGCTTGGGAAGGGACTCCTCTGTCAGCCCACCCACGCTTCCCCACCGCCAGGAAGGGCAGAGGTGGGACGGGGCAGGACATGGGCCCCAGGGCCTCCAAACCCCATGCTCCCCTTGCAGACTAGCCCTGGGGAGTCCCGAAGAAGGGTCATTTCCATAGGCAACAGGGCTAGAGGTGCTCAGTGCCCTCCGCCTGAGGCCAGTACTGAGTGGGCTTTGGCTGGCTGGACAGCAGCCCCAACCCTCTTGTAGCCCTGCCCCCAGCAGGCTGCGGGAGAGGGCCTCGGCCTGCAGAGCCCCATCCCTCTGAGCTGAGGGCTGCCTGGGCAGCAGTTATGGAAGGGGAGGCCGAGGGGACGGGTGGCATGTGGAAGGATGATGAGCATGGAGGGGATGCCCCACGTCCTAAGCCTGGGGGTCACTGGAAGGCCCACTACACAGAAAGACACCTTTGGGTTCTGCCCGAGGGCTGAAGGTGGCAGGGAGAGGACTGGTCTCCTTTCTCAAGGGAGGGGGCTTTTCTAAAACTCGGCCCTGGTAGAAGTTCTGGCTGGTGGTCATGGGGGGATGCCTCCAGGAGGGCAAGGACCTCGGCCAGAAGGTTCTCCAGATACAGAAATGAGGGGAAGGAGAGAGAAGCGAGAGGCAGTGGAGGAGGAGATCCCACACAGGGCGGGTCTGAAATGTGTGTGGCATCCTTCCCGGCCCAGGCAAGGGAAGGGAAGGAGAGGGAGCAAGAAGAGACCAAGAACACACAATGAGGCGAAGCCCAGGGGGCCATCCAGCCCAAGGTGTCAAGGGCCGACAGAGACAGAAAAGCCAGAATGTGTGCCTCCAAGCTCAGAACTGGCACCCTCTCTGGAAGGCTCTGGCCCTGGGGCCCACTGCCCCAGTGCCTACCTGTCAGAGGGAGGCCTCTAGACCCAACTCGCAAACCCAAATACCCCAGTCTTCTTTTAAAGGAAGCAGTTTCTTGTGGACTGAGCATGTGGGGGTCCTTGGACCCCAGTGTGAAAAACATAAGCATGGCTTAGCCCATGAAAATCTTTTCATTTTGAACGATCACAGAACAGTATTATTATTGTAAGTGGCAAAGGGATTCTTTTTTAAAGTAATCAAAAGTGAAAACCAACATTTCCCATTCTCCCTGGAGAATCTGTTTCAGGTCCCTAGGGGATCTGCAGACCCCTGGCAGAGTCCTAGCTGCAGCCTCTGCTAGGCGAGCTCAGGACACAGCACCTGGACCTGCCACAGGCCCATGTGGCCTTCCCTGGCAGGCTCCCGGGGACCTGGAAGGCAAAGGGGGCCTTGGGCTGCCCACTGGCCACTAGGAGCCCAGGGAGCACCTTGCATTAAGGAGCAGGCTGCAGACTGGGAGTGTGCCTACCCCTCCCTGGGGTGAGAGAGATACGCCCTGACCTCCCGTCTCGGGGGCCTCTCCAACAGACTGTGATCTGAAGATCCTGGGGCTGCCACCTCTCGGTTGGTGAACCTGGTCACGAGGCAGCCTTTCTGGGCCTTAGCTTCCTCTCCTGTAGGACGGGGACAGGGATGACACCGACCACAAGTGCTCGTGAAGGGCTGACCTTGGAGTCTGGTGCACAGCTCAGCAGATGGCAGCTGCTATCAGCTTTTGTGGGTGGACCAGGACTGAGGCTGTGCGCGCCCCGAGTCCCAGGAGCTCCCCTGCACCCCGTACTGCCGCGGGTGTGGCTTCCCGGGCCTGACTGTGGGATGTCTGCTGCATGCCTGGGAGGGTGTGCAGTGCCCATGCCCAGCCCAGGGAGACGTTCACGATGGTGTGGGGCACTCTGCTTCAGGTCCACTGACCTGTCCCGGCCTCGCCAGGGCATACCCATACCCAGTCTTATAGGTGAGGAGATAGAGGCCTGCAGAGGGACTGACGGAAGCAGCTCTCCCAGAGTCTATGCTGCTGTGCCAGGAGTCCACACCTGCCCTGGGGCCTCAGTGCCCCTGAGCCCTGGTTTTAAGCCTGAAAAGTTGCTGGGTGTGGCTAGAAGCTGCCACTGCCACCTCTTGGTGCTGACACTGTGGGGTCCTGGGGCTTCTAGCTCCCTCCTCACTACCCAACAGTCTTGGACTATGGTGTCCTGCTCGGCCCCACCAGGCCCACCTCCCTGCTGCAACCCGACTCCCGGACAGGCTCCAGCAGGAGTTCAGAGCCCCTTCCACTCCTGTTCCAGATGGGTGTGGCCCAAGGGCAGCTGGGAATCCTGGACAGCAGCTGCCCCCTCCTGCCAAGGGCAGTATGCAGCCAGACAGCTTCCCAGAGGAAGGGGCGTCGCAGTTGAGTTACGGTATTAGAGAACGAGAGGTGGGGCATGTTTAGAGAATGGGCTGTGTTCCGAGTCTGGGGGAAGTGCTAGAGGTGGGGCTGGGGCTGGTCCCAGAGCCCTGGTGCCAGGAGGGGATGCTGACACAATAGCAGTGAGACCAACAGCTCTCAGCAGGGAGGGCATAGTCCTGGGTTAATAGGGCTTCCCTGGAGCTTGGACAGTGGTGGGATGGGGGTGCAGGTCTTGAGCCAGGGCCCAGGAGAAGGGCGGGGCTGGTGGGGGAAGTTGGGGAATCCCTGGGCTCCCTCCAAGGAAGCCATGCCAGGCTCCACGCCCTGCCCCAGGGTGGCCTGGGCCGGAGGTCAGGGCTGGGGAGGCACTTGCCCATAGGGCACTTCCTCAGCAAACACCTAGAGGTGTTTCCAGCAGGCCTTGCCCAGTTTGTCCTCACACCCTGCCCCACCGAGAGCCCAGAGTGCAAGCTGGAAATTGTTCTTGAGAAAGGCACAGGGCAGGTGTGGCCTCCCACGGAAGCCCCTTCAGTGACCTGGGCCCCCGGCCAGCACAGAAGCCCACAAGCCTGATGGTTAGTGCTACCCCATCAACACGCCTTCCAGCCCAGAAGCGGTTAGAGAAAGGAGGCCAGGCGGCCGAGGCCGGAGAGCAGAGCTGTGCAGACACAGCGCACAGGGGCTGTGGGGAGAGGCCCTACCATCCGGTTCCTCAACATAAGGCTTGGGTTTCTTTCTCAACTTGGACTTCTTCTTAGTGTTCCTTTCCAGGAGCGCTTTCATATGCTGCGTCACTGGGGAGCAAACAGAGCCATGAGGACCACAGAACACAATGCCAGGAATGCATGCCCACACAGGTCCCGACGTGGCTGGCAAGGAGGCCCCTGGGCCTGTGTGGGGCTGACCCCAGTTGGCTGGGAAGGTATTGCACCCCTGCTGGGTTCCTCAAAGGGAAGCAGGGCTGTGGCCAATGCCCAGCTGGGGCTGAGGAGAACCCAGCCTAGGAGTGCTGTGGTGTGTGTACCCACACACGTGTGTGGCTGTGTCTGGGAGCAGGTCTGGACCATGGGGCTGGGATAGGTACTGTGGCCCTTCTGAGCACTGTGGACCATGCAGGAGGTGGGCAGGAAGATGCAGGGAAGGGCAACAGGGAGGAGATGCTTCTGATCCTCTGGTGGGCTTGAGGAGCCCCCAGCCCAGCCATCTGGCTCCTGCACAGCTGCACTCAGGGGTCCCAGGCTGCCGAGCTGGTGCTGGAGGAGACACAGCAGGTGTCTCACACTGATCTGGGCATGCCTCCCACTCTGCATAAAGGGACTTCATCCTGTTGGCAGGGAGTCCTTCGTCCCCTGGCCATCCTGTGCTCTCTGGAAGTGAGTCTCTACACACAGCCCACGCTAAGGTTGGGAGCTGGGCTCTTCTCTGACTGTGGACCATCTACACAAATTATCTGTTATTCTTCTGCACAGGAGATCACTGTCTGATCTACTGGATCATTTACTTTTATCAGTACGGCCTTGTGGATATGTCATTTTACGCTGTGGGTTATAATCCAATACGACTTCATTTTTTGCTCAAATGGCTCCAGTTTTGGCCCTTTCGGTTGGCTCCTGTGTCCTGTGACACACTCTGCCACCCCCCCCACCAGCCTAGACTCAGCTGTTTCTCCTGGCTCCTTGAATGGAAGAGAGTAGTAGAAACCAAGATCTGGGGGTGAGGTGTGCCCACTGCTACTGGGGTGCACATTTGTATGCGACCCCTGCATGTACACATCCCCCAAATATCCCCCACCAATGCCTCCAACTCTGATCCGCCACCACAGGACATGCTAGTCTCTTCTTGCTTGTCTGTGACTGCGGGATCTTTTCCTTCTCTTAACAGTGTCTCTTGAAGAGCAGGAGATGTAACTTCGTTCACAAAGTTCAATGTACCAATGTTTTTCCCTTGTAGATAGTGCTTTTAGTGTCACACATAAAAATCAGGGCGCCTGGGTGGCTCAGTTGGTTAAGCAACTGCCTTCAGCTCAGGACATGATCCCGGAGTCCTGGGATCGAGTCCCGCATTGGGCTCCCGGCTCGACGGGCAGCCTGCTTCTCCCTCTGACCTTCTCCCCTCTCATGCTGTTTCTCTCTTTCTCTCAAATAAATAAATAAAATCTTAAAAAAAAAAAACCTTTGCCTAACTCAAGAAAAAATTTCCATGTTTTGTTCTAGTTTTATAGTTCTAGGTTTTATATTTTGGTTTATGATCTATTTTGAGCTAGTTTTTGCATACAGTACAAAGTATGGTTTGAAGCTCATCTTTTTTTGCATTTGGACATCCGGCTGCCCCAGCACCATTTGAGGAAGGCACTGTCCTTTCTCCACTGAAGTGCTTTCACATCTCTGTGTAAAATTAATGGACTACATATGTCTGGGTCTAATTCTGGACTCTCTTCTGTCCATGGAGCTACTGTCTGCCTTTACGCCAACAGCGTATTCTCCTGGCTTCCGTAGGTTCATGACAAGACTTGAAGCAAGGTAGCGTCAGTCCGCCAACTTCGCTCTTCTTATTCAAAGGATATTTTGGCTAATCTAGGTCCTTTGCATTTTCTATGGGTTTTAGAATCAGCCTATTAATTTCTAAATTAAAAAAAAAAACCTATTAAGATTTTGGTTAGGATTGAATCTATACATCAATTTGGGTGGAAGTAACATCTTGACACTATTGAGTCTTCTGATTCATAAACATGGTATTTCTCTCCATTAACTTGGGCCTTTTTTCAGTAATGTTTGGGAGTTTTTAGTGTAGAAGTCTTAGACATCTTTTGTCAGATTTATCCCTAAGCATATTTTTAAATGCTACTTTGGATTTTTTTAAGATTTTATTTCAAAGTAATCTTACACCCTACGTGGGGCTCGAACCCACGACCCCAAGATCAAGAGTCTCATGCTCCACCTGCTGAGCCAGCCAGGCACCCCCAGATGTATTTTTAAAATTTCAATTTCCAGTAGTTTGTTGCTATTATGTAGAAACATGATTAACTTTTATATATTGGTCTTGCATCCTGCAAACTTGCTAAACTCACTTACAGTATTTTTACACATCCCACAGAAGATTTTATTGTCTGAATAAAGACAATTGCACACTTCCTTTCCAATCTGGATGCCTTTTATTTCTCTTCCATGACTTTGCACTGGCTGGCCCTCCAGCATGACATGGAGTTGATGCAGTGGGGCTGGAAGTCCTTGTTCTTGACCTTGGGGGAAAGCATTCAGTCCTTCCCCATTAAGTATAATGCTGGTTAGAGGTGTTTTTTGTTTTAATTGTGGTAAAACATAAACATAAAAATGTAGCCATTTAACCATTTTTAAGTGTACAATTTAGTGGCATCTAGTACATTCACAATGTCATGCAACACCACATTTATTTCTAAAATTCTTACATCACCACAAACAGAAACCCTGTACCCATTGTACCTCATTCCCCCTCCCCCGGATCCTGGTAACCTCTAATCTACTTTCTGTCTCTATGAATTTGCTTATTTTAGATATTTCATATAAGTTGTACAGTTTTTGCCCTTTTGTATCTGGCTTCTTTCACTTAGAATAACTTTTCAAGGTTCTTCCATGTTATAACATGTATCAGAACTTTATTCCTTTTTATGGCTGCAAAATATTCACTGTACTGATAGACCACATTTTGCTTATTCATACACCTGCTGGACAGCTGGGTTGTTTGCACTTTTTGGCTACTGTGAATAATGCTGCTATGGACATGGACGTGTAAGTATCTGCTTGAGTTCTAGCTTTCCATTCTTTTGGGTACTGTAGGGTTTAAAAAAAAATATTTGCCTTTTGTCAGATTGAAGAGGTTCCCTTCTGTTCCTAGTTTAAAATTCTTATCAGGAATGGAAATGTTGGATTTTTGCCAAATGCTTTTTCTATGCTTATTGGGATGATCACATAGTCTTTCTTCTTTACTCTGTTGCTATGGCAAATTACCATGTGCCATTTTTTAATGTTAAACCAACCTTTCATTCTTCAGATAAACTTCTTATTCAAGATGCATTATCTTTTTTATATATTGTTGGACTCAATTTGCTAAAATACTGTTAAAAATTTCTACTCTATGTTCAGAAGGGACACTACTATCTGCACTTTTCTTTTTTGTAATGTCCCTTTATAATTTTGGTATGGAAGGAATGGGAGATATTCCCTCTGCTACAATTTTCTCAATGAGTTTGTAAAGAATTGCTATACAAACAATGAACTGTTCAGTAAAATTGACCAGTGAAGCCATTTGGGCCTTTAATTTTCTTTGTGGGAAGGTTTTAAGTACCAATTCAATTCCCTTAATAGCTACATGGTTTTTTTGGTTGTCTGTTTCTTACTGAGAGATCTTTGGTAGTTTGTGTCTTTTTTTTTTTTTTTAAGATTTTATTTATTTGACAGAGAGAGACACAGCGAGAGAGAGAACACAAGCAGGGGGAGTGGGAGAGGGAGAAGCAGGCTTCCCCCCAAGGAGGGAGCCCGATGCGGGGCCCGATCCCAGGACCCTGGGACCATGACCTGAGCCGAAGGCAGATGCTTAACGACTGAGCCACCCAGGTGTCCCCATAGTAGTTTGTGTCTTTCAAAATCTGTCCATTTCCTCTAAACTGTCAAATTTACTGGCATAAAGTTGTTCATCTTATTATCCTTTGACATGTTGAATCTGTAGTGACATCATCTCTCATTCTTGATATTGGTAATTTACGTTTTCTTTTTGTCCTGATCAGTCTGGCTAGAGATTTATCGATTTTATCAATCTTCTCAAAGAATTAGCTTTTTGTTTCACTGATTTTCTGCAGTTTTTCTGTTTTCACTTTCACTGATTTCTACTCTGATCTTCAGTATTTTCTTTCTTCTGCTTGCTTTTAGTATAATCTATTTTTTAAGGCACAGAGGCCACTGATTTGAGACCTTATCTTAAAGGTGAGATGCTATGAATCTCCCTCTTGTAACTGCTGTGGCTGCATCCCGCAGTTAATATGTTTTGTTGTCATTTTCTTTCAGTTCAAAATACTTTCTAATTTCCCTGTAGGTTTTTATTTGACTCATGGGCTATTCAGTAGTATGCTCTTTAGTTTCCAGGTATTTGGGGATTTTCCAGATATCTTAGTGTTACTGATCATTAATTCTGTTGTGACTAAAAAACACACTTTCTATGATTTGCCTTCTTTAGCATTTATTGAGACTTGTTTTATTGCCTATCTTGAAAATGTGGCTGGGATCTGAGTCCAAATGCTCTGGGTCCAAAATCCATGCTCTCACCTACTCTATGGTAGCTGCTTGTTTCTTAAACAGACTCTCAACTAGTCCTTTTCTTTCAGCTTCAAGATCATGCGCTTCCCGAACCACTGCTAGAGGAAGCTGGCTCCACCCACTATGGAGTTTTAAGGGTTTGCTACCTGCTTCAGCTTCTTAGCTTTGTCACTGTCTGCTTGGGATCCACCTATCTTGGTCTGCCAAGTCAGCTTCCTGCCACCTGTTCATGCACTTTTCAGCTTCCAAAACATATTTTTATTGTGGTAAAATATACATAAGATAAAATATACCATTATAACTAACCACTTTTCATTGTACAGTTCAATGACATTAAGTACACTTACTGTTGTGCAACTACCATCACCCTCCATCTCCAGAACTTTTCATCAGGTCAAATAGAAACTCCACAGCCATTAAAAAAGTCTCCAACTGTCCCTCCCCTAGCCCCTGGCACCCACCATTCTTTCTGTTTCTATGAATATGAATATCCTAGGGGCCTCTTAAGAGTGGACTCATACAGTATTTTTTTGAACTGGCTTATTTCACTGAGCGTAATGTTCTCCAGTTTCATCCATGTTGTACAGGTGTCAGAATTCCCTGCATTTTTTAGGCTGGGTAACAGTCCACTGTATGGATGGACCACATTTTATGTCTCTGCTCATCCCCTGACAAACACCTGAGCTGCTTCCAACTCTTTGCTGTGGTGACTACCCTGCCACGGATCTGAGTGCACACGTACCCATCTGTTCATGTTTCTGCTTTCAATTCTTTTTGGTATATATACACAAGTGGAATTGATGGATCCTACGGTAATTCTACTTTTGTTTGAGGAACTGCCAAACTGTTTTCCACAGTGGCTGCATCAGTTTACATTCCCTTGTTGTTTTTTCCCCTCTCCTTTAAAAAATTCCTTCCCTGTTCATTTAGCAGGACTTCAAGGTAGAGTCCAGGTAAATTTATGTGTTCCATCTGACACCTTTACATGGAAACCCTGAGTCTTAGTGAACACGTGACTGGTGAAGGAAACTGTCCTTAGCAGGAAGTGCTGCTGCATGGAGCACACGGGAGAGCTGCAGTCTGATGTCTGCTGAAAGCCTGTGAGGGAGGTCCTAAGGACACGAGCTGTGAGAGCACCCTGCTGCTGGCTGGCACAAAGGCGCGGCCATGTATGAGACAAGGCTGAGCTGGGGGTCCGCAGACATGTGAACTGGGGTTCACTGCCTTGGTGCCTTGGTCCCCTGCAATGGGTGATCACACAGATGTCACACATGTGCTGGCAGATGAAATCAAAGATCCCTGAGGCCCAGGCAGGCAGCATGGTTCAGGGTGCAGCGCCACTCAGGAGCTGAGCTCAGCATTGCCCTTGCCAGTGACCCTGAGACAGGCTGCAGTTTTCTTTCTCCAAGCACAGGCTCCATCCTTGTGGCCTGATGGGGTCTGCCTTCCTGACCACCAGCCAGCACGCCTGTTCCTGATGTGCTGGTGGGAGGGAGCACAAGGCCTCTCCTCTGGCTCAGCACTAAGCAGGGCCTATAGCAGATGCCTACCCAGGCATAGTCCTGGAGTTAGTTTCTGGCTGGAAGGCTGCCCTGTGTCATCATGTGAGGTCAGATCCCACAGCCTAGAAGCAGGCTCCTGTTGGTGGTACCACACAGACCCAATCTCCCTCTGAGGGCCAAGAACATGTGGCACTCTGAGACCAGCTGGGCCTCCCTCAGGGTGGGCAGACGTTCAAAGCCACAAATGTCCAGGCTGACCACCAATTCCTTCATATACTCCAGCCCCATCCCCAGGGTGCAGACTAGACACTAGGACAAAGGCCCACAAAGCTCTGTGCCATGAGGAGTGTCCCCTGCTGGGCCCAGCATGGGGCCTGGAGCTCAAGCTCCCCCTAAGAGCCCCAGCTGGCTGGCAGGAATGGTCCCAGGAGTCTCTGGCCTCTGTCCATTCATTGCTCACTCACCTTTTTACTTAGCAAGTGCTCCCTGAGGCCCCAAGGGCCATGTGTTGAGCAGTGGACACACACTTTAAGGCCTCTGAGAAGTAGGCTGAAGTGAACCATGAAGCTAATGGAGGCCCACCTTCTCCTGGAAAGGCCTGAGAAGAGTGTGGCAGACAAGGCAGACTCAGGCTGCCCAACAGGCTGCATGTTTTGCATGCTGGTGGGGAACTACCCGGGGAGACCCATATGCTGTGTTCAGTGACCCTGCTTCAAGAACCACATGCCACAGTTCGCAGTGCCTTGGCTGGTTCAGTTGGTTGAGCATCCAACTTTCTTGGTTTTGGCTCAGGTCATGATCTCATGGATTGTGAGATCGAGTCCCATGTTGGGCTCCGCACTCAGCGGGGAGTCTGCTTGAGGACTCTGGCCCTCTGCCCCTCCCCCAGTCTGGGCATTTTCTCTTTCTCAAAATAAATATATCTTAAAAACCAACCAACCAACCCCCAAAACCCCATGCCCCAGTGACAATCTCATGGCTTCCAGATCTGTGGCCAAACGGCTGATGTTCTGGACGGTGCCTGTGCCTGACACACCTTCCTGAGGACCCACCACTGTCCCGGCAGCTGCAGCCCCCATCGCTGTGTGCACACACTGTGGCCCCACACACCTGTGCCGGGGCAACGCCCTGGCCAGATCAAGGTAGGCAGTCCCTCCCAAAGAGGAGCTTGGAGAGCGTGTGAGTGTATGCATGTATTTGCACACGTGTGTGTCCAGTTGCTGGTTCCACGGCCATGCCTCGTGGATACCCATGACTGTTCGGGTGGTGGGCAGCCTGCTGCAGATGCAGCTGTTGCCTACGGCCCTGTCCCCACGCTCTCTCTGCACGGCACAGGACTTGTGCCGGCCACAAAGGCACTGTCTGGTTAGTAGGACCGTGGCCCTGAGTCCTCCCCAGAGCAGGCTAGGGCTGGGACCAGACAAACCTGATGCATGGCTTTCAGGAGCCCTTCGCAGAATCTGGCCCCACACTTGGCCCCAGGCAGCCATCAGCAGGTGGCTACCCATGCTGGTCCAACCTCTGACTCCTTGGGGTGGCTTAGGGCCAGGTCAGCTTGCAGTGCCCCAATGGCCAGATACACTTGCCAGACCTGGTGCTGGGCTGATGCATGCCTGGCTCACCATGCTCCTCCCTGCTCTCAGGAACCCTGCTCCAGGAACCCCCATCTCTTCCCCACCCACAACAGATGGCCTGAGCCTGGTTGGGGTGGCTACCTCTCCAGGCCACAGTATGGCTGAAAGCAAATACAGTAAGTACACGGGCACAGGAAGTACCCTCATCCAGCAGAGTGACCAGGTACGGAGGCCTCAGCAGAGTGGAGGCCAGCTGGCTGAGACATGGAGGCCAGTCCTCATCTGGCCCCCTCCTCTCTGACCTGTTGGCCTGTGGCTGGGGACCCTGTTCCAGGATTGCCTGTCATTCTTCTCGGGCCCTCAGTGGCAGGGAGGGGCTCCCTGAGGACCCCACATCCTAGTGAGAACCTAGGACATGGTCCTCAAAAGACATGTGTGTCTGCTTGGAGGTGCTGTGCCTGCCTCCACATACTGGCTGCCAGCGTAGACCGGGAAGCTCTTGCCACAGCCCTTCCCTGAGCTGTGGGTGCCAAGGGGTCTCGCGCACTGGGCCTTACCTTTGGTGTCATTGACAGGGTCCATGTGCCGGTAGATGTAGCCCTCCAGGTAGGAGTGGAACTTGGGTGTGGGTGGGAAGAAGGCCAAGCAGATGGCCATGAGCTCCCAGCCGCGGGCCAGGCTCTCGAGGCGGAAGTTCTCAGTGGTCTGCCGGCATAGCTGGATATAGAGCTCGTCCCGCAGGCCCTGCACACTCCAGCCCTTGGTGGCTATCTCCAGGGCCACGTGCAGTGGGTCAGCCTTGGCGCGCCGGTCACCCATGTACATCTGGATCAGTTTGAAGATCTCACAGGCCTCCTTCTTCACGTGGCGGTCGCTGGTTACAATCATGGGCTTCTTGATGGACTCACTGCTCCAGGCCAGCATGTTGGCGATGGACACCTTCCGCCGGAAGAGGCCCTGTGTATGCGTGTTGAAGTGCTTGGAGGCCCAGTTCTCAATGTCGGTCTCCGAGGACGGCTTGCGCAGAGTGAAGGTGGGGAACACACAGCTAGCGCTGGGCATGACGCTGCGAGCCTGCCGGCTACTCTCAAACTGGGCACAGGAGCCGAGGTCCTCAGACTAGGAAGGACAGAGGGGCCATGAGGGGGTGTGGCCTCCCCTGCCGCCAAGAGGCTGCTGGAGGAGCTTTGTGCCTCATCTTGTTCTACCCCCTTCATAAACACATGCCAGATCCTCGCACAAGGCTGGGGCGGGACCCACAGAGGCCCTTCTTCCAACCTTTACCCTGAGGTGTAAAGGAAGTGCCCTCCCTATTCCTGCAACTGAGGGTTGGTAATGGTGGTGGTGGGGGCGTCCAGCGCATGTCTGGGGGCGGGAGGAAGCTACACGTGTGTTTCACTGGATTTCTGGGCTGACTAGCCCCTAGTGGGAAGATGCTAGGGGATGCTGCCCTCTCCATGCAGGTGCCGGGACCCCGTGCACAGTGGAAGGGCACTGCTTCCTGCTGGCCTTGCTTCTGCTAGTTCACTGAGCTCTGAGGTTGAGAAACAGATGAAAAGGGCAGCCCTGCCAACATGAGAAAAACCCGAGACGCAAAATTCCATAGACACAGATGTCTCTCCTGGTCCACTACACTGCCCGCCCCTCCCCGTCACAGAGCCTTACCCTTCCAACAAAGATCCCCACATGGGACTGGGGGCAGAGTGAGGCTGGGCAGTGGCAGGGCCAGCCTGCAAGGGGGCTAGGATGCTTCCCACGATGCTGGGAAGGTTTGTCCCAAGCCCCCTCCCTGCCTCCCTAATGGCCTCAGCACAACCATACAGGGCGTCACTGGGGTAACAGCCCTTTCTTTTCTTGGCTTGGACAGAAACACTGCTCTGAGCTGTCTAGCCTGGAGGGGCACTAAAGCAGCCCTGCCCAGGGACACTGGCCTCCCAAGGTTACCAGGCCCTTGGGCAGGTGTTCCCTGGTGGGGTTGAGAGCCCAACACCAGGAGGCCCTCTGGCCATTGCCAGCTCTTGGCAGATGCCAGGGCAGACCCTCAGCCTTGGCTTCATGCAGCAAACTGGTGTGAAACGTCAGGGGTCAGGAGGTGAGAAACTAGGACACTGGCCCACACAAAGTTCCGGGGCATCAAGCTCCAGCACATGACCTAGACAGAAGATGCACGTGGGTTCAGAGAGCCTGACCAGAGAGGACAAGCCAGGCCAGGCTTCTGCTTTGGCTCCAGCTGCAGCATGAGGACCAGGTGTCTGATCTCCCCACTCCTTGCTGCAGAAGAGCTCTAAGCAAGGGCACCTGACACTCCACCTGCATAGCTCCTCACCTGAGAGCCCGTTCACAGATGGGAGAACAGAGGCTCGGGGGCTCAGTGGTTGGGTGGCTGCCCACCTGTTTCCCCTGACTACCCTGCATCTGTGGGCTGGATGGAGTCAGGGCATGGCCTCTCGACCCCCAGGTCACTTGCCAGGACATGGCCAGGCCTTACCAGGAGCTGAGTGCCGCACCATGCCTTGGGACCACCACCTGCCCCACCTCTGCCCAGGGACCCTGGCAGTGCCTCCCTACCTGTGAGGGGTGAAGGTAGGGCTCTGGCGAGGCCAGGTTGGTCTGCACGGAGACGCTTTTCTCGAGTAGGATTTGGGGGAAAGCAAGCCTCTCCAAGGCGCCCCTCTGCCAGTGCTTGCTCTCCTGCTGGGCCAGCGCCTCGTCCTCACTGAAGGCACGCACCACAGGCCCAGGCATGGGCAGTGGCACAGCCCCGTCGCTCTCGTAGCCCGAGCCATCCTGCTGGGAGTCCCAGCTGCCCCTCTGCTTCATGTGAAAGTGGGCCTGCTGCGCCTCCCAGGCCAGCCGTGCCTGCGCCAGGAAAGGCTCGGCCTCGCCTGTCTTGCCCTCTGCACGCTTCACTGGGGCCAGGCTAGGCCCACACAGAGGCCGCTCCTCAGCCAGGGGCTGCTCACCGAGGAGGTCACGGTCCCCGGGGCCTTCAGTGGACGAGGTGCTGGGGGCGTGGCACAAAGAAGGGTTCCTGCTCTTCCTCTTGCGAGTGCCTGGGGAGTAGCCTGTTGAGGACATGGTGTCCTGCTGGCTGGACCAGGACATAGCGTCGTCTTGGGCCTGGGGCAGCTGCATGGGTGGCTGGGCGTGCCGCAGCTCAGGCCCCTCCATGCTGCTGTAGTCCCCAGAGGAGACCCCCAGGCGCTGATCCCGCAGCAGGCAGGGGCTGGGCTGCAGGGGGAGTGAGCCACCTCCAGGATTGGGTGCATACTTGTGCCTTGGGCCTGCGCGCAGCTTGGGACTGGAGCCGGCCTGCTCCACATACACCAGCTGCCGCACGTACTCCTTGCCTGCAGGGCTGTACTCCAGGCTCAGAAAGCGCTCGGGGCACTTCTGCCTGGTCAGCACCAGCTGCTGGTAGGGCGAGGCAGAGCCCTGCTTGGGAGACTGTGGGAAGGGGGGTGGCTTGCGGCCTGGAGACCGCTGGGGTGAGCCTGCCTGGTAGCCCCCGCCAGCCTCGTACTGGACATCCATGGGGGGCTCGTCATAGATGGGGGCCTGGTACTCCACAGGGGGCTCCTCATAGAGTGGGGGCTCATAGGCGTAGCGTGGGGAGGGGGGCTGTGAGTCGCTCGTGGGCTTGCGTGGCTGGGCCAGCAGTGGGGAGCAGCTACCGAGTTCAGCCCTCTTCAGGAAGGGCGAAGGCCGACGCTCAGGGAAGAAGACAGGGCCATCAGAGTCCGAGGCGAATGTCTGTAGGCTGGGCGAGTGCTGCCCACCTGAGGGTCTGCGGGAGCGGCTGCCAGGCTGGCCGTCTAGGGCATAGCCATTGCCCTGGGAGGAGAGGAAGCTGGGCTCCCGGTCTGCAACTTTGATGAGCATGCGCTCCTTGGTGCCCGAATTCCACCGAAGTGAAGAGGTCCTGGGGGGAGGGGGGACAGGCACAGGTTACCTGGGGGAGGTTCTGGGGGGTGGGGGCAGGCACAGGTTACTTGTTGGTGGGGAGGCAGAAGTCTGGCCCAGCTACTAGCCTGAACCCATTACTCACTGGCCTGGGCCTCACAGGTGTCTGAAGTCAGGGCCCAAGAGGCCTGGGTCATTTCTCAGTGTTCTCCTCACCTCCCAAATGGGGGCTGCAGGCCTCAGTGGCCTGATACTTGCTGGGGGGCCCCCTGTAAATGGCCTGTCCACCCTTCATTGCTGGCGCCCTGACCCTTGGGCTGCCCTTGGGCAGTGCAGCCTAGAGTAGCTGCTCTCCTGCCCTCACACAGCTTGCTCTCCTCTGGGGCCCATCATGACACTCCCTGCAAGGAAGGGGGTGTGTGTGTGTGTGTGTGTGTGTGTGTGTGTGTGTGTGTGTGTGTGTGTGTGTGTGTGTGTGTGTGTGTGTGTGTGTGTGTGTGTGTGTGTGTGTGTGTGTGTCTCCCTGCAAAGAAGGGTGTGTGTGTGTGTGTGACTCCCTGCAAAGAAGGGTGTGTGTGTGTGTGTGACTCCCTGCAAAGAAGGGTGTGTGTGTGTGTGACTCCCTGCAAAGAAGGGTGTGTGTGTGTGTGTGACTCCCTGCAAAGAAGGGTGTGTGTGTGTGTGTGTGTGTGTGTGTGTGTGTGTGTGTGTGACTCCCTGCAAAGAAGGGTGTGTGTGTGTGTGACTCCCTGCAAAGAAGGGTGTGTGTGTGTGAGACTCCCTGCAAGGGTGTGTGTGTGTGTGTGTGTGTGTGTGTGTGTGTGACTCCCTGCAAAGAAGGGTGTGTGTGTGTGTGTGAGACTCCCTGCAAAGAAGGGTGTGTGCGTGTGTGTGTGTGTGTGTGTGAGACTCCCTGCAAAGAAGGGTGTGTGTGTGTGTGTGTGTGTGTGTGTGTGTGTGTGTGTGTGACTCCCTGCAAAGAAGGGTGTGTGTGTGTGTGTGTGTGTGACTCCCTGCAAAGAAGGGTGTGTGTGTGTGTGACTCCCTGCAAAGAAGGGTGTGTGTGTGTGTGACTCCCTGCAAAGAAGGGTGTGTGTGTGTGTGTGTGTGTGTGTGTGTGTGTGTGTGTGACTCCCTGCAAAGAAGGGTGTGTGTGTGTGTGACTCCCTGCAAAGAAGGGTGTGTGTGTGTGAGACTCCCTGCAAGGGTGTGTGTGTGTGTGTGTGTGTGTGTGTGTGTGACTCCCTGCAAAGAAGGGTGTGTGTGTGTGTGTGAGACTCCCTGCAAAGAAGGGTGTGTGCGTGTGTGTGTGTGTGTGTGTGAGACTCCCTGCAAAGAAGGGTGTGTGTGTGTGTGTGTGTGTGTGTGTGTGTGTGTGTGTGTGTGTGTGTTCTGGTCACACCCCAGCACCAGGCACAGAACTATTTCTCCAACAGCTGGGGGTGGCCCTCCCAGAGGCCTCTCTAGATCTGGATTTGATATGGTTATTTCTCTGCAGGCCTCACTGCTGCATCTAGCACCTGCTGTGCTCCTACAGGGCGGTGGGTCACCTCTCACCCCTCAGCATCTCAGGTAGTTTTTCAACCACAGAGTGTCCTGTGAGCTCCAAAAAGGCTGACTCCCCCCTGTGACTCTGCCCTCATACATACACACAACACTCTGTACCTGGGCACAGATGGAAAAACTGTTTTGAGCAAAACTGAGGGGAAGGTACAGAGATTTCCCATACACCCCCTACCCCTGCTCATGTACAATCTCCCCAATTATCATCATCCCCACCAGAGGGGTGCATTTGTTACAGTCGATGAACCTACGCGGGTTTATGATCATGAAGCATCATCATCACCCAGCATCTAGTTGACCTCAGGGCTCACTCCAGGTGCTGGACCTTCCGTGGGTTTGGGCAAACGTGTCATGACGTGCGTCCACGAGTAGAGTGTCATACAGAGCACTCTCCCTGCCCTAAATCCTCTGTGCTCTGACTGTCCTTCCCTCCCCCAACCCCTGGCGACCGCTCATCTGTCTCCATGGTTCTTCCTTTTCCAGAGTGTCAGAGACCTGGAATCACACAGTATGGAGCCTCTTCCGACTGGCTTCTCTCACTTAGCAATATGCATTTAAGGTCCCCCCATGTCTTTCCATGGCTCGAGAGCTCATTTCTATGTAGTGCTGAATAATATTCCATTGTCTGGATGGACCACAGTTCCCATATCTGTCCACCTACTGAAGGACGTCTCGGTTGCTTCCAGGTTTTGGTGACCCTGAATAAAGCTGTTACATACATCCATGCACAGGTCTTGATGTGGATATGTTTTCAGCTCTTTGGGGTAAATACCAAGGGCCATGGTTGCTGGATCACATGGTAAGAGTGTGTTTAATTTTGTTAGAAATCTCCAAACCGTCCTGCAAAGTGGCTGCACCACTCTGCTCTCCCACCAGCCACGACTGAGCGTTCCTGTTGCTCCGCATCCTCACCAGCATCTGGTGTCGTCAGTGCTCTGGATGTTGGCCATTTCAGCAGGTGTGTCGTGGGATCTCGTTTTAACTTGCATTTCCCTGATGTCATATGATGTGGAGCATCTTTTATATGCTTATTCGCCATCTGTGTATCTTCTTTGATGAGGTGTCTGTTAAGGTCTCTGGCCCATTTTTTAACTGTGTTGTTCCCTCATTGTCAAGTGTCAGGAGTTCTTGGTATTTTAGATAACAGTCCTTTATCACATGTAGCTTTTGCAGATACTTTGTCCCAGGCTGTGACTTGTCTTCTCATTCTCTTGCCACTGTCTTTTGAAGAGCAGAAATTTTTAATTTTAATGAAGTCCAGTTGATCAATTATTTCTATGTTCATGGATTGTGCCTTTAATGTTGCATCTAAACATCATCGCTACACCCAAGATCACCTAGGTTTTCTCCTACATCATCTTCTAGGAGTTTTGTTTTACATTTGATCTGTGATCCATTTTCAGCTAATTTTTGTGAGAGGGGTAAAATCTGTGTCTACATTCATTTTTTACATGCAGATGTTCAGTTGCTCCAGCACCATTCACTGGAAAGACTATCATTAGTCCACTGCATTGCCTTTGCCCCCTTGTCAAAATCAGGTGCCTATACTTTTATGGATCTAGTTCTTGGCTCTCTACTTTGTTCCATTGGTCTATTTGTCTATTCTTTACCAATACCACATTGTCTTCACTATGGTAGCTTTATAGTAAGCTTTTTTTTTTTTTTTAAAGATTTTATTTATTTGACAGAGAGAGACACAGCGAGAGAGGGAACACAAGCAGGGGGAGCAGGAGAGGGAGAAGCAGGCCCCCCACGAACAGGGAGCCTGATGCGGGGCTCGATCCCAGGACTCTGGGATCATGCCTGAGCCGAAGGCAGACGCTTAACTGACTGAGCCACTGAGCCACCCAGGCATCCCTAGTAAGTCTTAAAATTGAGTAGTATTAGTCCTCCAACTTTGTTCTCCTTGAATACTGTGTTGGGTATTCTGGATCTTTTGCTTTTCTATATAAGTTTTAGAATGAGTTTGTTGATATCCAAAAAATAACTTGCTGGGATTTTGACTGAGGTTGCACTGAATGTATAGAATAAGTTGGGAAGAACTGACATTTTGACAGTATTGAATCTTCCTGTCCATGAACATGGGATATCTCTCCATTTATTTAGTTCTTTATCTTTCATTAGAGTTTTGTAGCTTTCCTCATTAGATTTTGTAAATATTTTTTTAGATTTATACCTATGTATTTCATTTTTGGGGGGTGCTAATGTAAATGGTATTAATTTCAAATTCCCCTTGTTCATTGCTACTATATAGGAAAGCAACTGACTTTTGGAAACTTACCTTGTATCCTATAAACTTGCCATAATCACTTATCAGTTCTATTTTTTTTTGTTTTTTGTCAATTCTTTAGGATTTTATGGATAATTTTAGACCAAAATTCTGATGAAAAATGTAGAGATCATTTGAGGCTCTGGATTTATTTTTGTTTCTGACAGGCAGCTGTGGAAAGGTCAGATAACCTGAATCCCATCTGGGACTGAACTGACTGGAAATCAGGCTTAGGTTTGAGAGCTGGTCTACTTATGGCTCATGCTGGGTATAGCCTTTCAGGAGTCCAAGTGGAAACATGGACTGTTAACTAGGGCTCATTTTTGTGGCCTCTGAACTCTGATGTTTGGAGCCATGGACCCACCCAATGGTCAGCTCAGCTTCTTAGACTCTCAACTGTCCTGAGGGAGAGGCAGTATCATCTGTGTGCCAGGCTGCACTGATGCCTCCTCAGCCCTCAAGTCTTCACTCCTTAGTAGATCTCTGATGACTTCAGGACAATTCTGTCTATTTTGTTCTCTGTGTGCAGGCTGGTCTCATAAGTTAATGCAGTGGTGACTGCAAAAGTGGAAATCAGAGTTTTAAGAAACCAGTTGTATAGTTTGCCACCTCTGCCCCTGTCCTCTGGTTGTTGCTGCACCTTTCTGGGTAAGGTCAAGACTTCCAGGGTGCCTGGGTGGCTCAGATGGTTAAGCGTCTGCCTTCAGCTCAGGTTATCATCCCAGAGTCCTGGGATCGGGTCCCGCATCGGGCTCCCTGCTCCTTGGGAGCCTGCTTCTCCCTCTGCCTCTCTCTCTCTCTCTCTCATGAATAAGTAAATAAAATCTTAAAAAAAAAACTTATAAAAAAAAAAAGACTTCTAATTACTGGGATTGGGAGAAGCAGGCCTTGGAGAACACGGGCCAGTGATGTGAGACTGGATGAGAGCATGAAGGCCCATGCCAGCTGGGAGGCAGCCTACTCCAACATGCCAGGTGTGTGGCCCACTCAGCACAGCCAGGATCCAACCCTACCAGTTGACAGTGATGACCAGCAGCTCAGTCTCACTGTCCTGAGGAGAAGTCAGAGAGCGGCAGGACTTGGGATGCAGGCTCCCACTCCTGGGAAGTCTGTTTCTGGTTGCTGGAGGCAGAGTGAAGGGTGGCAGTTAATGTGTCGGGGCCAGCAAACCCTGAGGACTGGGCTAGGAATCCAGAAATCTGGGACTGGACTTCAGCCTGTTGCTCCCTGGCTGTGGGGCTTGGGAAAAATCACTTACCATCTCTGACTCAGTGTCCTCATTTATTTTTATGAGGATTAAGACACATAATGTGCCTATGATAAAGTCCTTAGCTCAGTACTGACATAGAGGAAACACTCAGCAAGTGTGAAGCATTATTTCTGCACTTTTTTCCACTACTCAGCAGATAGTGACCCAGCCCTGGTGCCAGGGCCCCCACAGGGGCTGTGAGGTAAAGAATGATCCTCGCCTGCTGAAGGGTGGTGAGGGCTGTGGCCCAAGGAGGCACCTTGTGGCCTGTCCATTGTGGGCCATCAAAATCGTGCTGTACGATGAGGAGGGTGGGAAAGAGTGTCAGGGTCAAGAGCACATGAGAGGCCAGCTGGTCAGATGACACATCTGTCCCAGGACCCGAGAGGGGTTTCATCTAGTCAGGGTGGAAATGAGAGAGACTGAGTCAGGAGAAAGGCAGACCAATGGCCTTGCCCTCCACCATGCAAACAATGTCCCTGAGCTGAGGGGCAATGCCCAGCACTGCAGCATACATGGGCACTGAGCACCCCTACAGAAGTCAAGGCAGGCCTGAGGCCCATGTAGGAACCTCTGAGTCATGGACTCCAAGTCACAGTTGGGAAAATGGGCCAGAGATGGCCCTTGGTCACGGAGAGTAGGAGCCCAGCAGCCAAGAGGGGCCTACCCCCGACAGGCTTCACTGCACTGGCAGCTTCAGCTCTCATCCTCAGGCCAGGCCTTTCCACAGCCCCATACTCTGTGTTCCCACCTGACCCCACTTCTCTGCTCTTCTTCTGGAAGTGCTCTTTGAAGCCCTACATCCAGTTTCCATGCCCTGCTGTCTGCCTCTTGTGCACCCCTCCACCTCTGACCACTGAGCGGCCAGATGGCCCAGCTGCCTGTGGCCACCCTTTCTACCCAGTCCGACCTCCCTGGCCTGCCCTCAGACCTGTCTCCTTATGGTTCCCCAAACCCAGGAAGCCTGTCCTCACCCATGCCTTAATCCCCCATCAACTCTACTAGGGCAGAGGCACCCAGGCAGAGAGTCACACCTGTCTCTACATAAAATGGGACGATTGCTTGATCTGGTTGATTCAGTGACTCTTTAAAACCATGAGAGAAGGAAGAGAACCTTCCATGCACTGGAAATGCTGGAGACAGGCAAGCAGGGCAGCAGTAGGTGCTGAAAGGGCAGGAGCAGGAAGCGAGGGCTCCATTCAGCGCAGAGTACTTCTCCATGGCCTCTTTCCAAAAGGAGAATGGAGAGCACCTCACAAGACCAAAGCCGGAGGAACTGCTCTGCAGCTGCCTCCTCAGGAGGTGGCTGCCATGTATGCAGATGCCCAGACCTCCACAACAAAGTTAGTGAGTGGAACTCACAGAGCCTTGCTCATGTGGACAAGAAATTGTACATCTGAGGTTCTGTTTGAAAAACAACTTGAACCACACAGCCCTCCAACTGCCCCGTAAACCTTCAGGCTCACCAATTCACCTCCATGCCTGGAGTGGATGGGCTGTCTACCAGGCTTCCCATCGTTGCCCCTGCCCTGCTCAGGGACCTGACCACCACACAACCTTGGGTAGGCAGCACAAGCCACCCTGGACAAGCTCCTTCCTGCTCCCCTCCTCCTCACAGACCCTGCTCACACTGTGGTAGGGGGGGCAGTCTCTTCCCTAGTCTGTCCCTACACTTTACCTTCCCGTTCTTCCTGCCCTGGCTGGGTGAGTGCCTTCGTTCCTAAAACTACGTGTCGTTCTCATAACCAGCTCAGATGACACACAGGACAGCAGGACCAGGGCTGCAACAGGCCACCAAAGACCAGGTGGGCACGTGCACCCTACAGGAAACACCAAGTCTGAGGGCCTGCCCTGACCTACCCTCACCTGCAGCAGGTGCACTGAGGGCCCACCCAGTCAGCCCTCTGCATCCCACTTTACTGAGGAGGACATGGAAGAACAGGGAGGCTACAAAACACACCCACGGTCACACACCCACACTGGCGGACCCAGGTAGCCTCAGATTCACTCCATATCAACAAACCGGGTTAGCCCTTCCAAGATCGATCTTTAAACTGTCTGAGCAAACCACCAAAGGCCCGCTCCTCAGGTCTTCAAATTCCTTCCCAACACTGGTATCTTGTTGAGGGCACCTAGGCCACCCAGAGGCACAGCACCCCACCTGGACCTATGAGTTGGCTGAGGATGGCCCCCGCCCAGTCTGACAGATGCTGTGCCCTGGGGTCCCAAGGGTCACCTCTGGAACCTTGCAATACCCTGCAAGGCCGACCCAGGACCAAGAGAAGCCAATGTCCACTTCCTTCCTTATGATGAACATCAATCTTCCCAACTTCACCTGGGAAGCACTCTGATGCATGGCCTGGAGCTCCAGGGTAGAATACATGCTGAGGATCCCCCAAGGACTCACTCCTCTGTTAGGAGCAATGGGCTCCATGGCTCCCCAAACTGGGCAGTGACAAGCTTCTTCCAGCTTCCTGAAAGCTGCCACATGAACCTGGGGGCCACTCCAAAAGGCCTCTGCCCAGGTGCTGGTGGCCCCACAGCCTCTCATCATGTTCCTCTGGCCAGTACAGGACCCCTCATGCTGTATACATCCAGCTAGTTGCTTCTTGTTGAGCCAGATTCTTCTCCAGCTCACCCAAGAGCTGCCAGGAAAACTACCCTCAGGTCAGGAGACAGGACCAAGTGTGAGCCAGTGGGTTCTACCTGTAGTGAAGAAGGTGGCCATCCACATTATAATCCCGGTAAATCTCATAGTCCTTCTCAAGGAACACTCCTGGTGGTGAAGAACTGGAACATAGCAAAATGAAAAAAAGACATGAGCATAAGTGCAGTGATTTAAAAATATGGTACATTAAAAATAAACCTTTCACTTTTAAGAATGTAAGTGTTGGGGCACCTGGGTGGCTCAGTTGGTTAAGCGTCTGCCTTCGGCTCAGGTCATGATTCCAGGGTCGTGGGATCAAGCCCCGTGTCAGGCTCCACGCTAGCAGGGAGTCGGCTTGAGGCTCTCCCTCTCCCTCTGCCCCTCCCCCTGTTCTCTTTCCCTTTCAAATAAATAAGTCTTAAAAAAAAAAAAAAGAAAGAAAGAAACACTCTCATGGGGATTGAGAAGCTTTTTAAAAAAATATATTTATTTTATTGACAGAAAGAGAGTGAGCACAAGTAGGGGGAACAGCAGCAGAGGGAGAGGGAGAAGCAGGCTCCCCGCTGAGCAGGGAGCCCAATGTGAGGCTCGATCCCAGGACCCTGGGATCACGACCTGAGCTGAAGGCAGACACTTAACGACTGAGCCACCCAGGAGTCCCAGGGATGATAAGCTTCTTAAGAGTGTGGGTGTGGAGCACAACAGGCACTCAGTATCTGGGAAATAAATTAGCGGGTGATTATCTTGGCAGATGTTCAAAGATGTGATCAAATAATGTCTATTTATTTATTTTTAAAGATTTTATTTATTTATTTGTCAGAGAAAGAGAGCAGAAGCAGAGGGAGCAGCAGAGGGAGAGGGAGAAGCAGGCTCCCCGCTGAGCAAGGAGCCCAATGTGGGACTTGATCCCAGGACCCGGGGATCATGACCTGAGCCGAAGGCAGTCGCTTAACTGACTGAGCCACTCAGACATCCCATTAATGTCTATTTATGATTTAAAAACTCTCAGTAATCCAGAAATAAAAGAAAATTTACTTAACTTGAACAAGAATACCTATATTAAACTCAAGGCCTTCATAATATTTAGTAGTAAAAGGCTGAAAGCATACTCATTAAAGTCAGAATGAGAACACATACTCTCACCACCAGTATGTCATACTTTTGGAAATGCTAGTCAATGCAATAAGACAAGGAAAAAAAAGGGAAGAGATTTAAATATTTGAAAGAGATAAAACTGTCATTAGTTGTGAACCTATAAAAAGTAAAGGAATCAACAGAACTACCACTAAAGGTATTAGGGAGACTTGTAATGTTGTATCACCTGTGTGACAGAGGAGACCAACAACTCTTCTGTGTATTAGCAGAAACTTGTTCTGTGTATTAGCAGAAATGAAGTTCACCTTAATCACAGCAATAACAACCATGGAAATATCATAAAAGTTCAGGCATAAGTTAAAAAGGAGTATGTTAGATTAGTATGAATAAAACTATAAATTTTTACTAAGGTATATAGAGGAATCTGAACACATACAAGGTTCCTTGGATAGGAGAACTCAATAATTGTGAAGATATAACTTCAAAATTGGTTAATACACTTAATGTGATTCTAATATTTCCAATCGGAAGGAATGTTTTTAGAACTTAGAGTGTTTGGAAGGTTAACCCAAAAAAATAAACATGTAAGAATAACTAAGAAAAAGTTGAGAAATTATAACGGGAGAGATAATTTTTACTATTCGATACTTAGCAAGTACACTGGAAACAACTCACGTGTCTAGCAATGGGAGCTCATATTCACTCAGCATTGTTCATACAGAGAAACAGAACGCTTCTGGAAATACTGTTGTAGTATTTATTTATTTATTTATTTATTTATTTATTTATTTATTTATTTATTTATTTGAGAGAAAGAGAGAGGGAAGGAGGGAGAGCTTGAGCAGGGGGAGGGGTAGAGGGAGAAGCAGACTCCCCCCTGAGCAGGGAGCCCGATGTGGGACTTGATCCCAGGACTCTGGGATCATGACCTGAGCTGAAGGCAGATGCTCGACCTACTGAGCCACCCAGGTGCCCCTGCTGTAGTATTTTCAAAACTGCAAAGGTAAATACCAGAAAACTGAGAGAGAGCATTTAGTGGGTTTTAAAATTTTCCTTCTATGTAACTATATGTACTACAAAGTACAACTAATGTGTATTCCTTCTCTAATAAAAATGTTATTTTAAAAGTTGAATAAATGAATGGCTAATGTTAACACTGGCTGGTGGTCAGTGTTCTCTAACACATAATCATGCTACAGAACAGCTAGAAACATGAAAAATGATGTATTATGCAATCACATCTGTATGATACCTATATGTACATCTACATCGGCTGGTGCATCCCTCCTCCTCCTGGCTGGCCACCAAAAGATGACAGAGGTCCTGCAGATCTGGAAGCACCTGGCTGATGTTGCAGCCACATCCCCATACATTCCCTGTGCTCACAGTGGCTTTGTCACGTGTACCCAGGCCAGGCTGGTACACAGTTTTTTCTTCAAAGCCAAAACCAACAGAGTTTTTCCACCACCAGATTGCCACCTTCACCTCCTGGAGGCACTCCTTTTGAATTCTATGCTATCACAGTCCCCTGGGTCCTCAGAGGCCCTGACACCTCCCTCTCTATATCCAACTCCAGCCACCAGTGCCTAGGGCCGTCACCTCTCCTCCAGACTGCTGCCACCCCACTGAAGCACCCAGTCCATGCTGGGTGCATGAAGGGGATTATGTCCCTTTTTGATGACAAAGGGCATATTTCGAGTTGTTGATGTTCCCTGTTGCTGAGTGAATAGTTCCTAATTTGTGTCACCTCGTGTTTGGCTGCTATTATTACGGAGAAACATTGGACTGCCTTTCTCTTTGCTTTTGCCTTTTACTAGATTAAGTAGGTTTGGTTTTATTTTCCTTCTTCTGGTCAGAAAGTTGTATGTGTTATTGTTCTGTGGGATTTTTCTTCAGTGGTTGTACTTAAAACGTTTGTGGGTGTGTGTGACTTATACTCACTCAGCAACAAGGAACATAGACGGCTGGGAACTATGACTGCAGACCTCTCGAGTGGCCCTGCACTCATAGGGGACAAGCTACCTGACAGAGGGTGAGCACGCCTCAAAATGCAAGTCAATGGATCCAATGAAAATGCCGCTTGGATCTTCTGTAGCATTTCCATGATGAAAGGAAGGCACACAACCAGTGAAGACAGTCTTAAAGACCAAGAGAAGAAGGGGGCTCCCAGGGTTCGGGGTGCTAACGCAAGCAGATACACAGGCACCAGTGTGGCCTAGGGCAGAGGTGGGCAGTTTAGGAGATGAAAAGTGAATCCGTCCTAGCCCCCTGAGAAAGTAGCTCCAGACAGATTCAGGCCTCAGTGTAAAAATAAAACTGTAAGGTGAATGCAAGACATGTAAGGGAATATCTTTGGATTTAGGCCAAGGAAGAACTTTGTAAAGAAAACATTAAAAGCATAAACCATGTGGACAAAAGACTGATAAACGTGGTTGCATCAAAATCAAGGACAAAGGGACCAGTTAGCAGTCAGGTGACAGAAGACAGGATACTCATAACATCTACTAAAAGCAATGAGGAATTGATATTAGGAAGATACAAGGAACTCCTGCAAACTAACACAGCAACTCCAGTGGAAAAATGAGTAAAAAAATATAAGCAACAAATAGTAAGAAAAGACTCAAATGGCAAATAAGCTCATGAAGAGAGAATAAGAATCAGTGGCAAAGAAGAAATGAAAATGAATGCGCCAGGGCGCCTGGGTGGCTCAGTCGGTTGGGCGACTGCCTTCGGCTCAGGTCATGATCCTGGAGTCCCGGGATCGAGTCCCGCATGGGGCTCTCTGCTCAGCAGGGAGTCTGCTCCTCCCTCTGACCCTACCCCCTCTTGTGCTCTCTCTCTCTCTCACTCTCTCAAATAAATAAATAAAATCGTTAAAAAACAGAAAAGAAAATGAATGCTCCAGTGAGACCCCGCCCCCCCAAGCCCAGTGCTGGGATCCTCTGGCAGCCATGTAGCACAGACCCCAGGACCACCTCTGCAGGTGCAGGTGTAGTGCCCAACTTGGAGCTGTAGGGCCATCCCACAGGTGGAAGAGCAGCAACCCCCGAAGAAGGCACCCAACCTAGGGCCCACGCATCACGAGAGCACATGTGAACTGCAAGACACATGCCAGGTGCACGGGGGGGAGGGGGGAGTGGCGTGGGGACAACCAAAGGAGAGGGCGGCCGTGAAGAGCATGTACTTCAAAGGACACAAAGATGATAAACTAAACCCTTTGCTGTGTCAGTGGTCTAAAGAAACAGAATGGCAATCATCCTACCAAACCAAAGACAGGTGTTCAGAATTGGTGACAAGTAAACCCAACAGCTATACATTATTTATAAGAAACACACTCAGGACGCCTGGGTGGCTCAGTCGTTGAGCAGCTGCCTTCGGCTCAGGTCATGACCCCAGGGTCCTGGGATCGAGTCCCGCATCGGGCTCCCTGCTCGGCGGGAAGCCTGCTTCTCCCTCTCCCACTCCCCCTGCTTGTGTTCCCTCTCTCGCTGTGTCTCTCTCTGTCAAATAAATAAATAAAATCTTAAAAAAAAAAAGAAGACAGAACTTTAAAAAGAGATATAAAATAGATAAAGCACCTGGAAATAAACCTTAAAAAATAAGCAAGTTCTTCATGGAGAGAAGGGTTAACAGACACCATCTTTACGTGGGAGAAGACAATATAACAAAGACACCCATTTCCTCCAAACTGATCCACAAACTCAGTACAATTCTAATCCAAATCCAAACAGGGCTTCTTGTGGAAATCCTGACCCCAAACTGTTGCAGTAACCCCCACCACCCCACAGAATATCTGAGGCACCCAAAGAGGACACTCCCACCCCCGGGCAGCATGGCACAGGGCAGAGAAGGGTAGCCCGAGAGTCGGGGTGACAGACACATCTGCCAACAGAACCCTAAAAAGAATCCAATCTCTCCACCTAATTACAGAGATGAGTCAGCAACCAATAGGATAAAGAATTCAAAATCATCACAATCCAATAAAACGGAGACTCTTATGTGATGAGCCCAGAGGCTGTCGAAGCTGATGGACAGAGGGAGTGCTGGGAGGGCCTCTTGGCAGCAGCACAGCGTGGGCCCCACAGGAAGCCAGAGGCAGAGCCCACACACCATTTGCTTTCTCCTGGGTGCTCACCCCTGGGGCTCCCCAACCTCACCAGGGGCAGGGCCACTTTCTGGGGGCAACGCCCAAAAGTCCCCGAGTCTCCTCAGGCCTGCCCAGCCACCACCTCTTTGGCCTCTGACCTCTGGTGTGTGTCCAATGTAGGGGCCCAGGGCAGGCCACCCCAAAATGTGCCACCATGGCAAACTGATTATTTTGCATGGAAGCCACTTGGGAATGCACTGGTGCAAGGTCATCAGACTTCGCTCTGTCCCCTGAAAGCTGAAGTAACCCTTCCATGGGGAAAACACCGTCCCTGTAGGAAGAAGTAAAAAGGTACCATTTTCACCAGCGGTAGGAGCTTCCTTGCTGAGAGAGCTGGAGAAACAGACCTTGTCAACGTTACCTCAGTCCAGACTCTGCTTAGAATTCCTCTCTAAGTAAAGCTCCCAAACGTCTGTTTTATCCTGTCAATTCCTCACAAATTTACTGTGTCTTTGTCTAAAAAATATAAAAACTACCTGCCTTGGCCGTTTCTTGGGGTCTCGATTTCATTATTGGACCTCTGTGCATGAAACAAAACTGCTTTTTCCCTCCTGTTAATCTGCCTTATGACGATTTAATTCCGAACCCAGCTGGAAGATTCCTGGGAGGAGAGAAGGAAATTTCTGCCTCCCCAGCACCAGCATGCACACTGATCTGACCCCTGTATGTGCCTCATCTTCCCCGTCCCATTTAGGAGCGCCACAGCCAGCTGCCCAGCCCCCCACAGCACCGCAAATCTGCCAGCACGCCCACCCAACTGCGCCACACAGAAGAGCATTTCCAGCTCCCACAGATGGCTGCCAGCCACCCGTTTCCATCCCAGGCCCCTTGGACGTCCCTTTCATAGGAGCAAAATGGACCCTTAGCACAAAGCAGGTTTGATCACTTTGTGGTTTCCACCATCCCTGAGTGAAATCCAGCCCGCCCCACCCCTGGCCCCACGCACCCCATCCCTACCACCCTGCCCCTGCCTGGCCTCCGAGGCCAATGGTCATGGCCCTCCATCCTCCCCAGCTTCTTGTCATCGCCTGTCCCCAGGGCATACCGTCCCAGCACCTTCCTGACCAGCCGTTCCTGCTAGACTTGGCTCCCTGAGTGCTGGGCCCTGCATCTGTGCCTGCCAGGTGTGGGCACCGGGGTGTGCGGCACCTGAGGTACAGGGCACTTTTGGGGGTGTGCCTCTGGTGGGTCCTAACACCACATTCACGCTTCCCATAGTGGACAGAACCAAACAATTTCACAGCCATAAGCCAGAAAACCTCCATAAGGACAGACCGGGCCCTTCTCATCACCAACAGAGGCTCCTGCCAAACGGCAACGAGAGCATCTGCGGGCAAAGGTGGGAAGCAACCGCTGGTATGAGGTTCGGGCCCCACGCAGCGCCCCCGAGCCCGCCCGCCCGCCTCACCTGCCGCTCTCGTCCTTCAGAGCCCCAAAAGGGGCCTGCCGGCTAGTCCTCCCCGAAGGCTCCTGCGCCTTCTCGCTGGCATCCGGCTCGGGCTCCAGGGAGGAGCTGGTGCTGCCCTCGCGGCTGACGCCACTGCCCCTCCCGGGGCTGTTCTCCGCTGAGGCGCGGGGTGACTCAGTGTTCTGCTTCAGGGTCTGCAGCTTCGCCAGTGGGATGATGTCGCAGTCCTGCGGCCGGTGCCACACGGTGCGCTGGGTGCTGGCATTGTAATAATAGAAGCGGGATGTGTTGGGGTCAAACAGCTCCCACCACTGGTTCTCGCTGGTGCGCTTGATGCGGACGCCGGCAGGAGGGTCCCACACGCACTCGCCCGTGACCAGGTTGGCATACATACGCTCACGGGTGCGCGGCTCGATGATCTCCACCCACTCCAGCCTGAGAGACAGCAAGAGAAGAGTTAGCAGGGTCGGGTGCTGGCCTCCGGGAACAAGGGGCTCCTGCAGCCTGGCCCAGAACGATGTGTCCTGCCCATCAAGTGGTATGCCCTTTGTCCCTCAGCTGCTGTGCAGGCCACCTGCTTGCGGAGGGCGGGGTTTGTAGACCCACCTACAACAGCAGACCCTTTCCCACATCTGCCAGCTCCAAAGGCAAGAAATCCTGTCACTTACACGATAAAACCGAGCCAGACTGAAGTCCCGTCCCTGATCTTCCCATGCTCATTACTGCCCAGGAGCTCTCTAGGGAGACTTGGGCCAAGCATCTCTCCACTGGGCTCTACAGGCTCTAGCTCCCTGTCCTCAGAGGAACCTGGACACAGCCGGGCTGCGTCCTGCAGGATGCCCTGGCTACTCTCAGTCGGCCTGGCCACCATGGGCCACCACCGCCCGTCCATCTGCAGCAGGAATGGATGCCACCATCTTTACACTGGGCCCACTGAGAAGGGGCTTCCAGCTCAGCTGGGATGTGACTTGGTGCTCTGGAGCCATTTCCTCCCTGGGGCTCCCAGAGTGTCCCCACCTCAAGGACACAGCTTCCATCACACTAAGTTTTTTGTTTTTTTAAAAGATTTTATTCATTTTATTTATTTATTTAATTGACATAGAAAGACAGAGACAGCGAGAGAGGGAACACAAGCAGGGGGAGTGGGAGAGGGAGAAGCAGGCTTCCCGCAGAGCAGGGAGCCCGATGCAGAGCCCGATGCAGGGCCCGATCCCAGGACCCTGGGATCATGACCTGAGCCGAAAGCAGACGCTTAACAACTGAACCACCCAGGTGCCCTATTCAGTTATTTTAGAGAGAGATACAGAAAGAGCATGAGCGGATGGGAGGGACAGAAGGCGAGGGAGACTCCCAAGCAGGCTCCCCGCTGAGTGTGGAACCCAATGCGGGGCTCGATCTCACGACCCTGAGACCACGACCCAATGCCCAACCAAGTCACCCAGGCACCCCCATCCCACTAAGTTTTTTAATGAAAACTAAAGCTATTCAGAACAAGGCAATTTTAATGTCGGTATGTCGATATCAGGGTGTGTCTCGCTGACATCTGGCATATTTTTATTCTGCGTCCAAGTTTCCACACAAATAACAACCCTTTAAATGCCACAGACTGGTGTGTCTGTAGGTCCTTCTGCTGTTCTGGAACCTCGCAATGGGCATGCTCCTCAGCACCACAGCCCTGCCCTCTGAGACCAGACCTACTCAAGGCCAGATGCCCCGTGCTGGAAGAAGGACCAGCCCACTCACTGTTCACTCCCAGCAGCTCAGAGGCTCTGGGGCCTCCTTTGGGATCAGCAGATGCTTCCAGAAGCCCGTGGGGAGGACCAGGTGAGTCCTGGCTCCATGTCTCAGCCAGTGCCTGGGCGTGGGCACCCAGCACAGCACAGTGAGGCCAGGGAGGAGTGGAGCCAGTCTGCGGGGAAGGCTGCTCTGGGGGATGGGGTGCCGCTGTGGGGGCAGAGAGCACAGGGGATGGGGGGACACAGAGAGAGAAGGAAGCACTCAGGACCAGATGCATGACCAGCCCGTGGGGCTCCACAGACCCTGAGAAGGGCCACACAGTGCAGGCAAAGTCTTGAGCAGCAGGGTTTGTGAGAGAAAGGCTGGGGAGGAGTGAGCGGACATCCCTCCCGACCCGACTTCGCCTGAGAAGCCAAGAGGGCCCAGGGGCAGGCAGGGAAGGTGGTGAGGCCACAGTGTGGGCCGTTCTGTTTGACACATGGATAAAGAGCAGCCAACTGAATGCTGGCAGAGCCGTCCCACGGGTGTCAGGTGGTGGTGGGGAGGTCGGGGTCAGGGGGTTGGGAGGAAGCCAGGTGTCCTAGGACCACGAGCAGAGCAGCATCCAGAGCAAGGGGGGCTCTACCGTAGGCTGCTACTCCAGGGAAGGAGGAAGCCAGCAGACTGCAGGGTGAGTCCCATCCCACACCCCCCAGGACCCAGCAAAGGGCAACCCCCTTCCCCTCCACCACTGCCCTCCCCACCTGCCTGGCCCACAGACCATACACCCCACCTCTCCGAGGGAGACCAGCAGGGGCCTCTGCAACTGCACTTTCCAGTCTTTAATGGAACTGGGCCACTGGATACTACAGATCACCCCCTTGCGCCTTCAAATTTTTAACATTTTGTTTTCAAACTGTCTTAGGCCATTGAAGCTGCTCTAACAAAACACGGCAGACTGGGCAGTTTACAAACAACAGACAATTCTTGTTTGCAGTCTGGAAGCTAGATGCAGGAGTTCAAGGTGCCAGCACGCTGGGTTCTGGTGAGAACCTTTCCGACTGCAGATGTGTGCTCACTGTGCTCACTCCTCACTGTGCCCTCACACAGCAGAGAGGGGCAGCATACCCTCTCAGGGCACGAATCCCATCATGGGGCTGCCACCTTCAAGACCTAGTCCCCCCAAAGGCCTCGCCTCCCAATACCGCCAACATGCACAACATGGGGGACACGGGCCTCCAAATACCAACATGCACAGTCCGTCCAGAACAGAAACAATTTCCGACTTACAAGACGTAAGGCAATGGCCTTCCGGATTCCCTACGTTCCTGCCCCCACAGAACACATGCAGGGATTTTGGTCAGGAAGCTGTGCTCGAGCCTGGCAGGAGCGTGTAGCCATGGCCATGGCAGCACCCCCACTATGAACTGCTGCCCTCTCTCCTTGTGGTGAGGACAGGCCTCGTGGGGAGACGCTTTATGCATCCATCTGACGTCTCACCAGACTCTCCCACTGACGACCCGCCATTCCCTCTGTGTGTGTTCATCTGTCAGCAGCAGCCACTGTGGTGGCAGGAGGACAAAACCTTTTCTCCTTCCCACTTTCTCTGTTTTCTAAGTTTTTACAATGTATTTTCACTCCATGGTGCCTTTTGCTTTTTTGGTGGAAACTCTTGATTTTAATGTAGTTGAATTCATATATCTTTTCTTCCCTGATTTCTCCTCTTTTACCTGGTTTAAGAAATCTTCCCTACTTCTAGGTCAAAACTCTTCTCTCTGAAATCGACTGTCAGAGTTTTATAGCTTTGCCTCCTAACGAAGTCGTTTCTGTATGTGGTCTTTTGCCGACTGTGTGACATTTCATTTTCCCCACGCAGATAACTGGGCCTCTCGGGACGGTCAGCACACAGCACCCTTCTCTCCACGACAGCCCCGTGTCCGAGCATGCCACCAGCTCTGTGGGTCAGTGTGAACCTGACCAGCGCTCTGTCGTCCTCACCACGACAGCTGCGAGCAATGTGCATTTCCAAAGTCCCCGCTTGGCTTCCTCCTCAGGCCTGTCTGGACTACTCCCGGCCCTTGCTCTTCCCACAAACTCTGCTGGCCCACCCAGGGGGCTCAGACACGGGCTCCACCCAAACCATGGTGTACCCACTCAGCTAGGTCTTCTTTAAAGGCTATGTACATCTTCTGTCAGATTTATTCCCAGGCTTCATACACACACACTATTGTAAATGGTATGTTTATTCTTTTTAAAAATAAAACCATGACCTATAATGTATATAGAGAAATGTACAGAATACAGAAATAAGTTTAATGAGCAGTTATGATTTAACACTGGTGTAGCCATCACTCACCAAGAAATAAAACAAGGCCGTGTCGGAGACACACCCACCACACACCTCTGTTCACCCTGAAGACACCACTGTCCTAAGCGTTAGACTGCCTCCTTGCCTTTATAGTTCTACCATCTTTGAAGATAACCCTAAACAAACTAATTTAGGTGTGTCTATTTTTTAATCATATATTCCCCCAATAAAACTAATTTTTTTGTGCATTTTATTTCTTTCACTTGCAACTGAAACCCTCTGATGCTGTCTGCCCAGCTGCTGCCCACTCGAGCTCCCAGCCCACCGCACTGCCTGGGTGAAGCCTTTACATGGTGTTTCATTTTGCTTTATTTTTAGCTTGTGTGTGTATGTATGTATGTAATCTATACACCCAACATGGGGCTCAAACTCGACCCCAAGATCAAGAGTTTCATGCTCCAGTGATGGAGCCATCCAGGGCCCCCGGTCACACGTTCTTGATCAGTTCTACTGCTGATGGACATGTGGGTTGTTTGCCATCTGGAACTATTTCTCACAACCCCGCTGTGCACATCCTTATCCATGAGCCCTGGCAGGGGGTGCAGAAGCCTGCAGAGGTGGGACGCTGCATCCCAGGAGTGCACGCCAACTGTCCAGAGGACCCCGACTTGCTCTCCCCTGAGCCGGGCACAGCAATGTTGCTGACCCCTCATCCCCACCCGCCTGATAGTGTTCACTTTCTGCATTGTTAACTTTATAAATAATTTTTTGATTATTGCTGGTGGACAGAAACACAGTTTATTTTGTATATTACTTTTTAAGTTTTTTTTTTAAAGATTTTATTTAAAAATAAAAAAGAGAGAGCACAAGCAGGGGGAGTGGGAGAGGGAGAAGCAGACTCTGCCAAGCAAGGAGCCCAATGTGGGACTCGATCCCAGGACCGAGATCATGACCTGAGCCGAAGGCAGACGCTTAACCGACTGAGCCCCCCAGGTGCCCCAGTATATTATTTTTTTAAGTAATGTTGCTGAATTTTCTTACTGACTTATTTCTTATTGACTCTAACAACTTACTATGGATTCACCTGTGGATAAATAAGGAAAACACCTCTAATCTTTTGTGTGTAATATAATTGTCTATGTAGAAAATACAAACAATTTGGCCAATAAAGAGAACAAATAATTCTCCTTTTCTGTGTTCTGCAGATTCTCTAGGACATACACCCAGGTGGGGGTTCACTTTTCATTACTGAAATGAAGGATCTGGGGGACTCCTGGATCTCAGGGTGGGCATCTTTAAACAATTCTGGAAAAATTTCCACTTCCACCTTTTCAACACCCTCCCAAGCCCCCTGCCTCCTTCTGGAATGCCCCACAAGGACCGTTGCACACGTCATGGAGCATGTGTGTACCCATTCCGTCTTGCCTGCTGCACACCAGATCAGTTTTTCAGTTCCTCTTTCCATTTTGTTAATTCTCTCTTCAGCTGTGTTGAACCTGTTGGTTCTTTCCCCAATTCCCACTGTCATTCTTCAGGGTCTCCTATTCTCTGTTCACATGTGCAAGCTTCTCACAGTTTTTTTTTTTTTTAAGATTTTACTTTATTTTTTAAACATTTCATACTTTATTTATTTAAGATTTTATTTATATAACAGAGAGAGACACAGCAAGAGAGGGAACACAAGCAGGGGGAGCGGGAGAGGGAGAAGCAGGCTTCCCGCTGAGCAGGGAGCCCCATGTGGGGCTTGATCCCAGGACCCTGGGATCATGACCTGAGCCAAAGGCAGATGCTTAATGACCGAGCCACTCAGGCGCCCCACAATTCACACTTTTTTTTTTAAAAGATTTTATTTATTTGTCAAGACAAGAGAGAGCATAAGCAGGGGGAGTGGCAGGCAGAGGGAGAAAGACGCTCCCTGCTCGTGGGACTCCATCCCAGGACCCTGGGACCATGACCTGAGCCAAAGGCAGACGCTTAACCAACTGAGCCACCCAGGCATCCCAAGATTTTTTTTTTAAGTAATCTCTACACCCAACGTAAGGCTTGAACTCACAACCCTGAGATCAGAAGTCTCATGCTCCACCGATGGAGCCAGCCAGGCGCCCCGTCTCATGGTTCTTTAAACATAGGTAATTCCAATGTTGGCATTTTTAGGGGCCTCCCTCTGCCGGGTCTCACTCCTGATGCCATTTCCTTATGTGTTTATTCTCTAGGTCCAACTCTCCCGAGGCCCCTCTCTGTACCTGCAATAGGACTGCTAAGTGTTACTGGAAGAAAGCCAGCAGTGGGGAGGGGGGGGGCACCATGGTGCGAAGCTCTATAGGGTTCACCCCGGCCCTCACCATACTGTCCACGGGACCTGGCAAAATGCTCAGAATGCTTCCAGGCCTCACCTCACCCTCTTGCCTCTTCTGCACGGACGTGCCCTAAGCAGCCGCACAGAGAACCCTGAGGGTGGAGCCCCCCCATGTGCAGCTTCCCCCTGCAGCTCCCCCTGAGCACACGGTTCGCCCCTCACCCCGTCCCACCGCCTCTGCCACACCCCCACCCTTTCACACCGCAGAAGACCGGCCAGTGCCCTGCCACAGGCCTGCAGAGCCCAAAGCCCCTTCAGGGGGTCACTGCTTCTGTAGCCGTCACTGCCTGAGCCTCAGCCCTCGACCATGACACCTTGAGCACCTGGCCCGGGGAGAGGCTGCCCATAATGCGGCAACTGCGTCCACTCCCTCTGCAAGCCGCACCCTTCCCACCTCCCTCCACCTGCAGTCAAACTGGGCTGCTCTTGGGGGAGGCCACGGGGACTTCGTCGCTGCCTGCCACCACCACCCACCACGTGCCAGTCACCCTGCGGAAGGAAGAACAGGGTGTCCTGGGGACAAGGCAGAAGTGTGAGGACAGGAAGCAGGCCTGTCAGCAGTGTACCCAGGGTGCAGCCATCCCTGGGGCCTCTGAGGTCCCATGCAGCTTCTGATCATGAGCCACCATGCAAGGCCAGTGCCTGCAGAAGGCGGGGTGGGAGTCCCCTCTTCATCTCCAGGGCTGCCCCTCCCAGGACCATCCACCACGACTATCGCCTCACTGCTCACATGGAAATCTGCTTTCCAACTGCCCCACGGCACCAAGTGGAACCACACTAGCCCTGCTCCCCACCCGGATGCACATGCACAGGGCGACCCTCTTCCCGCCGTGAGGTATGCTTGACCTAGCATGGAGCCCCTCACCTCTGCCCCCACTGCCTTTACCTACCTGGATCACCCGGCTGGCTGCCAGCTGGCCAGTCCCCTCCCTGAGGACGGAGCAAGTTCTAAGCCTGTGAATCGGGTAATTCTACCTGTGAAACCCGCGCCAGCCTGAGTCGTCCCAGGAGCAGCATGCACTCCCAGCAAACTCTCAGCTTCCTGATCTAGCCAGGCTCTCCTCATAGGCCAGCCAGCCACTCGCACCTCCGCCCACAGAGCCCCTAACGTGGAGACCGTTCTCTCCCACCTGGCAAATACCGGGATGCCAAAAGATGGCACCCCATACTCAGGCAATCGCTGATGCACATGGGCCACAGAATAGGAAAGGGGGCCTGTGGAAGCTTCGAAGACAGACTGGCTGACCACAGGCTCTCTCTGCCCGAGGCAGAGAAGGAAGTGAAGGACAGAGAGGGGGACCCCCAAGAAGGTGCCTGGAGGCAGAGGCCTGGAGGCCAGGGCAGCTGTGGGTCTTGCTCAAGAGAAGAGAGAAGGCACAAGAATAGCTCTGGACAGGGCCGCTCTGGGCAGGGCTGACATGATATCACTCAAGCTGATCTACAGGGAACAAGGATGGAGACTTCTGGAAGGCCAGGCAGGAGTCTGCCCCAAGGTCAAGTGGGTGTTCCCTGGGGGCTGACACACAGCCAGACAAGAGGGAAGGGGGACCTGAGAAGCCAGGAGAGGAGCAGGCCCAGAGGGGACAGGGCACAGACCCCCAGGTAGGTGCGATGCTCCTGGAGGTGGGAATGGAAGGTCGACTGTGTGCTCAGAGCTGGTGCTCTCTGCCCGGATAAAGTGTGGCATCCTTGCCCCCACAGGAAGCTGCCCCACGGCGCGGCATCTGCAGGGCCGAGTGTAGTCCCTGCACCCCAGCTCCTCACACAGCTGTGCCGTTCTTCTATCCTGGCTCCCTGGGCTCGATTTGACCAGAACAAAGTCCAGACACTCCCAAAGGAAGGACTATTCTGGCACAGAAGCTGAGAAAGCACTGAACTGAACATTCTAAGCCCTAAAGAAGCACTTTCAAGCGAATTTAATAGCTCTAATTCTTTCTAAACAGAGAATAGCATCTGTTCCCTTTTTGGCGCACTCCTGTGTGCGTGGGTAGAATCCCCGCTTTTTCAGAAGAATGTTCTGGTCACCCCTGGGGTGCAGCTTTGAACCAAGACCCTTGGGGAGCCAAGGGGCAGAGAATGCAAACAGGACGTGGATCCCTGAACAGAGCAAGGAGGAGACACAGCAGAGCTGGGCTGGGCCTGTGGTCAGCTCCCCCATCCAGACCCTCTCCAGGCAGGTTGGGGAGAGGGAACTCGGTGTGGACTGGAGAAAATGCACCTCGTCCCTGGGGTTAGTGCTGTCTATGCCCAGCACTTGGACAGAGGGGCTGCACAGTGCAAGGATGCTCTGCCACCAGGCATGTGATGAGAAACCGTTCCAACTGCCCCTGTGGGGTTTTGCTGCCAGGAGGGGCTGGGACGCTGCAGGTGACAGACCGGCAGCAGTATCTGAGGTGAATTAGTGAAAAGGAGCTGCTTGGTGGCAGAGGCAGAAGAGCATGAGATCTGGACTAAGATGATTGTGCAGACACCTGAGGGCAGCAGGCTGGCCCAAGGCCCCCTCGGTGTGCTGGGTGTGGCCTGCACCAAAGTCAACATGAAGGGCCCTTCCAGCCTTCCCCAGTTTTTGGAGAGGTTCACTTGCAGACAATGATGTGTTCAAAGAAATATTTCCTGAAAGAACTTAATGAGTGTCAAATATGTGCCAGGCAATTTACCAGATGAAAGGGACACAAGAGTGACCAGGCACATCTCTGCCCTCCAGATTCTTGTAACAAGGGTACCAGACCCATTCACTGGGGGAGAGGGGAATCTTTCCAGCAAATGGGGCTGGGACAACTGCAAGTCCACATGTGAAAGAAGGAAGCTCGACCCTTACCTCACACCACATACAAAAGTTAACTCAATATGGATCAAAGGCCTAAATGTAAGAGCTAAAGCTATAAAACTGAGAGGAAAACATAGGGGTACATCTTCATGACCCTGGATTTGGCCATGGATTCTTAGACCTGACACTAAAAACATGAGCAACAAAAGAAAAACAGATAAACTGGACTTGATAAAAATTAGAAACTTTTGGGACATCTGGGTGGCTCAGTTGGTTAAGCGTCTGCCTTCGGCTCAGGTCATGATCTCGAGGTCCTGGGATCGAGCCCCACGTCAGGTTCCCTGGTCAGTGGGGAGTCAGCTTCTCTCTCCCCCTCTGCCTTTGTGTGCTCTCTCTCTCAAATAAGTAACCTAGAAAATTAAAAACTTTTGTGCTACAAATGATACCATCAAGAAAGTGAAAAGACAACCACAGAATGGGAGAATACATTTGCAAATCATGGATCTGATCAAGAACTTGTATCTAGAATATATAAAAAATTCTTACAAGACAAATACTCAATTAAAAAATGGGCAAAAAATCTGAATAGGCATTTCTCCAAAGAACCAACACGCACATAAAAAGGTGCTCAACATCATCAGTCATCAGGGAAATGCAAATCAAACCATGAGACTCCACTCCACACCAACTAGAATGGCTATGATAATTTTTTTTAAAACCACAGCAAGTGGGGCGCCTGCGTGGCTCAGCCATTCAGTGTCTGCCTTCGGCTCAGGTCATGATCCCAGGGTCCTGGGATCGAGCCCCACATTGGGGTCCCTGCTCCGCAGGAAGCCTGCTTCTCCCTCTCCCACTCCCCCTGTTTGTGTTCCCTTCTCTCTTTCTGTCAGATAAATAAAATAAAATCTTTTTTTTTAAAGATTTTATTTATTTATCTGACAGAGAGAGACACAGCAAGAGAGGGAACACAAGCAGGGGGAGTGGAGGGGGAGAAGCAGGCTTCCCGTGGAGCAGGGAGCCCAATGTGGGGCTGGATCCCAGGACCCTGGGATCATGACCTGAGCCGAAGGCAGACGCTTAACGACTGAGCCACCCAGGCGCCCCAAAATCTTTTTTTTTTTTTAAGATTTTATTTATTTGAGAGAGAGAGAATGAGAGATAGAGAGCACGAGAGGGAGGAGGGTCAGAGGGAGAAGCAGACTCCCTGCTGAGCAGGGAGCCCGATGTGGGACTCGATCCCGCGACTCCAGGATCATGACCTGAGCCAAAAGCAGCCGCTCAACCAACTGAGCCACCCAGGCGCCCTAAATAAAATAAAATCTTAAAAAAAAACAAAAAACATAGCAAGTATTGGAGAGGATGTGGAGAAACTGCAACCTTTATACTCTGCTGGTGGGAATCCACTCTAGGAAAGAGTCTGGCAGCTCTTCAGAAATTCCCAGCGTTTCTCTGACCCAAGAGAAACAGAGACATGTCTACACAGAAACCTGTGCACAATGTTCACAGAAGCATGAATCACAACAAAGAGTGGAAACAGCCCAAACGTCTGTCACCTGATGAACGGATAAACAACATGCATGTGGTACATGTATACAATGGAATAAGCCCTGAAATGTGCTATAGCATGGATGAACCTTGAAAACATTAGCTGAGAAAAGGAAGCCAATCATAAAAGACCACCTATTGTGTGATTTCATTTACGTCAAGTGTAAGGAACAGAAAAATCCAGAGAGAGATGGTAGATTAGTGGTTGCTAGGCTGGGACGGGGGGTGGGGGCAGCTGCTGATGAAACGGGGTTCCTTTTTGGGCGGCGGGGGGGCAATGTTCCAGATGCAGACAGTGCTGATAGTTGCACAACCTTGTGAATGTACTAAGAACACTGACTGCACACTGTTTAAGGGTAAATTTTACATGAATTATATCTCATTTAGAAAAAGGACTGCCACTTCCCGGGAGCCCAGCAGGTCAGCGTAGGGGCTGCAAAGTGGGATGCTCCCCAGGGAAGGCAGAGGGGAGACGGGGGGTGGGGTGCAGAGGAGCAGAGACTTCCTGCAGGGTGGCTGGTGTCGAGGACAGAGCACATCCTCCAGAGCTGGTGCCACCTGGAGAAGCAGAAGCAGGAATGACCTCGGGCTCTGATGTGAGTTGGCCATGGCCTGAGCAGGTACCAGGGCTCCACTGGTGCTCAGCCCCTGGTCGTCCCCGCTGGCTCCTTGCATGCCTGGGTCCCTGGGGCCGCCTCCAGGCCTCTGGCCCTCCCAGCATCAGTGCCCACCTCAAGGACCCCTGCTGCCCCTGCCCTATGCTGCCTTCCTGCTGCGACGCCTGCAGCCGCAGGGACCTCATGCCTCTTCCACCTTTCTAGATTGTTGGCATCTAGTACAGACTGTCTTGTCCTCAGATTTCACATGAACATCTGTCCTAAACTGCCATCTCCCCATCATCTGATTGGCCGCTGTGTTTCCTGAACAATTTCCTTTTGTGCAGCTGCTGTCTTGTCATTCTCCTGCTTCCTACAGATAGCCAGTGTGGCCACGAAGACTCCCAAGTCCCAGACCCCGGCAGGCACCAAACCCACTCTCACTGCTAAATGAATTCATCAATGCAGGCAGCAGCCTAAGAGCAAAACCATGGGATGGGCTGGAGAGCCCCCAGAGCCCCCCAGAAAGAAACGGCTGAGCCTGCTGTGCCCTCCTGTCCTCTCACTGCCCCAAGGGCCACAGGGTGCTGAGCCGTCCCCTGCCCATAAACCCTGCCTGAAGGGCAAATACCTTTGCTCTCCCCGACCAGGGGCCCTGCTCAGTGTTGTGCCCCAGCTCTTGAACTGGGGCCGGAGCTCAGTCATCCCTCACGGAGGGAACGGGGTACATGTGTGGAACCCAGGTGGGGCCACAAGCACCACCTGGGAAGGTGAAGGCAGCAAGCACGCCGCCCTGCCCACATCCAGGTGCCACTATGCACACAGTGGGCATTTCTGTTTCAGGAAACCTGAACCTCACACCTACTCCAGCACACCAGAGGGAACAGCACAGGCTCCACAACCCCTGGGCCTCATCTGCTCTGCTGGTAGTGCCCTAGGCGCTGGGCAGACACCACTGGATCCACCACGATGTCTGATCATACTTCCGGGCCGGCAGGTTCAGCCTGAGTCTGCTTGGCCGCCTGCGTACCATGGGCACAGGGAGAGGCGCGCATGCCCTCCCTCACACGGTCTTCCCCTCTAGGCCTTGGTCCAAGGGATACCCGGGTAAACTGCCTCGTCAAAACCCAGAGCGCCAGGACACCTGCATATGTGCTTTCCCGAGCCTGCCCATGGCATCGGCCCCAGCAGCTCCTCTCTCACCGTGTCGGAGCCCCCAGAAGGTGAAGTGCCGGGTGGACACAGCCCTGTGGGGAGACTGGTGCGTGAGCCTGGGGGGCTTAGCAGCCATCACCAGGGCAGCCAGTCTTTCCTCAGAGCAACAGCAGAGCCTGATGCCTCTCACGCCTCAGTGCGCGGTCACACCCCCAACGGGAACAGAGAAGTGACTGGACGGATGAGACTCAACCATGACACCACTTCCCACACCTGGCAGGACCAGCACTTGAGCACCGAGGACATCGGGAGCATTAAGGGACAGGAGAAAACAGGGACGAGAAACACGAAGGACAGCAGCAAGAACATGGTCCTGGGAACACTTCTGGCAGAGCACTCGATCTTCACAGGTGAAGGATGGGCCGCCGCCAGGAGCTGCACATACCACAGCTGGCACTTCCCCCCAAATTAGCCTGTGGTCTTGATACACTGCCAGTCAGCATCCCAACGGGGTGTGTCTTCTGGGTAGGGGACAGACTAACTACATTTATATAGAAGAGCCACGGCATTCTGCAAAGGGCGGGAGGGGGCGAATGAAGGCCTGCCAGGAAGCCAAGGCAGGCGGTATGCTCTGCTGTGCACACAGACGCATGGACAGAAAAAAAGAAAGCCCCTCACCGATCTCCCCCTTGGAGGAAAGGTGGCATTCACAACCCAGGTCCACTGTCTCTACAGAAAACTGTCCAGTTAGATACCCACCAATTCAAACCTTAAAACACCTAGAAGAGCTTCAGGACCTCAGTCAGGAAAAAAGGTTATTAAATCAGACAGAAAAGACATGAACGCAGAGAAGAGCAGTGAGACAGACTATGTTGGAATTTAAAATGTTTGTTCATCAAAAACCAACCAAACAGGGCACCTGGGCAGCTGAGTCGGTGAAGTGTCTGCCTTCAGCTCAGCAGGAGCCCGCCTCTCCCTCTCCCTCTGCCGCTGCCCCTGCTCATGCTCGCTCTCTCTAATAAATAAATAACATCTTAAAAAAAAAAGACAAATGATTCACAGAGAAAAGGATGAGAGATTATTCCCAGGGGAAGAAAAGTGAGGGGGGACAAGAACACACAGACCCAGGCTCCCCGGGCGTCAGGTGCAGATGCTGAAGCCGCAGACCGGCCACCAGCCAACACGAAAACTCTGGGGGAGCAGGCCCACGGGGCCGGGGCAGGCAGGGCCTGGCATCCACCCTGCCAGAGATCAGCCCGAAAGCTGCCACGGGCCTCCAGGGCCCTGTGTGTAAGAAGACAACCTGGGCGCTTGTGGGAGGCAGAACTGGCTGCCATGTGTTCTGCCAGGTGCTGACTGTGCCCCAGGAGGTGCGCAAACCACAGGAAGTCGGCTGTGAGGAGAGCGGGTCAGAAAGCAGCAGACCCACGCAGCCTCAGTTAAGTCAGAATGTGGCCAGGCCAGGACATGCAGAACGTGTACCGAGGGCAACGGGGCCAACTGAAGGGCAGAAGCAGACCCAGCGACTTACGAAACCAGGACAGACACTGCAGAGTAGGGTAAAGGTGCTAGACAACTGGATGGCATCTGGAGAGCAAAAAAGGCAGATCCACACTGTACATAAGAATGAACTCCTCTACGCACAAGAGCCAAACTGAACCAGCACAGCGAGGAAACTTTGTCTTTCCCCACAACCACAATGAATGGGAAGATTTTCTGATGGTGACTAAAAATCCAGATGCACTAAAAGAAAAGATCAATAAAGTGTAAAGTAAAAAAGATTTTGTTCTTTGGGACACATTTGGTGAAAACATTAAATATTTGCAATATATATTACAGATAAGAGGCTCATATGCTTCATATACAAATTTGAGCAAAAAACCCCACAAAAGTACTATAAGAAAAATGGGAAAAAGAAATGTCCCATGAATCCTGGCATCAGACATAAAACCCAAGCTGTACTGAGAGCCGTGGCCCCCGCCCCAAGTGCTGTCCAAGGGAGGCTGTGGGCAGCTGGGCACAGCACACAGGGCTCCATGGAGGGGACGTGGCGGCCAACACCTACAACCCTGCAGCCCCTCGCCTGAATTTACCTGAAGACACACCTCCAACAACACAAAATCACAAAGCACAGGCTTTCCGCTATAGCATCCATGTGACTGGACAATACTGGAAACTACCAAACATCCAACACGAGACTGGCCGAATACTATGGCTGTCAAGGAGGGTGGTCTCTGAGGGGACCCTCACAAACAAACACAGGAGGGAGGCCAGAAAAGCTACCTGCAAGAGGCGTGTGGGGGCACAGAGGTCTGAATGTACCTGATTTAACTGTGTCTTTTGGAAGCATGTTAAGGGTCGACATGTTTAAAAACAAATGAAGTCAGTAAGGAAAGGGAGAATGAATGGAACAGATGACCCTACTTATGTCAGTGAGCAGCATGACCCCAACAAAGGGGAGAAGGAGCCACGCCAAGTGGGAGTGGGTCTAGACTCCACACTCCTGTTCTTGAGCAGAGTGCACATGGCACATGGGGGCCAAGGAAATCCCGAACGTTTTTTAGCATTATATATACATTTTTGTAACGGAATGGATGAAGCAACTCTGAAAAAATTTTTGGGTATGTTATCAGATGAGCAAACGAGTAAATGCGCCAATGCTCTTGGGGGCAGGGTCTCTCTGAACAAAAGAGGGTAAGGCTGTGGAACAGGGGAAGGAAGTGCAGGCCTGCTGGGAATGGGCTGGAGTTGAAGACACTGGTATGAACTCAGCATGTGTAACGGGTACAGGTGCATGGTCACGTGCACACTCGTGCACGCCTTTTCTAGCCTGCTTACAGGGCCAAGAGTCAAACAATGTCAGAGGCACGGGCATGCCGAGCCCCCGGACAGGCCCTCCAATGCCTGTCTTCCCCAGGGGGCGGGGGAGGTGGGGACCAGGGCTGCTTAGAGAAACAGCTGCCTCCAAGTGAGGCTGCAGCACAAGATACGCCTGGAACCAGAAGGAACGGGCATCCAAGAGTCATGGGCACACGGGAAGGAACCTCACCGGCCCAATCTGGGACAATGCCAGCACCAAAGTAATTAAGAGCAGGAATTAACTACAAACCATGTAAAGCAGAAAGGTATTTATGAGTATGCACTGAGAAGGAACAGATGCAAGCATGAGCAGGGAGAAGGGGGCTCTAGTTCCTGTGGGGTGCTGTGTGCCGACTGGGAGGTTCGGAAGGGATGCTGTAGTTGGGAAGTCGGTGCTCCGCACATATCCCAGGAAACACCAGACTGTGTCAGAAACAAGCAGAACACCCAAACCAGTGAAGAGCAGGTAGGTGGACATGCACCTGCAGAGGGGAGACTCTGAGAAGGGTAAGACACCACTGTGCAGCATTCTGCTAAGAAATCCTCAAATCCAAACCAAGTTCTCCATTTATAAAAGGGTCACTATTGGGGCGCCTGGGTGGCTCAGTGGGTGGAGTGTCTGCCTTCGGCTCAGGTCATGATCCCAGGGTCCTGGGATCGAGCCCCGCGTCGGGCTCCCTGCTCAGCAGGGAGTCTGCCTCTCCCTCTGCCTCTCCCCCACTTGTGTTCCCTCTCTCGCCGTGACTCTCTCTGTCAAATAAATAAAATTGTCAAAAAATAAAAAATAATAAAAATAAAAAGGGCCACTATTGCCTTAAAGACTGTCAATATTGCAAAAGGCAGAGAAAGGATGGCTGTGGGAAGGGGCATGCAAGAGCGGTGAGCTGGGCGGGGTGAGCGTGTGCAGGAGGGCTGGGAGACGTGGGGAAGGCTGACAGGAACCGGCGGCTGAAGCAGCACGGAGAGGCAGATGAGACAGGAGACTTGCCCCCGCCCAGATTTATTCACAGAGACGTCTCTCCTGGGCAAGCCCCTGGAGACTCGGAGAGACAGCCCTGTGTGAAGGGAGGGGAGGTACACACAGAGGCCACGAGAGTGAATCAGGGCAAGGGGACACAAGTGTTCAGTGCAATGTTTCTGCTCTTGCAAGTTTCCTGTAAATATGGAATTATTTCCAAGCAGAGCTAAAAATATGAAAAATAAAAATGATGAACTATGGCCACCTGCCTTGCTGTGGATTGATGCCCAGAGCAGGCACGTGGAGTTGGGTCCAGCCACGGGCCTGCAGGGTATCCGAGGCCACCTGCACGAGGAGAAGCCCCTCCTCTGTGGTGCATCTGTGGCAGGAAGTGGGGCCACACCTGGGGATGGGGCTTCCACGGGAGGACATGACATCCAATTCAGAAGCAAGCATAGATCAGGCCTGAAAGCTGCCAGGCCTGCGGGGTGCAGGAGGGACAACGACTCACCCCCACCCCACAGGTGATGAACAAGCTGCCATTCCTTCTCTGAAAGGGAGACAGCCAGTCCTCTGCTAACTCAGCCACACAGACGCCTCTCCTTACCTCGTGCTTGATCCTGAAATCCGGGGCTCTTGCACACCAGCGTCATGGCTCTCACATTCATAATCCCGTGTCTGGGACATTGCAGTCTTTTCCTGAGGACCCAGGTGGACAGATGTCAGCGGCTCATCAGGACTCTCCCTCCAGTGTCAGTCAGGAAGGCAATGCCCTGTGAGAGAGCAAACATCTCTAAGCACAGACATTCGGAAAACATCTTCTGTAGTACAGCCCCGTGCGCTGGTGAGAACAAGGAACACCCAGGCCCCAGCACAGTCTCTGTGCTCCCTGGGCCCCTGAGCCCCAGCCCACGGACAGCACCACGCCCCTCACCAGCCGGCCCTGGGCGAGCGGCCCGCCACCTCTCACACACAGTGTCCTCAGCTCTCTGAGGGGGATGGCCCCACACACCTGGCGCTGCCGTGGCAATGGGCACCAGGAGCATGGCGGGGCCTGGATGAGGGCACGTTCCCAGGTCACCAGCTCACACCCAGGCCACCTGCTCTGTGGCAACGAGTGGACTTTTCAAACGTGGTGCTGTGCTGACTGGATGTACTTGTGGGAAAAGACGACCCTGACCTGCCTCAGCCAGCCCACAGAACTCTGCTCTAGGTGAACATCTAGACGAATGTCTGAAGAGTAAGACAACTAGGCTTTTAGAAAAAATGTAGAAGAAAATGTTTGTAGTCTTACAGTAGGTTCAGGTATCTTAACCACACAAAAAACCACTGACCACAAAGAAAAATAAATTGACCATAATAAAATCAAGAGCCCCTGTTTATCAAGACACCATTGAGTAAAAAGGCAAGTCCAGAATGGGAAATAATCTGTTCTAGAGAACATGACACTTATCTCATCCGACAAAGGTAGCCCAGACTATGCCCAGGACTCATATAAAATTCCTAGAAAAAGGCAGAGAATCCAGTAGAAAAATGGAGAAAAGACTTGAAAACATACTTTACAAAAAAACCAGTATTTACGTGGCTAATAAACACATGGAAACATGCTCAACCTCTTTAGTCATCAGGGAAATGTTATGCAATGCAGAGCATAATGGCTAATTATATTTTAATTACACTGACCAAAATGGCTAAAATGGGAAAGAAAACCCACCATGTGCTGAAAAGGGCATGGAGGCTCATCAGGGCTTTGGGAGATGGGTTAACCCGCTCAGGACCACAGTAGGAAGTACTTGATAAAAGCCGCACATACCCCGGCCCCCACGGAGGGCTTCCTCTGACAGTGATTAAGGCTGGCAGAGACCTGCACGCAGTGTTCCCCACAGCCCTGGTCACAACAGCCCACATGGGAAGCTGCCCAACGTTCATCATGGCAGAATGGACCACCCAAGCTCACGCAAGAGTCTCTCACCAGAGGGTGAGAGTCCGAGGCCAAACACAGTCGGATGCACATGAAGTTCACAATCAGGCAGTCAGCCTCTGCTGTCAGAAATCAGAAGCCTCCAGGCCAGGTACTGAGGGGAGGGGCCCAAGGGGGCAGTGCCATTTGGGGTTCAGCTTGGCGCCATTTATGCAAGTGGTTTATGAAAGCTCAGGAGCTTCATGCCCAAGCTCTCACGCTTTTTTTTTTTTAAGATTTTATTTATTTGTCAGAGAGAGAAAGAGAGAGAGAGAGAGAGAGCACAAGCAGGGGGAGGGGCAGAGGCAAAGGGAGGAGCAGACTCCCAGCTGAGCAGGGAGCCCGACTCAAGGCTCCATCCCAGGACCCCGGGATCATGACCTGAGCGAAGGCAGACGCTCAACCAACTGAGCCACCCAGGCGCCCCGTTCACACTTTTCTATACACATGCGTTTCTTCAGGAGAAAGCCTGCAGAAATGAGGAGCAAGAGAGTCACTGGGGACACTGTCCCCAACCCAGCTGGTACCAAGACAGGACCCTCCCCAGCAGAGACTGACCCACAGATCCCAAATATACTAGTCAAGGGGAAATAAACAGATTCAAAGCCCCAGGTAGGGCGCAGCTGGCCAGGGGCCCAAGGTGGGGGCGGGGGGGAGACTGCAGGCCAATCACACTTTCTCCAAGGCTCAGAGAGATGGTGACGCCAGAGGTCAACCTGACCATACTTGGCTCATGAGCTGGAGGAGATGTCCCCAGCCTTCTCCTTTCTGCCACTTGAATATCCATACAACTTTTATTTAAATACTTAAAACTATTGGGAATACCATTAAGAAAAAAAAAAAGAAAAGAAAGAAACTCAAGTATTTCTAAGTCCTTGTCTCTCGGAGTGAAAACAGGGGACCTTCTTATATGGCCTCAACATCTAATACCCAGCAACGTTAGTAAAATTTTGAAAAACTGAAAATTATCTACCATAATCTGAAAGCAACTCAAACCAACCACCTCCAGTTGTGTACCCCTTCAGTCCTCGTCCCAGCCTTCCAGGCGGGTCCAGAGCAGAAGGCACAGCGGGCACCTCTGCGGCATCTCACTGGTCCTCTGTGCTCCCGAGTCGAACCTTGCATCATTCCCTCCAGAAAGCCCTCTCCAACCTGGGACAGACACCATGTCTCTGACTCCAAATGCCCTGGGTCCGAAATCAGACAGCGTTATGTTCTCCCAACTTTGCTCATTTCTGAAATTGTTTTAATTATTCTAGCTCCTTTGCATTGCCTTATCAATTTCTTCTTGTACCATCTTTGTCTGGTTTTGCTATCGGGAGAATACTAGTATAACAAAATGAATCCTCTCACTTTTCTGGAAGTTTGTGTAGACTTGCTGTTATCTGTTCCTCAATGTTCGGCAGAATACTACGGCTGGGCCATCTGGACACGTAGTTTTCTTTGTGGGAAGGTTTTTTCTTTTTTTTTTAAAGATTTTATTTATTTGACAGAGCGAGACACAGCGAGAGAGGGAACACAAGCGGGGGGAGAGGGAGAGGGAGAAGCAGGCTTCTTTGTGGGAAGGTTTTTAATTATAATTTTAACTTGTTTGGTAGATACAGAGCTAAACAGGTCTTAAAACTCCTTCTTGAGTCACCTTTAGTGGTTTTCTCTTTCAAGGAATTTGTCCATTTCATGCAAGTTGTCCGATTTATTGACACAAAGCTTTTACGCCATTCTCTTATTACCCTTTTAAGATCAGAATAATAGGTAGTGATGCCACCTGTTTCGTTCCTGATATTGGTAATTTATGCTCTTTTCACTCTTTCACCTTATCTGGCTGGCCAGAAGTTTGTCAATTTTACTGATCTTGTAAAAAAAAAAAAAAAAGGTTTGGCTTCATCAGTTTTGTCTTTTCTGCTTTAATTTCCACTTTGGTCCAAATTATTTCCTTTCAGTCTTCTGGATTTATTTTGTGCTCCTTTTTTTAGTTTAAGGTAGGAATTGAGTGTTTTGCAACTTTTTAAAATTTCATTCTGAGTCAGGCATTTAGTGTTATAAAGTCTAACTCTGAGCACAGCTTCTCTGGCATCACGTAAATTTTGATTGTTTTCAATTTCATCCAATGCAAAAGCTTTCCAATTTCCCTTTTGATTTGTCCTTTGACTAATGGATTATAAGGAAGTATGTGATTTACTTTGCCAATATTTTTATTGGTTTCTAACCTAATTCCATTTTTGTCAGAAAAACTTATGATGCAGACAAATGATTTACCTTGGTAAACATTTCAAATGCATTGGAAAAGCATGCTGTTGGGTGGCGTGCTCTGCGAACGCCAACCAGGTCAGGTGGGCTAATTGTGCCAGTACTAATTTTCTGTTTACCTAGTTGTCCAATTACTAAGAAAAGGATACCGACAGCAGCAACTAGAATTGCAGATTTGTCCGTTTCTCTTTGCAGTTCTCTTTGCAGTTTCAGTTTTTCTTTCATGTGTTTTGTAGCTCCGCTATTAAGTGAAGAAACTTTATGTTGTCTTCTTGGTGAAGTAACCACTTTATCATTATGAAATATCTTCTCTGAAATCAGTATATTTGGTATTATCACAGCAACTCTGCCTTCTTTCCATTAGTGTTAGAATTGTACATCTTTTTGGGGCGCCTGGGTGGCTCAGGCGGGAAGCCTGCTTCTCCCTCTCCCACTCCCCCTGCTTGTGTTCCCTCTCTCGCTGTATCTATCTCTGTCAAATGAATAAATAAAATCTTTAAAAAAATTATATAAAAAAAGAATTGTACATCTTTTGCCTTCCTTTTACTTTTAACCTATTTGTGTCTTTGTATTTAAAGTGGGTTTCTTGTAGCCAGCATATATTTGGGTACTGCTTTTTCATGCTGACAAATTCTGCCTTTTATAACGTTTACTTGAGAGAGAGAGAGCGCGCGCACGCGAGTGGGGGGAGGTGCAGTGGGAGAGAATCTCAAGCAGACTCCCTGCTGACTGCGGAGCCCAACGTAGGGCTTGATCTCATGACCCTGAGATCAGTAACTGAGCCAAAATCAAGACTCGGACTCAACCGACTGAGCCTCCAAGGCACCCCAACTTCTGCCTTTTAATTGGGTGTTTAAACCACCTAGATTTGTGACTGTTGACATGGTGAGGTTGAAATCTACCATTTTGTTACTTTTTTTTAAAAATTTTTTTTAAAGATTTTATTTATTTACTTGAGAGAGAGAGAGAGCATGAGAGGGGGGAGGGTCAGAGGGAGAAGCAGACTCCCCGCTGAGCAGGGAGCCCGATGCGGGACTCGATCCCGGGACTCCAGGATCATGACCTGAGCCGAAGGCAGCCGCTTAACCAACTGAGCCACCCAGGTGCCCTCATTTTGTTACTTTTTAAAGTCGGTCCCATCTGTTCTTTGTTCCCCCTTTCCTCTTTTTTGCCTCCTTTTGGATTATTTTATGTGATTCAATTTTATCTTGACTGTTAATTTATCAGCTGAATGTAATTTATTGTTTTGCTATTTTAGTTGATGTTTTAGGGTTTATAGTGTCGTGTCCATATTTAATTTATCATAATCTGCCTTCAAGGGAAATCATACCACTTCAAGTACGAGTTTGCCATTTCTCCTGTCCTGGGCCTCGTGCCATTCTTGTCATATATTTTACTCTATATGTGTTATAACCATCCCCCACTTACTACTTTTATTTAAATAATTATCTTTTAGAGATTTAAGTAATAAGACAGTATATATGTATCTATATGTAGCCATGTGTCTGCCATTTCCAAGGGTCTTCCTTCTTTTGGGTAGATCCAGATTTCCACATGGTTTCATTTCTCTGCAGCCTGAAGCCTTTACTGCAGTTCCTGCCACATTGCTTGCATTGAAGGTCTGCTGGTGATGAATTCTTTCAGCTTCTGTACACCTGAGATAGCTTCATTTCACAGTGTATTTACCCTGGTACAGAGTTCCAGGCTGGCTGCTCCCAGCCTCCTCACCCACACTTAACAAAGAGAAATCTGCCATCATCTGCGACGTTGCTCCTCTGTATATAATAAGTCTTGTTTTTCTGGCTGCTTTTAAGAGTTTTCTCTTCATCACTGGTTTTGAGCAATTTGATTATGATGTACCTTGTGTAACTGTATCTGTGTTTCTTGTGTTTAGGATTTGTTAAGATTGTTTAGGTTTATAGTTTTCATCAAAATGGAAAGCACTTCAGCCATTATTGATTCAGATAGTTTTTCTGCACCCTTTCCTTCCCATTGGGAACTACAGTTATACAAGTACTAGTCTCTGCCAGGTGTCCCACAGCTCAGTCCTGCTCTTCTGTTTATTTAAGAGTACTTTTCCTCTCCTTGTTTCAGTTTGGATAGTTCTTACTGCTCTGTCTTCAAGTTCACTGAGCTTTTCTTCTGCAGTGTCTAATCTGCTGTTGATCCCAGCCAGTATATTTTGCATTCAGACATTTCAGTTTCTTTTTTTTTTTTTTTTAAGATTTTATTTATTTGTCAGGGGGAAAGAGAGCGGGCACACAAGCAGGGGGAGCAGCAGAGGGAGAAGCAGGCTCCCTGCTGCGCATGGAGCTCGATGTGGGACTTGATCCCAGGACCCTGGGATCATGACCTGAGCCAAACACAAGACGCTTAACTGACTGAGCCACCCAGGTATCAACACCCTCATTTTAGTTTCAACTCTGTAAGTTTAATTTGGGTCTTTTTGCAGTTCACTCTCTTTACCATGTCTCTCAATGTGTTCAGTGTTTTTCCTTTAGCTTTTTGAACACATGCAATATATTATAATAATGTTTGAATTCCTCTAAGTATTCTGGAGCTTTGTCTTGGGACATGGTTACTTGGAAACTGTGTGAAACCTTTGGTTCTTGCTTCTAGCATTGGGTAGGCACACCAGAGCAGTAGTTATTTTATAGCTAATTACTCACCCCTGAGTAGTCCACCCAGTGCCCCGTGAATTATGAAGGTTTGCTCAGCCTCACGACATGGCACCCCTCGCAGTGTTCTTAAGAGTTCTGAGCACCATTCCCTCTAACACTTCTGCAGGATTCTCCCTGTCTCTGATAGCTTCTTCACACCCACGTGCTGACCAGCACTCTGTAGGAAACTAATGGTACTGTCCCACCCACAAGTCCCTGCTTGCAGCATTCTATTCTGCTGCTCTCCCCTGCAAACCCCATCACCCTGGCCAACCCAGACTCTAAGCTCCATCTCCTAAACTCAGGGGCTCTGCCAGACCCTGCATCCCCGCAACACAACCTGGAAACTCCCCACATGCAGGGAGCTGGGACATCATGGACTCACCCTGTTTAACTCTCATCTAACAGGAATCAGTGTACTGTGTCATCTCATACTCCAAATTTAGAAAACCAGGGTTTCATTATTATTGTCCAGCTTTTTATTAGTTCCTTATGAGAGGGTAAATATGATCGCTGTTACTCCATCTTGTGAACAGGAGGAAGTCCAAATACTTTTGCTTATTGCATGATTACACAAATAAAGCATTACAACTGTTATATTTAATTTCCCTCTCTCACTAGAGGGTAAGCAACATGAGGGCAGAGGTATTTGTTTTGTTAACCACTGCATCCTTGACACAGAGTAATCAAACATTTACTGAATAAACACACTCCTTAATCACTTGGAATTTATCTTGGCATACTGTATAACTAAGGACTTAAAATGTTTGTTCTAGACTATGCAATGCAGGATTCCAAATATATATGATAGTCCTGGAAACACAAAACTATAATAATGGTACAAAGACTGTGGCTACCAGTGATTCAGGGAGGGAGGAAAGTTGAATGGGTGGCCACAGGGGATTTTTTTAGGGTGGTGAAACTATTCAGTATGATACTGCCATTATGGATATCTGATACTATGCATTTGTCAAAGCCATGGAAATTTACAGCAAAAAGAGTGAACTTCAATGTATGCATGTTTAAAAGAAAATAATTTAGCAGGTCAAGGGTTCTCAAGACGCACTGCAGCATAGGACAAAACAATCTACCTGTATTGGAAAGGAGGGAGTGGAGGGAAAGATGCTGACCTGAATAACTTTATTTTTTTTTAAGATTTATTTATTTGAGAGAGAGCACACATAATTGGGGGAGGGGCAGAGGGAGAGAATCTTCAAGCAGACTCCCCACTGAGTGTGGAGCCTGTCGTGGAGGCTGATCCCACGACCCTGAGATCATGACATGAGCTGAAAACAGGAGTCGGATGCTCAACTGACTGAGCCACCCAGGGACCCCTGACCTGAGTAACTTTAGAAATAAAAGCTAGGATATAAGATTCATAGAAAAGGAACTGCATATAGGCATTATCTCTAGTTGGTAAAGTCACTTCCCAGGAGTATGGGTCTCCAATGTTGACACCACTACATGTGTACATGGGAACTGAACATTTCAGCAAAAGCATGAAGAGGAGGTTGGGATGACCCATGTGGTGATGAATTAGGGGAGACAAGAGGCAGAACTCATGTTCAGTGTAAAACACATACAGATAGCTACACTAGGAGAGATCTGTGCATGTGTGTGGGGGGGTGTAACCACAGACAGGTCAGCGTGCACACACAGACAGCTATACCTGGAGAGATCTCTGCTGTGTGCGTGTGCATCAGGTCAGTACACACACCGGCTATGTGTGGAGAGAGCTGTGCGTGTGTGCACTCACATGCTCACTGGTCAGTATATACGCACAGACAGCAATGCCTGGTGAGATGTGTGTTGTGTGCACACATGCGTACTCAGGTCAGCGTGCACACACAAGTCAGTGTGCGCACACACACAGATTTCCTGGCTCTGTCAGCTGAGAGGACCCAGAAGCAACAACAGCCCAGAGTAAGGATCATACCCAGTGCCCAGCTCTTGGCTCTAACAGCATTCTCCAATAAAAGGATCCAGGAACCTTTGGAGAATGGCTGAAATCACTGGGGCAGGAAAAGGACAAGATGAGTCTGTAGTATCCCACTGAGGCATAAAGAACAAAGAGCTAAAACAAAAAGCCCACAATGATGGAGTCTGTCAAAGGGCTGACAGAGCTCTCAATGACCAAAGCTGGAGCAATGTTGGGGGGGGGGGGGCATTCCTATTAGATGATAACCCAAAGTATAAAATAAATATCCATTAAGTCCAGACTGATATAAATAAATGACCAAATAAGTGGGGAAAATGGACAAATCTCCCCTGCAAAAGAAGTCTGGGTAGATACTCTGCCTCCAGGTACAGGACTGCCTGCCAAAGCTGGAAGGCAGACACACCTCCGCCAGGTGGGCACCCATCCTGAAGCCAAGCTGGCTCAGAACAAAGTCTCGGAGAGCATTTCTTCACCCCTCACCTTGCTGCCTTTGCTGCACTGCCTTCCAGAGCAGAGGACGAGGCAGGCGGGACAATGGACTCCGTTCATTCACCAGGTCCTCTTCTGCCGCTGGTCATTTCACACCCACTTTGTCCAGAAATGTGATGTGCCCTCTCCATGTACAAAGCCGGCCTTCCCTTCCTCCCAGGAGGCCTTGCCTCGCTTGTCCTGTGTACCCTGGATGCCATCTCTCCTCGGGACTCCCCACACGGAGCCTCCCCGTGGCCTTCTGGCACAGGCACCTTCTCTCTGACCACTTTTCTGTTTAGTTCTCTCTGTGCAGCCCAATCTTTCCACGCAGCCTGTCCTCTGGAGGACGAATTCTTCTTTAGCAGAGTCCAACCTGTCATCTGCTGTTGTTGCTAATGGGGCCGTCGTGTTGGTGATGGGTTGTCTTTAATTTCCTTGCTCAGGTCTGCCAGCCCACTTCCCGTCCTGCTATCTTGTCTTGTCTTTGAGCTCTTTTCTTTTTATGTATTTTAAGCTTTCAATTTTTTAGTATACAGAAAATATTGTCTAAACTTTCTATCTGCTAATCTTTGTTTTCTTCACCCAGAATTTAACTGTGCTCGTTCCTTCCTTTCTTCCTTTCCTTAGTCTCTACATAAAGGTCCATGTTGTTTCCTGATTATTGCTCATCTTTAAACAAGGAAAGGAACAGCCTCAAGCCAGGTGTGTCATTCCAGAATGCTCTATTTCCAATTTTTTTTTACAGGCTCTGCCCTGGAAATGAGTTTCTGGTATTAGGACATTTTTTGTTTGCAAGTGACAGAAATCCAACTCAAACTGAAAGCAGAGAGATCTGCACCCTTGCCTACTAGGGCTGTCTGTGTTGAGACCCTACAAATGCAGGGTTCCCAAGACGGCCTTGGGGCCACCTCCTCTCAGCACTCTGCTCAGGCTGGCCACCCTTTTGGGCACGTACCACACAGCAGCAGCCCCTACCAGAAGTTTCTTCCCTGTGGTCTAAAAGGAGAGTCTCCTGAAGGTTTCTGAGTGGCCAGTGGGGCCTCCATTGTGCCTGGTGCTGTGGGTGGGCTGCATAAGCACACGGAAGGCCTGCCTGCACTCCTTCAGGGCTCAGGGCAATAGCGTGTGCCTGTGGGGCTACTTCACTGGCAGCCAAGGCCCAGGGGAGCCGAGGTCTGTCCTTGGTCCACAGTCGGTGGGAAACAAGACCCAAGGAGCCACGAGTGGTCAGCAGTCCCACGGTGAGTTGCAATGTGCCCTCTTCTTCCCCACTCCACCCCTGAAGACTCTGGATCTTGCAGAAAATGCCAGCCGAACACCTGTGTCTGCGCCAGCTCACCTCCCTCGGCATGTGCTTCCACATGGGGTTCCCCCCACGGCCCACCAAACCATGGCCCCTGTTCTGTCAGGTCAATGCCGGCAATGGCCCTCAAATCCTCTTTGTGAAGGACGAGCTGTGAGCTGATCAGAGCTTTGGCTTTCGCTCCTCTTGCCCGTCTGGCAACATCCTCCTCCGGCTATGGCTCTTGCTTGGATTCATTGTAGATTAGATCTGGTTCTCTATCTTTCATTCTTTTTGTTCATTTCAGAGGGTTTCAGGGAGGGAAGTAGGATAAACAAGTCTTCAGTCAGCCATTGTCTTCAGAAGGCCCGAGTTCCCTTCTCAATGCTGTTTTTAAGAAGTTTTCCAAATTCTGAACAATGAGCGCGTCTCAGTTCATGTTCTGAGAGCTTGGCTCCAGGCTGGAGGCACAACCCATTCTCCACACAGTGACCAGCACAGGCCGGCATTTCCCGCTCGCGCCTCCCGCACAGCTCTTCTCATCAACCCCCACCAATGGAGGGGCCGCACCGTCACTGCTAAGAAACCGTGACCCGACCTGCCAGTCATGGCATCAACTTGTGGGTCAGGACCAGCTCTTCCAGCTTTTCTGGGAAAGGATGTCGGACTGCAGCCCACACAGAAAGGACACTTGTTTGGAGCCACTTGGCTGCAACACAGAATGGGTCTCTGAGGGTGCTGCTAAGTACTTGGAAAGCTGCCTCCCAGGGGACAGCACTTGGCTCCTGGCCGTGGGAGGCCACGTGACTGGCAGGCAGGACACATGGACACTCCTGCCCCTGCAGTCCTTGCCATCCTGGGCTTGTCTCACCAACAAAACTGCACTGGGGCCCCTGGAGGACCGTTTAGAGAGAACAAAATGCGTATCACGCATACACGTGCCAGTGGTCAGAGCAGAGAAGCTGGTCTGTGACCACAGCCTGACGCCCGGGTCCTGCTTGCTCCTCAAGCCCTCCACGCACACAGATGACCCCACTGGGCTCTGAGAGGAATAAGGGCAGATGTGAGAGGGCTTTGTGACAAATGGGGTGGTAGCTCTGGGTCCCACGGTCATCACTCCAGAGCCCACGATCTGGGGCAGCCACCGGCCACCAGGTGGTGGGAGACTCCACCCAACAGCCTCATTGCCCTCCTGGCAGCTCGGGGACAGCACCAGGATGGAGGATGTAGAAGATGTTTTTCTTATTACTTAAATCTCGATTGTTTAAAAATATACTAAACTAAGGGGTGCCTGGGTGGCTCAGTGGGGTACGCATCTGACTCCTGGTCTCAGCTCAGGTCTCGGTCTCAGGGCCGTGAGTTCAGGCCCCGCGTTGGGCTCCTTGCTGGGCATAGCGCCTACTGGACGCACACCAGCCAGCAGGGCCGACCTTGGGAGGCCAGGCTCGCCTCAGACCACAGACCCCGAGAAAACGGAGGAGCCATGCGGGAAATAAAACCCTACAAATACTGTAGGACAACTGCAAACAGAGAAGGGCAGCCAGCCACCTGGCCTTCTGCGTGCATGGACATCGCTGTGCCGGGTCCCAGACCCAAAGGGGGCCTCACCTCGCAGCGGCGCCATAAGAAAATGTCTTCTCACGCAGGCAGTTTCTCCACCTGCTTTTGTGTGTTCCATTTCTCTAGTTTTATGCTTTTGTCATCTGCACTTCTTTTTAAAATAGTATTTCCAACAGAACAGAATGCTTTTGTTTCTATTAGTGGTCACAGCAGCATTCCTCAGAAAGTCCTGACACCTGTGCAGTTGCAGACCCCTGCTGCTTCCTGGGGCGACATTTGGCCTGTGCACCGGGGGGCAGCCAGGGCCCAACCCCACCAGCCCTGCCCCCCTCCTCTGCTTGGAGACTCTGTAGGGCCTTAGGAGAGAGCTCACTTCACAACTTACTCATGTGCATTCAGGAGTACGTAGGGGCAGCTGGAAAAGGGGACTCCCAGCCCTGGGTCAGGGTGCTGCCCTAGTCCTACGTGTGAGCTCCCCGCGTGCTGCCCTGAGGCGCCCCCCACCTGCAGCAGGTCCATGACCTTGAGAACGTCAGAGCAGGCGCACCTCTCAACAAGGCCCCTGGGCAGTACAGGTGGTAAAAGTACAGATGGAAAGCCAGCTCTCTCCCCTCTGCAGATGGCTGCCCCTGCTCAGCCCGTCCCGGGAGCCAGACGGGGCCGTCGCAGTCTGGGTGACATGCTCTCCATGCAGAGAAATGGTGCCTGGTGCTCACTGACGGTGCCAGCGAGGCCTGTGTTGCCGGCTGCCCCCCACAGCCTGGACGACTGGGTCCTCCTCCTACTCGGGGCCTTGCAGCCTCACCTCTGGAAGAGCACCAGCACGGTGGGGACGGGGAGTATGTGCAAAAGACTCACGGTGATGGGACAGCAGGTGTCCTTGGCTGAGTTCTGGGCAGCGGCACGCACATCCGCCCCCTGTGGACCCTTAACCACGTGGGGCTTGGATGTCCTCCCCTCCACCTCAGGAGTCAGGTCCTGCTCAGTCCTTGCCCCACAGACAAGCCTGCGCAGATGCTTAGAGCTGTGGGTGGGGCAGCTAGACGGCTGGTGGGCAGGGGCAGACCCAGAACAGGACAAGATGCCGGCGCCCGCACACCGTGTTGTGGGGGTGCCCCAAATCGCGCTGCAGGCCTCCAGCCATCCCCCCACCCCCCAGGGCAGCTGCTCGCTCCTCTCCACCCCATACTGCGGGGAAAGTTCCGGGCATGAGTGGGCGACGAAGTTCTTGATTCCAACTTCCCACACAGGCCCTGGAACAGAAGATGCTCTGTGCCGGCTCCTGCTGGGGGCTGTTTGGAGAATGAGCCCCAGGAAGCTGCAATCTGCTCCTGGTGCCCAGCAACACTCCTCACTCCCAGCTCAGGCACCCCCGCCTGGCGTCCATGGGGCGGCCCCACACACGGGACAGCGGGGCCAGGGGCAAGGTGGACCCAACCCACACGTTGCTCCTCCTTCCCTCGGGCACCCCTGCACCTGGCCCTGCCCCCAACCTCTCTAGGAACAACACGCCTACGTTGTGGAGAGGACGGTGACTGCAGAAGACAGAGGCCATGGAAGTGATGGGGATCCTGAGGCTTCCCACAGCCACAGCCACCAGTGGCGCCCTCGGGTTGGGGACACTAAACAGCACCCTCCATTCACTGGTTCTCATCCAGACAGAAAATGCCAAAGACAGGGGCCACCTCCCAGGACGTTGCCCTGCCTCCGCCTGGCCTGTCCCCCTGGCGAGGCCACCCGGACGGCACTCAGAACCAAGCAGCCTGCACAGGGGACCCTGTCCCGCTCCGTGAGTCTGTGCTCTAGAACATAAGCCTGCCACCTCCCTTAGTGCTTTCTCCATCCCTGTGGCTGAAAGGCCAGCAGACATTCCTGAATGCCAAGTTTGCCAATTCCCATGAACAGATAAACCCACGCAGCTGAACAAAGCCCAGCAAAGAGGCAATTCACTTGGTGAAACAGAGCATTTCGCGAGTGGCCACAATGGGCCTGCGTCTGTGGCGGGAAGGTTCCCACAGAACTGAGAGAACGATGAGCAGCATCAAGTTCTCAGGTCAGCTAAATCACAATTCAGAAATGGGAGTAAAATCAAGTCCTTTTCAGACACAGAAACAACAGCAAGACTGCCCACCCACAGGCCCCACAAGCATCAACTGCTGAAGAATGTTCCTGAGCGGGGTGGGGGTGGGGTGGGCAGGAAGGCACTCGGAGACACTGACCACTGGCTAAAACATCTTCAAAGTGACAAAATGACATCCTGTCAAAACCGTGACAGTTGATTCGGTGAATGAGAGTCATTCTCAGGCCCAAACAGAGACCAGAGGTGCTGCGTGACCGTGGACTTCCTTATTAGGAGGATTCAGAGTCAGTGTACGATAAAATGTTAATCGAACACCAGAGAAAACTTCTAATCTACCCAACAGAAAGCAGGAGAGAAGAACACTAGGGAAAGGACGTAAGCAGAAAAGAGGCCTTGAGCCCTGTGCACTTGCACACGGGGCTGGCCGCCCCTGGTAACAGATCCCGCTGCAGTCCGCACAGGACCCTGAGCGCCGCAGGGTCTGGGGGCCACACCCTCTGGCATGAGTGGGATCTTTGGGGCTTCTGCTGCCTCGGAGGGAGTCCCTTCCAGGGACTTGCTGGATGTTCCAGAAACCCGCTGATGAACTCGAGAAACATTTCACCAACCATGACCATCAGAGGCTCCTTTCTGCCCAGTCCCAGTAACAGAAGCGAAAGTGACTTCCTGGAAGCAGAAAGACCAGACTGAGCCGAGCGCTGTGCCAGGTGATAGCACCATGGGAGAGGGAGACATGCTCTCGCTCCGACACAGGAGACCAACCTGCAGCACCTACTGGAAATGCTTTTAGAGTGAAGACTTCCATTTTTGTCAGAATAATGAACCAGACAGCTTGCTCAACACTCTAAGAGAGACCAAACAAACAATATCATGAGGGTTTTAAATGAGGTGAGTCACCTGCGTTCAGTTTTTAAGATGCCGGTATCCTTCTATCCAACGAAGGAAGAGCACTCAGTGGCCGAAACTCTTGCCGAGAACAACTAGAAAAGCAAAATAAATTTTTTTTCAAAGATCTATTTATTTGAGAGGGAGCATGTGGGGGCTGGGGGGGGCCGAAGAGGGAGAGAGGGAATCCCAAGCAGACTCCCTGCTGAGCGGGGAGCCCGACTTGGCGGGGGGGGGGGGAGGGGGCTCAATCTCACGACCCTGAGATCATGACCTGAGCCAAAACCAAGAGTTGGATGCTCAACCAACAGTGCCACCCAGGTGCCCCTAAAATTTTTGTTAAGAAATCTATTTGAAGGCAAGAAAATGCTCCAGTGCGGGTAGAAGCCAAGGGGCCAAGAGCCAAGGAGACCATGGCGGGGAAAGGGAGCCTGCTCAAGGGGGCCTGGGCATCGAGGGTGGAGGCAAGCAGGAGCCGAGCACCAGGAGCCTGTCCGGGCCACGCTGCTGTGCTGTTGGGACTCCCAGGGCAGGCCGTGAGCTTTAAGGTAACTGTGACTAATGGATTCAGGAAAATAGATGACAAGATTTAGAATTTCACCAAAGAAATGGAATCCAAAGGAAGGGCTCAAAGGCAAATTTGAGAGCTGGAAAATACAGAAACGGAGGCTGGCCCCACTAGCCAGTTTAATGGTGGATGGACACAGCAGAGACAGCCCTGGTCCACTGGAATAAAGGCCACACGCTGGATCCACACAGAAGCACAGAGAGAAAGGGAAAGCTGAAGAGAAACAGAGATGCATGGAAAGACACCACAGTCCCAACAGGAAGTGCACAAGAAGACGGAAGCAACACCCGAAAACATGACAGCTGAGAACTTCCCCCAAATGACAAGAGACATGGAGCTGCCGTGAGCGCCACAAAGCACACACAAAGAGCCACACCACAGAAGCAGCCAGACAAGAGCCACAAAGGCCCCCCAGTCTGCATCCAGGAGGCTAGCCACACTCAACCAGGGCGATCTCACCTCTCCTGGAACAGCAAAGCCTAAGGACAGGCTGACAGACTACATTACAATTGTTCTACCTGCTGCTTAGCTAAGCTTTCCGACCTTCCGTTTAAAAGGTGGCCAGTCCTTCTAGGGAGATCCAAGTGCCCCCAGCCGCTCCCAGAAATCCACTCTCACTCCCCCCCGCCCCATGGACACTGTCCTTACCCCGTTCCCTTTTCATTCTGCACCCACAGCACCACCCCTGATTCCTTTCTCCCATCTCTCCCAGCATCTGGCTGCTCACCAAAGTTCCTTCTGTCTCCCCACCCCCACCACACCAACCCCAAACTGCAAAAACGCCAGCTGATTTTAGTGGAGAATTAGCAATAATATGGGAAAGGGTTGGGAAATGCAAAGAAAACAGGGTGGACCTCCAGCCAGATTACCTGGGCAAGTATGCACCATTACGGCTGCAGGGGTGGGGGGTGGGGGCACATTAGGAAGAAAGAGGAGACTGAGTGAAGGGGGTAGGGAGCTGCAGCCCAGCCCCACCCAGCTAGCTCCTCATGTCCCCACACGATGCAGATGATGTGGAGGCTCCCAAATGGCAGGCATGGCAACAACATCAGAGAATTTGCAAAAAGGAGGCTGTAAGAACAGGCACAGGTCACCTCAGGTCTCACCCATACTTCGGCGCACAATGCACCGTGCATAACGCCTGTCAGCCCTCTGCACCACCATCTTTAACCAAACTGCCCCCGCCTATGGTTTAGAGGACCTAGCTGTCACACAACACAGTGCTAGTCCACACCCCAGGGATTAGCCTTCCCTATGTACTACCTTGTTTTGGTAAAGAAAATCTTGGTCATTTCCAGAGAAAGGAGACTAGGGCAAATTCTGAGGCCTTTGACAGTTTCAATGGGTAAAAAAACACCTCACTGGAAATCACCTTCCATCATAGTTTTTAACAGCACTTCCTGGACTTCTAAATTCCAGAATTGCTACTAAGAAGTCCAAAGTCATCCTGATTCTTGATTCCTAAAGTGACCTGTTTCTCTCTCTCTGAAAGCGTCGAGTCTTCTGTTTGTCCTCAGTGTTCTAGAATTTCAGGGTGATGGGCCTGATTTCACACCCTGTGTTGGATGTCTGGTGCCTCTGCAGCGTTTTCTTCTGACTTTGTTGGTAACTTTCTGTCATGGGTGGTTCCTCTCTCCCGTCTCTGAAACTTCTGTTGTCCGGGTGCTGGAATTCCCAGACTGGTCCTTTAAATCTTCTCTCCTATTTCCCAGCTCTATGTTCGACTCTCTGAGAGATTTCCAACTTCACCTTGCAACACATGCTGCTGTTGCTCGGTCTCCCTGTTTCTGAAAAAAGGGTCATTATTTCACGCAATGCTTAGATTTAGAGACACGGTTATCACTTTTCACCTCATTCCTTTTAAAATCATTTTCCCAGGGTGCCTGGGTGGCACAGTCCATTGAGTGTCTGACTCTTGATTTTGGCTCAGGTCATGATCTCAGGGTCGTGGGATCGAGTCCCACATCAGGCTTTGCACTGGGCACAGAGTCTCCTGGAGGATTCTCTCCATCCACTTCTGCCCCTCCCCCTGCTCATGTGCTCTCTCCCAAATAAATAAAATCTTTTAAAAAATAAATCATTTTCCTCCTTCTTGCAGTCAAATCTTTTAGAAGCATCGTTAATTAAGTTCTGTGGATAGTAAACTCACTATTTTGGCTTATCTGAAAAAGTCTTCATTTCATCTTTGTTCTTAAAAGATAATCTTGCTGGACACCAGGTCTAGGTTGGTGGTTACTTCTCTCAGGGTCTCAGACCCCTTCCACTGCCTGTTCTGGCTTCCCTTGCTCAGAGAGGGCAGCCAAGAGTTTTGTTGCCATTACTCTGGATAGCCTCTCTCTTACTCCTGGTTGCTTTGCAAAAAATTTTGTTTAAAGATTTATTTATTTTAGAGAGAGAGTGTGCACCCAGGTGCTCTTTTTTTATTTTATTATTTTTTTAAGATTCTATTTATTTGACAAGAGAGGGACACAGCGAGAGAGGGAACACAAGCAGGGGGAGTGGGAGAGGGAGAAGCAGGCTTCCCGCTGAGCAGGGAGCCCGATGCGGGGCTCGATCCCAGGACCTGGAATCATGACCTGAGCCGAAGGCAGACGCTTAACGGACTGAACCATCCGGGCGCCCCTATTTTATTTTTTTAATTATTTTATTTTTAAGTAATCTCTACACCCAATGTGGGGCTCAAACTCACAACCCTGAGATCAAGAGTCACATGCTCCACTCATTGAGCCCACCAGGTGCCCTACTTCTGGTTGCTTTTAAAATCCTCTCTTGAGGGGGGCTCCTGGGGCTCTGTGCTAAGTAGGGAGCCTGTGTGGGGTCCTCTCTCCCTCTGCCCCTCCTCCCACCCGTTTGTGTGCACTCGCATTCTCTCCCTCAAACACACACACACACACACACACACACACACACACACACACACACACACACAACTACCTTCAGCATAAAATACTGGAATTGGACTCTAGAAATAATTTTTAATTAATTCAAAATTTCATTTCCTGGGGTGCCTGGGTAGCTCAGTCGTTGGGCGTCTGCCTTCGGCTCAGGTCATGGTCCCAGGGTCCTGGAATCGAGCATCGGGCTCCCTGCTCCACAGGAAGCCTGCTTCTCCCTCTCCCACTCCCCCTGCTTGTGTTCCCTCTCTCGCTGTCTGTCTCTGTCAAATAAATAAATAAAATCTTTAAAAAAATAAAATAAAATAAAATTTCCACATGTATTATTTCAAATACAAAGGAAATAACTTCTTAACCTCATCATCTATTAACATTAATCATGTTACAAACACAGGCATACCCCATGGACATCTTCCCGGTTAAAATTCTTGGAAGCATGTCTTTTGGTTTTTGATAGTTTAAAAGTTCATCAATCATATTATTCCTTCAATATGTATTTCAGTTCATGGCTATAGGTGTAAATTTGTATTTATATCAGAAAACCAATCAACATTTTCCTCAAAACAACATGCAGGAAAACATGTCAAGATGCATGTCAAGTACAACTAGAAGTCATAAATGCACATACACATCTGAGAAGTACACCAAGTGCCAACCGCATAGACTCTGCTGACACGGAGCCTCCGGGGCGCCACCGCAGGGAAGGCAGTAGCAACACTGCATACCTACCAGTCGTCTGGAGATCAGGGACCCAAGGTTCACAGCCTAACAGGACGACCTACTTCTTGTGTAAGGGTGTTTTACCAGAGTTTTAACTATGTTTTAGGAAACTGGTTGATTGATATAATGAACTACTTTCTCCCATTAAATATGATGAAAAATAATGCCAGCGTTTTCATGTGGAATCTGTGATTTTCAAGATGGGTTACCGGTGTTAAGTGAAAAATACCTGACTACTTGCTCTTTGTAGAATATATTGTAAGTGTTATGTGAAAATACTGATAAACCATCTCTGCTAAAAGAAGATTCAAGAAATCCATGCCCTATTAGAGATTCCCTGACACCAAGGATTTGCTAAACTCAGACAAGGTCAAACAAGCCACCACTTGCTTGTTTTTCTGCCCGGGGCCCTGCTCAGTGTCATACAGAGGGTGACTGAAAGAAGGCAGTTTTCATGGTAAAATGACAAAGCAACATTTCAATACAGATCTAGCAACAACAAACAGTGTTTAAGTATTGCAGGAAAGAACACTGTTTTCTTGATAAGTACCCACTGAGGCAGATAAACATCCCACAAAATACTGTTAAAAATTTAGCCCAACTTTTTATTTCACTGTTTCCAATATTGCAAGAATTACCAATATGTGACCCACAAACATGAAATGAGCAAATGCTGTTGGAAAAATGACAATAGCCTTGCTTGATGCAGGGCTGCTACAAATTTTCAATTTGTAAAAAACATAGTATCTGCAAAGTACAATAAGGTGAAGTGTGCTAAATTGAGGTGTACCTATATTTAATTTAATTTTTTTTATTTTTTATTTTTTTAAAGATTTTATTTATTTATTTGACACACAGAGACAGCGAGAGAGGGAACACAAGCAGGGGGAGTGGGAGAGGGAGAAGCAGGCTTCCCGCCGAGCAGGGAGCCCGATGCGGGGCTCGATCCCAGGACCCTGGGGTCACGACCTGAGCCGAAGGCAGACGCTTAACGACTGAGCCACCCAGGCGCCCCCCTATATTTAATTTTAAAAGTTAGATGCTGGAGCACCTGGGTGGCTCATTCGATTGGGCGTCTGCCTTTGGCTCAGGTCATGATTTCAGGGTCCTGGGATGGAGCCCCACGTCAGGCTCCCTGCTCAGTGGGAAGCCTGCTTCTTCTTCCTCTGCCCCTCCTCCGCTCGTGCGAGCGTGCTCTCTCTCTCAAATAAATAATATCTTTTTAAAAAATTAAAAAAATAGGGGCGCCTGGGTGGCTCAGTCATTAAGCGTCTGCCTTCGGCTCAGGTCATGGTCCCAGGGTCCTGGGATCGAGCCCCGCATCGGGCTCCCGGCTCGGCGGGAAGCCTGCTTCTCCCTCTCCCATTCCCTCTGCTTGTGTTCCTGTTCTCGCTGTGTCTCTGTCAAAGAAAGAAATAAAATCTTAAAAAAAAAAAATTAATTAAAAAAATAAAAGATAAATGCGTGGTTTTGAAGATGCCCTCCTAGCTCAGAAGCTAGCTCCCCATGTGCGTGGGCACCTCAAGAGACCTCTGTGTAGGCGTCATTTATCTTTGGGGTCTCTTTGGGCACAGCTCTCACAGAAATAACCTGGAAGGTGGTATCTGAGAGGTTCCTAGCCACAGGATTGCAGGGACCAGCCTGTGGCAGGGGGCTCCCCAAGCGGTAAGCATGGGTCCCCAGGCCCTGCAGGCAGCGGAAACGAGAGGCGATGCCAATGACCACATCAAAGGCACCTTCTGGGAGGAAACACCATGTGGCCCCCACACTCAGCGGGCACTCACAGGAGCAAAGGCCTGTACAGACACCCATTCGGCCCCTTTCCCTGTAGCTGACCTCCGCCATTCGCACGTGCGCACACGCCTGACCTCACTGCTGCCCAACCCCACACCACTCACCTGCCCCTTAAACAGGGCCGTTGTTTGTTCCTCCGAAAGCAGGTTTCGGAGGCTTTATTTAGGAAGTGAACCCAGGAACCAAGCTCCCACCACAGACGGAGGCTGACTCTATGAGGACCCGACAGTGTCCCCAGAGGCAGGGGGCTGGCTGTGCCCAGGAGGTGCCTGTGGCAGGAGAGCAGAGGCCTGGGGACGCCATCAGCCACAGCTGCAGTCTGCGACCTGGAGGAGCACAGCCTCCCACGTGCCACCAGGACACCTGCAGCCACCCAATGCCCTTGCCCTCTCCAGTATGTCTTCCACACCACCAAGCAGCTCTCCAATTCCTGCAGACCAATGCCCCACAAATTTGACTCAACTCTGATTCCATCAACCTGCAGTGGGCATCAGATCCCACAGGTTAAGGGCTCAGTCCCACGAAACTGCCCCCACTTCAGATGCCAGCTGCCAAGTCCAGGTTGTCACTGGGGCTTCTGACCAACTGGCTATAAATTAGAGGTTCCCATGACCCCTTCCTCAGGTTCCACAAATTTGCTAGAGGGACTCACAGAACACAGGAAACCAGTTTACTCGCTAGATTACCAGTTTATTACAAAGGATATGAATCAACAGTCAGATGAAGAGATAAACAGGGCAAGGTCCCAAACAAAGAAGCTTCTGTCCCCATGGAGTATGGGGTGTGCCACCCTCCCAGCACACAGATGCATCCGGGTTCACCAACTCAGAAGCTCTCCAAAGCCTGTCCTTTTGTGTTTTTAATAAGGCATCATTAGCAGGCATGACTGATGAAGTCACTGGCCATTGGTGACTGGACTCCATCTCCAGCCCCCTCTCCCCTCCCCTGGTCAGGGGTTAGGAATGAAAGTTCCAACCCTCTGATCCCATGGTTGGTTCCCTGGCCACCAGCCTTCATCTTTAGGGGCTTCCAAAAGTCACCTTCTTAATGCAAGACACCCACTTCACCTTGATGGCTCTGAGGCAATTTCAAGAATGGAGGAAAAAGACCAAACATGTAACAAAGACTCTCCCACTACTCTTATGGCTTAGGTGATTCCAAGGGTTTTGGGAACTGTGAGTCAGAACCCTATGGAGACCAACTTTTATTGATTGTAAGTCACAATATCAACACTGGGTCCCTCAGCATGTTCACCCACACACCCACCCCCTCAGGGACTGAACTCCCTCAGCACCACCCAGGCTACAGACCTGAAATGGCAGCTCAGTGCTGTCTCCAGCTGCCAAGTCTGTGCTAACTTGTTACAGCAGCAACAGACCTAGGGAGCAACCCCCCCTCCTTCGCAAGCTCTGCTGTCATCCCTTATCTCTCCTGCGTGCTACCCCTCTCCCTCCACTACCCCTCCCCTTCAGATTTCAGTCACGCCCTAATATCCCCATATTAAAAACCACGACTTGGGAGGGCCTGCCCCTTTGTTCTGGCCAATGCACTTCCCACATGTGCCACGACCCTGGTCCCCACTTTCCACGATCCCAAAACCCTCACCTGTGTCACCACCACTCTGCAGGCCCAACAACTTCCAAGCCACTGGCACTAATATTGCTGAAAGACCAAGACCTCTTAGATGTGATGCTCTACACACTTATGACAGAAGAGAAAACTGACAAAATGGACTTTACCAAAATTCAAAACTGTGGGGATGCCTGGTGGCTCAGTAGGTTGGGCGTCTGCCTTCGGCTCAGAGCATGATCTTGGGGTCCTGGGATGGAGCCCTGTGTCCAGCTCCCTGCTCAGCGGGGAGTCTGCTTCTCCCTCTGCCTCTTGCCCCCACCCCCGCCCAGCTCGTGCTCTCTCCCTAAAAAAAAATTCAAAACTGTGCTTCAGCTAACATCATTAAGACAGTGAAAAAACAAGCCACAGACAGAAAAAAGTACCTGCAAATCATATATCTGATGAAGAACTTGTATCCACAATGTATTAAAAAACTCAGTAACAAGAAGAAAAAGGAGACGGAGAGGAAGAACAACCCGATTAAAAACCAAGCAAAGAATCTGAATAGACATTTCTCAAAGAAGATGTGCGAATGGCCAGAAAGCAAATAAAGATGCTCATCATCACTGGTCATCAGAAAAATGCAAATCAAAACCACAGTGTGATGTGACTTCATACGCACTAGGACGGTTACTACCAAGAAGGTGGACAATGACAAGAGTTGGGGGTGTGGAGAAATGGGAGCTCCCATTTACAGCTGTGGGCATGTAAGATGATGCAGCCTCTGTGGAAAACAATTTGGCAGTTTCTTAAGAAGTTAAAACATAAATTCACCACACAACCCAGCAACTGCACCCCCAGGACTGTACCGAAGACAAATGAAAACAGGCGTTCATACAAAGACTGGTGTGTGAGCACTCACAGGAACACTACTCCTAAGAGCCAAAGACTGAAAAACCCAGTCGTCCGCCCCCACAGAGAACGGACAACCAAAATGTGGATACCATTACAACAGCAGCTCGAGCAATAAAGTAACCCTTTAGCAAAAAACGTCCCACGTGGTGTGACTGCACTTCTACAAAATGTCCAGAACAAAGAAGTCCGCAGACAGAGAGCAGGTGAGCTCCTAGCTGGCTGGCAGCAGGGACAAGAATCGCAGGATCATTGTGGGGTCACGCAGATGCTCTAAAACTGGATATGGTGCTGGGCTGCACAACCCTGTAAATGTACTAAAACCACTGAATTGCGTAAACAGGCGAATTTTGTGGTATGTAAATTATACCTCGATAAAGCTGTTAAATACCTTACAGACGAACGCTGGCCCTCGGCAGCTTCCCTCCCTGCTTTCACCACACCCTTCAGGACCCCATACCCCTCTCCGCTGGCATCTGAGGCCTTCTCTCTCTGCAAGCGCCACAAGGATGCGTCGACTCGACCAAGCCTGCCCCATCTACGACTTCACACCTGGCTTTTCTCTGGGCGCCACCTGCATGCTCAGCTCTGCACCAGCAGCGCCATCCTACACCTGCCCTCTCTGCTCTCAGGCCACAGTGGAGCTAATTTAGGCCCTCCTCACAACTCAACTCTGTGTCATCAGACTGTCCCTCATGGGTCCCTTGTCATAGCTGCCACACCTTGCCAGGGACCCAGAACAGGCCCTGGGTACAGCATGTCCTCTGAGCCTCTTCCATGAAGAGCCAATGGTAACCCCACTTCACCGATAAGGAAGCAAAGGCAACATCCAGCTGGTCCAGCTCTGCGACTGGGAGCAGGATGTCACTCTGCTCAGCCGCAGCCTGTGTCAGCCTCACACTGTAAACACCTGTGCCAGGACAGGAACCAGCAAGATGGAGTACACACGGTGGGCATCCACCCTGGAAGCCTGGGGACACCAGCTCTGTCTAGGCATGAGAAACATCAGTTCCAGGCCAGTCCTGAGGTCAGAGAACTGGGCTGGAAACTTGCTTCGGCAGGCATACTCTTCACTGCTCTGACTTGGTGTCTATGTCTGCACTGCAAGAACAGTTCTGCTCCGCTTGAGTACCCATCACAGTAGCCCTCAGGGCCTTTGCACGTGCTGTCCTTCCTACCCAGAACACTGTCCCATGATCGGGGCACGGCGTCACATCTTCAAAAAGCCTTCCCTGGAAATACACGCCCTGGTTTCCTATGAGTCACAGCCGCTGCAGACGCACATCGCCAGGACCAGGCGTGCCCAAAGCATCCCAGCACCCCTGGCCAGGATGGCAGTGTTCATCTGCCTCCCTCTTGATAGAGCAGAGTCTGGAAGCATTTGTGCTGATCCTTCTTAAAATGTGAAAATTATGCATCCGTATGGGTAGGGGAGGGAAGCAGTCTGCCCATATGTTAAATTTCATAGTCACCATGCTGAGGGTGGCAGTGTGCCAAGCACCATCACCTGTCCTCATTTTCACTGCTAGACCCCCAGGGATGCCTCTCCCCCAGTGCCACCGTGCACATGAGCTCCGTGCTCGCTGTTCCCACTGGACCTAGGATGTTGGCTCTCAGCAGCCTACAGTCACCCACCCACTAGCCTGTAACTGTCTGTGAGCGATGTATGTGAGCGTGGAGGGAGGTGTTCTTCATAAAACAAAACAGCAACCTGGAAACAACTTTAAACTCGGCCAGGTTAGGAACTTCAATGGATGCGGGAAAAAATAACACCTCAAAGACTACGAGAACTTAAGTGAACTAGAGGACAGAGTGCATGAGCAACAGAGGGAGGCACTCACCAGAGAGGACATCCAGCCAGCTGCCATACAGCCAAGGGGACTCCAGAAGACACAGCCGAAGCAACTGTACAAAGCGAAGTAGGGAGAATAAACATAAACCCTACTCTAGCCTCACTACTGTGAAGGACTAAACACCCTAAAAGCTACCGGAGAGACAAGACTTGTAGTCTGAAAACATGCTGGAGGGTTCCTGGACACCAGCCTTGGCCACAGCCGGCCTTACCAACTGCCTCCTAGTAGATACAACAAGGAAGAAGGGACACAGTGACCACTGAGGGGGGCTGCAAAAGGCACTGCAGTCCCAGCACACGCCCCTGCGACACGCGCATTAGCTGCTGAGCAAGACAGCCCACTTCAAGACGGGATGCTGCAGAGGCCACAGGGGGACGGCCAGCATCAGCTGCTCCTCCGAGCTGGCCCTGTCCCTCCTACAGCCTGGTTCCAGGTACAAGTAAGGAAGCCTGGAGGTGACCCAGCCCCAGGTGATCATACACGATTGCTACAGGCCCTTAAGTTGTGGGGTGATTTGTTATAACTGGAAACAATAATCTACAAAGAAATACCAAGGTTATATCAGATTTTGGAACTCAAAGCCCTTCAGTATAAAAACTACTGAAGGATTCATTTTGGAAAGAAAACAGGCTGGAGGGAAACAATGCTACGATAAAGAAGACAAAAATGATTAATTACAAAAATATATCTCCCAAATATACATATACTGCGACAGATTCCAAGATCCTATCACCACCACTGTTGCCGCCTCATGCCTGGCTTGTTGTGATCGAGTGCTCCTACCGTCTCCTCACTCCTGCCTGGTGCCCAACAGTCTGTGCTCAACTGCTCCAAACTCCCCACAGGCTCCTCCCTCTTTGCTCACCTTCTCTGCTCCCCTCCACACACTCCGGCCGGCCGTCTTGGCAAGCTCCCTCCGACTCCCCTCAGGCCTCTGTGCTGGCTCTTAGCCTGGAACCCTTCTTCCCCCACATGTGATCTACTTCTGTCACCTGCTCCAACTCTGCTCAGATGCATCGTCTGCGAATGAGGCCCACCTGACCCCTATGGAGGCTTGCACCCCAGCTGGTGAGTCTCCCTGGCCACCTCCCTTGTTTCTCTGTGGCACTGACATCCTAACATAGGACGGAGTCACTTGTTTACGTGTGCTGCTTGTTACTGTGTCCCTGAGGGCAAGGACTGACCCATGTTCCTCACTGCAGTGTCCCAGCACCTACAACAGCATCCAGACATAGTGAGTTCAGTAAGTACCGTGTTCACACCCTGAGATCAGGGAAGCCACACAACATGAATGGAAGTATACCTTTATGGTTAAGAAGGAAAATTCTGGAGTCAAGACACCTGGACTTGGGGGCGCCTGGGTGGCTCAGTCGTTAAGCGTCTGCCTGCCTTGGGCTCAGGTCGTGATCCTAGGGTCCTGGGATCGAGCCCCGTGTCGGGCTCCCCGCTCGGCGGGAAGCCTGCTTCTCCCTCTCTTGCTCCCCCTGCTTGTGTTCCCTCTCTCGCTGTGTCTCTCTCTATCAAATAAATAAAATCTTAAAAAAAAAAAAAAAAAAGACACCTGGACTTGCACACCGGCTCTGCCTACCACCTATGTAACCTGCTGGCTTCCGACTCCTTGTCTGTTAAGTGGAACCAAGAGCACCCATCACGAATGGTTCAGATGCGTAAATTATATAAAGCACACAATGTGTTCAAAACAGTAGCTAGAACTTAAGCATCAAATTACAACAGTGATAACAGGTAACACACAGCTTAAAAAATATTTTTCCAGGCGCCTGGGTGGCTCAGCTGGTTAAGCGTCTGCCTTTGGCTCAGGTCACGATCCCAGGTCCTAGGATCGGGTCCCACGTCAGGCTCCCCGCTGAGTGGGGAGTCTGCTTCTCCTTCTGCCTCTGCCTGCCACTCTGCCTACTTGTGCTCTATCTCTCTATCAAATAAATAAATAAAATCTTTAAAAAATACATATATATATTTTTCCTAGGGGCGCCTGTGTGGCTCGGTCAGTTGAGCATCCAACTCTTGGTTTTGGCTCAGGTCACAATCTCAGGGTCATGCGATCAGGCCTGCATCGGGCTCCCCAGACTCCCCACTCAGTGACAAGTCTGCTTCTCTCCCTCTCTCTCTCTCTATATATATATTAAATAAATAAATAAATCTTTTTAAAAATATTTTTCCTAGACTTGTCAGTAACAGCTTCTTACGTGGGCAATGTTCAAACCACTGAGCAAGCTGAAAACGCCAGCTAGGTGCATCAGAAGAAATCACATTTGTAGCCTTTTTGAATTTTTTTTTTAACCTATTCCCAGAACTCAAAAAAGCTAGTGAATTGTCAGTCCCCTGAAAAGCGACAAACTAGAGGATGGAATTTGTTCACTCACCATTGTTTTCAGAAAGACTTTTGTAAAATAAATGCACTAAAATTTTTTGAGTATATAATTTTTATCGCTTATTTAGAACTATCAACCCAGCAGGGCAAAGGAGAGCATGTACATGCATTACTTACCCATGCACTGACTACCCCTGCTGGAGGGACAATCGAGACTGTGAGGTAGCAGCTGCCTTCAGGAAGGGAACCTGGGTAGCGGAAGAGTGAGGGTGGGAGAGCCTTTTCACTCTGCACTCTTTAATACCTTTTAAGTTTTGAACATTTGTTCAAATAGAAAAAAAAATTTGAAAGACTCATTAGCAATGAAAAACCTGAAAATACAATTAACAAAGCAATTCCATTTATAATAACTTTTAAAAGAATAAGGTATTTAGTAATAAATTTAACAAAAGAAATGCAAGACTTATACACTGAAAACTACACAATATTGTTGAAAGAAATTAAAGACCTAAGGGTAAGATACCCCATGTTCATGTAATGTTCCTCTTAACATTGTTAAAACGGCAAACACTCCGAACTGATCTACAGACTCAACAGATCCTTATCAAAATCGAGCTTTCTTTTTTGCAGAAACTGACAAGTTGAACATGAAATTCATATGGAAGTTCAAGGGACCCAGAAAAAAAACCAAAACAATCTTGAAAAGGAAGATCAAGTGGAAGACTCACACTTTCTGACTTCAATACTTACTACAAAACTACAGTAATCAAGACAGGATGGTACTGGTCTAAGTACAGACAGACAGACAACGGAACAGAGTTAAGAGTCAAGAAATAAAGCCTCAAATTTACAGACAAGTGATCTCTGACAAGGGTGCCAAGCCGATTCAATAGGGAAAGAATGAACTGTCTTTTCACCAAATGGTGCTGGGATAACTGGATATCCACAGCGAAAGAACGGAGCTGGACCCTTACTTCATGCCTTACACAAAAATTCACTATAAAATTCCTAGAACACAACACAGGGGTAAATCTCCATGACTTTGGATTAGGTATTGGTTTTTTAGCTACAACACCAAAATACAAGCAACAAAAGAAAAAGTAAATTGGAATTCATCAAAATTTAAAACTTTTGCACTGCTAACAATATCATCAGGAAAGTGAAAAGACAACCCACTGCAAATCATGGATCTGATCAGGGACTTGTAACCAGAATGTATAAAGAACACTTATAGCACAGTAACAAAAAGATAAATAACCCAATTTAAAAAAAAATAAAAAACAAGCAAAAGGGGGCACCTGGGTGGCTGAGTTGGTTACGAATCTGACTTCGGCTCAGGTCATGATCTCAGGGTCCTGGGATCGAGCCTGTTGGCAGACTTTTAGTGGGGCTTGTCCCTCTGCCCCTCTCCCTGCTTGTGCATGCACGCACTCTCTCTCAAATAAATAAAATCTTTTTAAAAAAATTAGCAAAGAATCTGAATAGACACTTCTCCAAAGCTGACATATAAATTGCCAATAAGCACATGAAAAGACACTCAACATCATTAGCTATCAAAGAAATGCAAATCAAAACCACAATGAGATACTACTTCACACCCACTAGGTTGGCTATAATAAAAAAAGACACATGGGGCGGCTGGTTGGCCAGAGGGTTAAGTGGTAAGCCTCTGACTCTTGATGTCCCCTCAGGTCATGGCCCCAGGGTCCTGGGATCGAGCCCCGCATCAGGCTCCCGGCTCGGCGGGGAGCCTGCTTCCCCCTCTCTCTCTGCCTGCCGCTCCACCTGCTTGTGCACTTTCTTTCTCTCTCCCTTTCTCTGTCAAATAAAATCTTTTAAAAAAATAAATAGAAATTAAAAGAAAAGACATACAAGAACAAGTGTTGGAGAGGATGTGGAAAAACCGGAACCTTTATACGCTGGTGGCAGGAATGTAAACTAGTACATCCACTTTGGCACTTCAAAAATAAACCTAGAGCTACTGTAAGATGCAATTTCACCCCTAGGTGAATACCCCAAAGAAATGAAAACATACGTCCCAACACTGGTTCTCGAATGTGTACAGACATTTGTTCACAAACATGTAAAAACTGCAGCATTATTCACACTAGCCGAAAAGTGGAAACAACTCAAATGTCCGTAACAGGTGAACGGAAAAACAAAATGTGGTAGAGTCACAGAATGCAGTACTATCCAGCCGTAAAAAGGAGTGAAATTCTGCTGTGTGCTACAACACCCCCAGAAGGAGACCAGCGGCCCGTGTCAATCCCTCCTACCACCCTCCACATCTAACCCATCAAAGCCCAATCAACCCCACACCTCTGCTGCCCTCCCAGCCTCTGCCCCACACCCACTCACCTGAACCTGTTTCTGCATTTTTGTCTCCTCCAATTCACTCCCGGTATGACAACCAGGGTGATGCTTCGAAAAGACTAGCTGTTCAGGTCAGTCTTTCGACATCCCCTTTAGTTGGTGGGGTCTGGTTGGCTGCCTGCCTTGCCCCATCTCCTAACCTACCCCAGGCTCCCAATCCACGGGGCCCTGCTGCCCCCAGGGTGCCACGTGAGCTGACCCTCCTCCCCACCCTCGATCCATGCTGTGGCCTCGAACGCGATTTCACTCCCAGAGGCGTTTTCCCTGACTCATCATCTGAACAGGGTGCCCTAGGTTTGCCCTCAGAGTCCCACCCCCATCCTTCAGGGGACACCCCACAGTTGTCAAAGGCCTGCCTGTCCCCTACACTGGACTCTGAGCTTTAGGAGGTAGGGGCCTCACCCTGGCATTACCAGCCGATGGAACGGATGAAGGGGGAGGCACGACCTCCCAATTCCAACCATGCTGCCAGTAGTGCCCCTTCCTGCTGCAGCAGAGACCGTGACCACCCACCTCATGCTCAAGAGGAAGTGTGGAGTGCTGTGGAGCGCTGGGGCAGCCAAGCTTCTCCAAATACCCACTGGGGTCCTCTACATACTGAATGCGTGCCAATTCCAGTTTGTAAAAAAATTTTTTCAAGATTTCATTTTTAAGTAATTTCTACATCCAATGTGGGGCTCGACCTCACAACCCCGAGATCAAGAGTCACATGCCCCACCGACAGAGCTCACCAGGCGCCCCTGGTTTGTCAATTCTTAACGTTGGCATTCTTTAGGGACTTCATAGTTAATAAGAAATGAAGCCCATGTCACGTGTCTTGTCCTCCATACAGGCCACCACTCCAGGCTTAGAGGGGCATTGATGGAGGCCCTGACCCACAGCATTTCTCAGCCGGCTGTGCGGTGTCACCAATAGGCACGTTGTCCAACTCTCACAAGTGATTTTATCACGCAAAATACATTAGAATGGATCAAAGATAGATCATATCTGCTTTTAAGTTCTGACGTGTTCTGGAAAGGAAGTGAATGGGTCAAGCCAGAGCTAAAAAAGACTCTTGCAAAACCCCTTGCTGGACTTACCCGCATCCTGACTATGGCAGGTGGGACTCTAGAAGATGGGTTACCCCTTCAGGAGGTACTCCAAGCTCTCCGCTTTGCAAACATGCCCTCACTTGCTGACCTGCTGCTCTCCCAGGCCACGGAGCACTGCTAGAAGCTCTCCACGCACCTGATGTTTCCTGCCTCGTGCTGCCCCTTACACCTGAGGGGCACTGTTCCTGTGCCCGGTTAACACCCTCGAAGGCGCGGTCACAGAGTCCCTTCTTTTCTAGATGAGACATGCTTTCTTCCAGAAAGCCTACCTAAAACACTGTTCACGCCAGGCTAGGCTAGCAGCCACCGCAGGGGTCTCCCAAAGACCCCACACTTGCCTCCACCACTGCTGTCGACATGAGGTTATCACAATCCACTCCCATGTGTCCTCTACCAGGGGTCTGGTCTGTCTCCATCTTGGGGCACCTGACTGACAAGTGGCTGGCACACAGCAGGTGACAGGAGAGACCAGGAGCGGGATAAACGCAGGTGGGCCTGGCAGACACAAAACCAGACGTCAAGGCTTGACAAGCCAACGGAGAAGGGGTCTATCTGCCAGCAATGCCCATCCTGGGCCCCAGTGGCCATGGGCAGGAAGGCCCACACTGTTCCTAGACAGCCACCTGTGGTTTCCAAGCGTCCCTGCAAATAAAGGTCCTGGGACCCACAGTGTTACTCCCACTGTGTAACACACAGTGTTACAGCTTTTAGAAACCAGAGGCTACTTCTTGGGTTTCCCAGAGTTGGAAGAAACAGCAATCTTGATAGCACAGCTGAATTGTGAATACAAAATATAACGGCCAACACCACAATTAAAGAGAAAACAACAGAGCCCAGAAGCTGCTTCACCTTTATTAGTGACATGTGCAATCTGATGCACGAATAACGTGAGAACTGTGGATTGGGGAAACTTATATTGTGTATGCTTCATCACAATCCTAATTGCAAGGAAGAACGTGCTGGCCGCCACAGAAGTCCCAGGGAATGGTTGAAGGGATTGCAACAGAAAACCACCCACAGCATCTTAGGGACAGTATTACTATAAAGCTCAGCCATGGAGGAAGCATCAGCCACTCCGATTAATGCTGGGGCCTCTCGGATCTCCAAGAAAAGACCAAGAGAGATACTCGTGCCCAGTCTGCTGACTGGAAGGGGTACATCCAGTTCTGTCATCTGTAAAATAGGGGTGATGAGGAGGTGAGGAGGGCCTCGGTGGACTGCTTTGAGGGCGGGGGACCTGACACATGCAAAGGGTTTGGGATGATGCGTGGTGGTCACTGTACCACTGTAAGGGTTACAGGCATCCCCACCTGTCCACGGAGACATGCTCCAGACCCCCAGCAGATGTCTGAAACCCCAGATAATACCCAATTCTATATATACCATGTTTTTTCCTGCACATACATACCTGTGATAAAGTTTAATCCATAAACTGGGCACAATAAGAGATTAACAACAATAATAATAATCTAAAGTAATTCTTAATAATACACTGTAAAAAAGTTATGTGAATGTGGGGGGGAAAAAAGACCAAGAGAGGAAGCAAGACAGACAAAGACACACATTCAAAAAGGAATATCAGCTGGAACACCAGAAGCCGGACGAGGGCTTTCAGGCCCGGCTGCCAGTGAGGGTTTCCAGCTGGGGTGACTGGTTTACCCTGCAGCCAGAACACTTGGGGTCTGGCTTGTCTTCAGCCAGTGTACAGGAGGACAGAAAACGGGCTCTGCTGACTCATCAGCCTCTTGGCATTAAAATGAATTTTTTATTTTTTTAATTTTATTTATTTATTTATGTATTTATTTTTAAGGATTTTATTTATTCATTTCACAGAGAGAGACACAGCGAGAGAGGGAACACAAGCAGGGGGAGTGGGGGAGGGAGAAGCAGGCTTCCCACGGAGCAGGGAGCCCGATGCAGGGCTCGATCCCAGGACCCTGGGACCATGACCTCAGCCAAAGGCAGACACTTAACGACTGAGCCACCCAGGCGTCCCAAAACGAATTTTTTAAAACCTTATATACATATAACACTCAGTAATTTACAGGATCCTCCAGGACTCAGTCATGCTGCAGCAGGACAGACATCATCTAATCCACACACAAAAGCCTAGGCTTAGATGTTAAGCAAGTTATCCGTGATCAATTGTACTGGTCAGGGATTGAGTCAAAGCCCAGAGCTGCACCAGCTATGCCAGGCAGCTCAGAAACCCGTCAGGGATTTATCCCTCCCCGTGCTGCCCACTGGACTGCTCCCCACAACCCCAGGACTGTGTCCACACCAAGATTCCCTGGGGGCTCCCACCGTGGAATGCTCCCTTCTGAAAAATGCTAGTCACCCTTGTGTGTAACAACTTTATTGATATAATTCACATACCATACAATTCACCCATTTAAAGCCTACAATCTACTGATATTAACATATGCACAGCCTTCTCCACAGCCAATTACAGGTTACTTTCCTTATCCCCCAAATAACCCCATACCTCTCATCTGTAACCCCCAGGCTCTGGTAACCACTAATCTACTTTCTACTTATGGATTTGCCTATTCTGGACACGTCATACAAATGAAATCATACAGTATATGGACTTCTGTGTCTGGCTTCTTTAACTTAGCACAATGTTTCGAGATCCATCCATGTTGTAGCATGAATCAGTACTCCATTTCTTTTTACTGCCAAATAATATTCCATTGCATGGCCAGACCATATTTGTGTATCCACTCATGTGTTGATGGACATGTGGGTTGTTTCCAGTTTTTGGCTATCATGGATAGCTGCTGCTGTGAACATCTGTGTCCAGGTGCTTACGTGAAGGTGTTCTAGTCACTCTTACCCGTAAGAACACACGAAAAATAAGCCAATTACCAATTGAGAAACTCATTTAATCTGATCATACCATATTATTTAAGATACAGATAATTAGGAGAAATAAATTACCAAAGGAAGTACAGAGTTAAAGACCAAGAGCAAAACCTGATCTAATGGAATAAATAGTGATTAAAGAAAGAAGTGCTATTTCTAGGGATAGGCCCTACAGGCACATTCTCACATTACCAAACTCTATACCTGCAAACTTATTTGTAACTGCACAAAACACGGTATTCAGCAGTAGGGGCTAGTTAGATAAATCCTAGCACCTCTGTAGAGCCAAACACGAATGCAGCCATGAAAAGGAATGAACTAAGAAATGTGCTGGTATGGGATGACTTCCCAAACATATTTAGTTAAAAAAGGCAAGGTTCAGGAACTTTTTGAAAAGGGTAGGAAAAAAAGAATTTGCTTACAAAGTATTTCTAGAAGGAGATACAGTACGTGCCTCCAGGGAACCAGGCTCCTGGGGGTAAAAACAGAACAGAAGCCACACAGTGCACTATTTTCCAACTGTGAATGTGAATATGGTGTATTCCAAAAGAAATTTTTTAACCCTTTAGGAAGCAAAAATAAAGAGAATCTGTGAGAATAAAAAATTATACTTAAGAAAGCAAGAGACAAGAGAGGCCCTGGGTAGTTGTAAGCAGCCAAAATGGAGGAAACAAATAGGGAGCTGCTCCCACTGCTGTGTTAATCCTCCTCTGGGGTGAAACCTACCCAAATCCAACGTCTCTACTGAGGTCAGCGCCCTAAGAAAATGTTGCCAAGAGACACTGAGAATACAAAAGTCTCTTTTGCCCTCAAAGACCTCCCGGTACAGGGGGGAGACAACTCTCGTTTGTGCAGTGGCCAAAGGCACGGCTCAGACGTGGGGCGCAGAAGTTGCTGTGCGAAGGGAGGGATCACGACAGGCTCCTCCCGGGGCAAGCCCCACTGAGGGTCAAAGGAGATGAAGGGGCCACTCAAGCTCTGCTTGCTTTGGGGGGAGGGGGGAACGTGGAGCAGGGCTTGGCCTTTGTACCACTGGCTGGTGTCACTGGAGAACAGAGTGCTAGTCGAACACACAGGAAAGAGCGGTCTAAGGGGCATGTGAGGCCAAGGAGGAGTGCAGGGCAGGGGAGCAACCAGCTGGACACGCTCTGGGCCTACTCTTAAGCCTGGCATAGTGGCCGTGGGACTGTCCGGTACATCACAGGATGCTGAGCAGCATCCCCATCCTCTACACTTTCAGGGCCAGTAGCACCCACCCCCTCCAAGTTGGAACAACCAAAAACTTCTCCAGACGAACGACCTCTGGGTGAGAACCACTGCTCTGCACTACACCACCTGAGCAGCTATGTGGAAGACAGAAGGGAGAGAGCCCACCCAGAAGGCACAGCTGTAATGCAAAAGGGCACAGGCCCTGGACCATAAATTTGAGGAAGGATAAATTCAGTAACTACTCAGGAGGTACAATGAGTAGGATTTGCAGTGAACAGATGTAGCTGGGGGAGGACCTAGGGCACCAAGCTCTTCCAGGTAGCAAACAACCAGATGATGGTCCTAAAGCACCAAAGGGCTGAGGTCAGAAGTAGAGGAGGCAGGGTCTGAGAAGCCTAAAGGGCTTTTGCATCCAGAGGCTGGCTGCAAAGTCTGAGGCTGAGGGAAGCAGTCTGGCTGGCACCGTTGCCCTGCGTGAGACCATCCAGACAGAGCATGAGGCAGGCTCTTTTTTTTCCCTTGGGGGGGTGGGCAGCCCACCCCAGCACACATGCAGGAGAAAAGGCTGGGATGGACATTTTTAAATCTATCTTTAGATATTTTAAATTTTGCTCACATAAGCTGTTTCATCACCATCTGTTCTGAACATTAAACCTTCTCACCTTAAACTCCACAAATGCCCCCAAGACTCTACTTTAGAGGAGAAGGATTCCCCCCAAGTCTTAGTGTCACAGATTTAAAGGAGATGAGATGTAGTTATCCAGGGTAAGTCTAAGATACTCTCCCCAGATCTGAGAAAGAGAATCACCTCCTTGAGAAAGGAGGACTCTTCTGCTTTGCTCTGAAGCAAGTTAAATCTTATTTCTTCCCACAGCTTAGCAAGACAGCATGGAACTGGTAATTCCAAGTTCTCAGTCTGTTGCTTATGTCTTCACCATTATTTAAGTTAATAACTTATCTTCCCTATTCCAAGGATAACACTGTTAAGTGAAGTATAACAACAATAGCTTCAGAAGTTTAATTTGGAGAATTACCCAAGAACTGCTCTAAATCTCATTGCTGTCTGCAACAATCCTACCTACCCCCAAGGACAATAAGTACTACGGGATTCTAGAGTGGCTCATTAGCAGCTTTCTTCTTCTAAGTATATTTTATATAACAATTTATATATTACAAATCCCTAATAGTTGATATATAATGTATCTAAGTACACAAGATCTGTTCCTCATTTACCTTTCTAAAAAGACTTGGTTTTTCCACATATGATCCCAGCTTGCTTGTGTAAGAAAATAGAGTCAAAGACTTGAAGTTAATGTAAAACCAGGACGGTGAGTCCAGTAGAAATCTGCAGAGCCAGCAGACAAGCAGCGGGGGCCCTGGAAACCAGATCTGGCAATGGTAAAACCCCTAACACACTGCACCTGACACAATGTTTGAGTGCTCACTCACTGAGTCCTCACAAGCAACCCTAGGAAGCCAATATTACTGGTGTCCCATTTTACAGATGAGAAACCAAAGGCACAGAGTACAAAGCCATGAACAGAGGAGTCAAGGCTCAAAGGCAGGCACTCTGGCTCCAGGACCCGCCCTCTTCACTCTGTTTGCCAGCTTCTTGGCAAGACAGCTGACTAGACAAAGTGCAGAGACCGACTGGCCTCTGTTCATTCAGCGAGCAAGCCTTTGAGGGTCACCAAGTCTGCGCCCAGGACGCTTTATGAAACGAGTCTCCCTGTTTTACAGTCACACCTCCTATCAAATCTCCTTCCCCTCCCCCAGCGAAGAGAAACACACCTAGCTCATTGTGAAAGGGGAGCCGCTGACCGGGAACCACCTGCTGTTTACAGAGGCACCCTGGACCCACAGGGTTTAATTCCTCTCACTGGCTTCAAAGACAAATCTTCTATTGTCTACACCAGGGGAGGAACGCGAAGCCTTGCAACTGTAGGTTTCTGCAGAGGTCACTGGAGGTTTGGCTAAACCCAACCACACCGAACGGAGGCTGGGGGGCGGGGGGGAGGGCGCTGCATTTTTGCTGTTGAAGGTTGCGCAGCGCCCACAGCAGCTGCTGGTGGGAGCAGCGTGTACACACCCACAGCTGCCGCGGCCTCGCAGCCCGCTGCACGTTTTAAAATAAAAGACGTCCTGACCCACAAGATGCACAGCCGGCCTCACTCGCGGCCCTCGGCCAGGAACACTGTCTCCACCCACACCACTCCCGCAACCGGGAAGCAACAGAGGGAATTCCAGCTCCCGGAGGGCTGCGCGCCGGAGCGCCCCAGCCCGCGGTGCTGCAGAGGCCAGGTCCGCGAGGCCTTGCAGCCACCGCACGCACCCAAAGACGCGCGTCCGGACTCCCCGCGCCCGGACAAAGCGCCCCCGCACCCCGCCCTGACCGAGCCCTGCAAACCGCGCCGACGCCCCACACTCAGCCCTTGCACTGCACTCACGCCTGCCTTCGGGCCGGGCACACTCACACCCACCCACCCACGGCCGGGGACACTCACGCGCAGCCCCAGCGGGGTATCCTCACAGTCAGCCTTGGGCCAGGTACACACACACCACTCACCCATGGCCGGGCACACTCGCACTCACGCCCACCCTCCGGCCAGGCACATTCACACCCACCTCACACCCTGCCCCCGCGCGGCCTTGGCCCCTCGCGCCCCGTGCCCCCGCCCGGTCCGGCACACCCACGCGCCCCCCCTCCCCCGCTGCGGCCCCGTCCGCCCCCTCGATCCCCGCGGGCTCGGATCTTCGCACGGCCGGCCCGGGGACCTCCTCGAGGCCGGGCGGGGGCCGCAGAGCCGGCCTCTCCGCCATCTTCCTGGCCCGCACCGCCCACCGCCCGCGCTCTCACCCGCCGGCTGCTCGCGGGCCGCGCCGCCACAGCCCCTCATGTCGGCCTGCGCGCCGCGCCCGAGCTCTCCGCGGCTCTCCCGCCGCCGCCGCCGCCGCCGCCGCTACCGCCGCCGCCGCCGCAGCAGCAGCCCGCTCCAACCGCGTCCTGCGCCGCTGCCGCCGCTGCCGCCGCCAGCCGAGTGCGCCGCAGCCGCGCGTCCTCCCGTCACCAGCGCAACCCCCCGCCTCCGGCCCCGGCCCCGCCCCCGCCGCTGCCGCCGCCAGGGGGCGCCACCAAGAACCCGGTGCGCGTGCGCCGGCGTGTGGCATGCCGGGAGTCGGAATCCGGCCCAGGGCGCGCGCGCGGCCTGCCGGGAGCCGGGAGCGCGGTCCTGGGGGCTCCGCCCACAAGGCGGGTGCGGGGCCGCGTGCGGTCTCTGCGAGCCCCGGGGGTGGGGCTGGGAGCCGGGCGTCCACGCCGCAGGTGACGCCGAAGCTCTCCTTCCTGTCCCTCGGTCCGCAGTCGGGCCGACCTCTCCTATCGCATGGCTCTGGAGTTCATTTCCCTTCGGTGGTGCAGTTAGCGTTTCAGACGTCCCAGTGTGGATTTGGTGTCGTTTACCCCCTGAAGTCATACGTCGGACCTCCTGAATCTCAGATTTTCCTTTTCCTGGATTCTGGAAAGTTATCAGCCATTCGCTCTTAAAATATTGGTTCCCCGTTCTCGTAGTCTCTCTCATAATTTGTTAATCAGGTTGGACAGTCTGTATTTCCCCCCATCATTTTGCTGTCATTCTTAACGCTGGTAATTGCTCAGCCTCGTCTTCACTAGCGCTCTCTTCCGCAGCTTCTAACGCGTCTAGCTTGTTCTTCAAGCTTTTAAAAATCATTATTACCTATATCCATTTCTAAAGGTTGTATTTGACTTCCATTTTGAAGCTAAACAGCCTGAAACTCTCCCACGACAGAACACAGAAACCCACACCACGCAGTCCGTGGCCACACCCTGCATCCCACCCTCTCAGGAAACCGCAAAGGGCTGGAAGCGCCCTTTCAAACGTCCGCAGTTGATCTTCCCGTCCTGCAGCCCACGGCTGCACCCCACTGCGAGCGTGCTTCTGCCCTGGAGCACTCGGACCCGGACTAGCTCAGCACCCTCGCACCTCCCATTTGGACCGTCCCCACACTTCACACCCAGACACGTGGGCAAGCGGTCTCTGCTCCTTTGCTTCTAAGCTCCCTCCACACAGTAGGCACCTGAGGAGACCCACCGCGGATGCACGCAGCCGTTCCCCATCATGACCACTGCAGAAACCTCACACAACCAGGCTGGCTGGCTTCACTTGAAACTTAAGATGAGTACTTCACACTTCCTTGCAATATCGTGATTTTCTCCAGTAGGGTTAAGTCTCTCTCTCTCCAACTGACCAACAGAATTTCTCAGGCCTCTCTAGTTGAGCCACCCAGATGGACCAAAACTTTATCACCAAACACAAGGAACACACACGTCCATCCCCTGCCCTTCACCTTCCCTCCTGATACTGTGCAAGCATTATTTCCCTGCTCCTACCTAAGGCAGTCCCTCCCCTGGTAAGCTGGAACCCACTCCCTCTTGAATTCTCAAAGATTCTGCTTCGCTATCTCCTCTCTTAATCTTGTCTTTCTCTATTTATTTCCATGAGCATACAAATACACTGATACTTTCCATTACAAAAGAAAAAAAAAGACTCCTTTAACTCCACATCCCCCTCAGACTCCCTGCTGACTGTGCTGCTCAAAAGGCTTGCCTGCACCTTTTATCTCCTCTTCTCATCCTCCAATTCCATGGAACACATCGCTGTTTAGGTCACTGGTTGCTGACTCCAGTGTACTTCTTTCTGTTGTCATCTGGTTGCCCTGTGAGGATCATCCAACATGTTAAGTCTGAGTTGCTTTTATTAGCACCACGCTCTAACCAACTGAGCTAACCGGCCAACTGCGAGTCTGAGTTGCTTTTATTGATGGGAGTACTGGATGTGCTAGTTTGGGCTCAGAGGATGTGACTTTGTGTGTCATCTGCATGTAACACAATAGGATGTCAGTATTTTGGCTAAGGACAGCAGATATTACATGTCCACATATACTAGAAAGGTGCAAACACCTATTTTCAGGGCTTCTAGGAGGTGGCCAAAGACTGCTCCATAATCCTTTGCCCTTCACCATTCTAGGTAAGTGTAAGCTAGGAAGTGAGAAGGTGAATGAAAGTTTCCTGGAAAAAGATGTAGACCTGGGCGCCTGGGTGGCTCAGTTGGTTAAGCGACTGCCTTCGGCTCGGGTCGTGATCCTGGAGTCCTGGGATCGAGTCCCGCATCGGGCTCCCTGCTGCTCAGCGGGGAGTCTGCTTCTCCCTCTGACCCTCCCCCCTCTCATGTGCTCTCGCTCTCTCAAATGAATAAAGAAAATCTTAAAAAAAAAAAAAAGATGTAGACCTACTAGTGTGTTTCCATTCTCCTTCACCACCTCCTGCCAAACATAGGTGAAAGTATTTATATAATGGATAAAATTAAATTATGGAAAAATATGTTAGAGGGAGAAATGATCCAAAATAAAACCAAGATGGAAATTTAACATCAGATGAAACAATTGAAATGCAAATCATTACCAAGGCAAAAAGGAAATTACATTCTGTTAAGTAAGAGATTACAAATAATTAACAATACTGTTAACTTTAAAAATAAAACTGCCAAAAAAATACAAAAAAAAATAAAACTGCCAGTTATTTTGCCAGCAAAATGGGTTTATTTAGTAGTAGCAGAGAACTGTAATTCAGGATAAGCAAGCTAAAGCAAAACTATAGGCAAGTCCGCAGAGCAAAGGAGAGCAAAACTCTTTTATAGAGGAAAGGGGGTATTAAGTGATACCTACTTGCAAGGTGTAATCTCTTTTCTGCTGGGTCTCCAAACGGCGGCAAGGAGTGGTGAGCTCCCTCTGCTGGCCTCCGAACGCCATCTTCATGGAGTCTCCTTTATTCAGTTTCACAATATATATACAGTTGACCCCTAAACAACACTGGCATGAACTGTGCGGGTCTACTTATACACGGATTTTTTTTTCAATAGATGTATTAGAAAATTTTTTTTGGAGGTTTGTGACAATTAGGAAAAACTTGCAAATTGTGTAGCCTAGAAATATCAAAAAATTTTAAATGTTAGGTATGTCAGGAATGTATAAAATATATGTACTAGTCTATTTTATCATTTAGTACCATAAAATATACACAAATCTATTATAAAAAGTTAAAATTTGTCAAAACTTATGCACACAAATACTCACAGACCATACATGGTGCCATTCATAGGAGAAATGTAAGCAATCTAAAGGTGCAGTATTAAGTCATAACTGCATAAAATTTACTGCAATACTGATAAAAAGAAAGCTACAGGCCCAAAATGACATCTTAGGCCCAGTCCCCAAACTGGGGCTTAATACCTAACCTAATTGCATTGTCACCATGTCACAGAAATGTAGTCTTATTCAGAAATTTTTGGTCAGCATCAATAAGGTAATCTGTCACATGGGTCTTTCCATCCCCCAAAGGAAGGTGAGATAATCCACATACTAAGAACTTTTTGTCCCCAAATGAAGGTGACCTAACCTAAAATAATCCTTTTTTTCTGTTCATGACTTCCCTGTTCTGCTTTCAAAAACCTCTCCTTTTCTGTAGCCATTTGGAGCTTTGCTCTACCTGCTACATGCTTGATTCATGAATCACCTAATAAAGCCATTTAGATCTTCAAATTTACTTGAAGAATTTTATTTTTATTTTTTTATTTTTTATTTTATTTTTTAACAATACATACCATACTACTCTGATAAATATTGGCCACCTCCTGTTGCTGTTGTGGTAAGCTTGTGTTTCCAGGACCCATTGAAAACACCATGTGACATTAATCACCCTACATCAGCATATCGTCTCTATAGCAAATTATGTATCACAACAAAAAGTGATCTCTCATGGTTCTCATGTATTTTTCATTGTATTTAGTGTAACACTATAAACCTTCAATAACACTATGGGACCCATACGAACTGCCACTAATGAATGATGCCAAATGTGCGCCCAAGAAGCAGAAAAAAAAATCACGATATTACAAAAAAAATTGTATTGCTTGATATGTGCTGTAGATTGAGGTCTGCAGCTGCGGTTGCCCACCATTTCAAAGTCCGCCTTATGCTGGACTCAAATAAATGAGTCATTCAAATAAATGAGTCCAGCCTAAGGACCACATTAAAAAGAGAAAAGGGGGGGGGGTGCCTGGCTGGCCCAGTCAGTACAACATGGGACTCTTGATCGCAGGGTTGTGTGTTCAAGCCCCACATTGGATATAGCGCTCACTTTGAAAAGAGAGAGAGAAGGGCACCTGGGTGGCTCAGATGGTTAAGCATCTGCCTTCGGCTCAGGCCATGATTCCAGGGTCCTCGCATCAAGTCCCATGTTGGGCTCTCTGCTCGGCGGGAAGCCTGCTTCTCCGTCTCCCTCTGCCTCTCCCCCGATTGTGTTCTCTCTTTTTCAAATAAATAAATAAAATATTTAAAAAAAGAGAGAGAGAGAGAGATGGAAATTCATGGAGCTGTTGCTGCAACTATGCCAGAAGGAGTGAAAATCTTGCAATTTTTATGAAATACCTTTTTAAAAATTTTTTTAAGATTTTATTTATTTATTTGACAGAGAGAGAGAGAGACAGCGAGAGAGGGAACACAAGCAGAGGGAGGGGGAGAGGGAGAAGCAGGCTCCCTGCTGAGCAGGGAGCCCGATGTGGGGCTCAATCCCAGGACCCCGGGATCATGACCTGAGCCAAAGGCAGACGCTTAACAACTGAGCCACCCAGGCGCCCCTGAAATACCTTTTTTTAAAATCTCATATTGAAAATGCAGCTTTTATGCGGGTGCAAGATTGCTATAAGGCATACCTATAGACTCTGATATAATTTGAGAAAAAGCCACGTCACTCTGTGACAACTTAATGTAAAAGGAAGCTGAAGGATCTAAAGCTGGAGAATTTAATGCCAGCAAAGGGTGGTTTGACAATTTTAGAAAGAGGTTTGGCATAAAAAATGTCAAGATAACAGGAGAAGCAGCTTCTGCAAAGGAAGCAGCAGATGGTTCTTAGATGCCATTAAGAAAATCATTGAGAGGGGCGCCTGGGTGGCTCAGTCGGTTGAGAGTCTGCCTTCTGCTCAGGTCATGATCCCAGGGTCCTGGGATGGAGCCTGGAGTCGGGCTCTCCGCTCAGCAGAGAGCCCGCTTCTCCCTCTCCCTCTGCTGCTCCCCCTGCTTGTTCTCTCTCTCTCTCCCTCTCTTTCTGTCAAATAAATAAATAAATAAAAATCTCTTAAAAAATCATTGAGAAAGGGTATCTGCCTGAACAGGTTTTTCATGCAGATGAAAGAATCCTACTCTGGAAAAAAGAAATGCCACAAAGAACATTTATTGGTAAGGAAAAGAAGCAAGCACCAGGATTTAAGGCAGGAAGGGAAAAGCTAACTCTACCACTTTGTGCAAATCCAATCTGGTTTAAGATCAGGACTGTCCTTACCTATAAATCTGCTAATCCCCAAGCCTTGAGGGGAAAAGATAATCACCAGCTCCCAGTCTTTTGGTTGTACAAAAAGGCCTGGATGAAAACCCATTTTGTGGATTGGTTCCATCGATGCTTTATCTGTGATGTCCGTAAATATCTTGCCAGTAAGCAACTGCTTACTACTGTGGACCCCAATGTAGGACCTGAACTCAGGACCCAGAGATCAAGACCTGAGCTGAGATCGAGTTGGATCTTTAACCAACTGAGCCACCCAGGCGCCCCAAGCAACTGCCTCTTAAAGTTCTTTTCATATTGGACATGCCCCTGGCCACCCAGAACCCCATGAGTTCAACACTGAAGGCATCAAAGTGGTCTACTTGCCCCCAAACACAGTGTCTCTAACATAGTCTCTAGATCAGGGGGTCATGAGGACCTTTAAGGCTCATTATACATGGTACTCTATGGAAAGGATTGTCAACACTATGGAAGAGAACCCCAATATGAACTCAACGTGAATACCTGGAAGGATTATACCATTGACGATGCCATCATTGTTTTGTTTTTTTTTTTTTTAAGATTTTATTTATTTGACAGAGACAGACACAGCGAGAGAGGGAACACATGCAGGGGGAAGGGGAGAGGGAGAAGCAGGCTTCCCGTGGAGCAGGGAGCCCAATGTGGGGCTCGATCCCAGGACCCTGGGATCATGACCTGAGCCGAAGGCAGACACTTAACAACTGAGCCACCCAGGCGCCCCTTAAGATGCCATCATTGTTATAGAAAAGGCTGTCATCAAGCCCCAAACAATAAATTCTTTCTGAAGAAAACTATCCACATATTGTACCTGACTTCACAGGATTTCCAACAGAGCCAGTCAAGGAAATCATGAGACTGTGGATATAGCAAAAAAGGTGAGGGGTGAAGGGTTTCAAGATATGGGTCTTGCAGAAATTCAAGAGCTAACAGACACCACCCCAGAGGACCCAAGAGAAGACAACTCGATGGAGATGAGTGCTTCTGAACCAGTGCCAGATGATGAGGAAGAAGATGTCCCAGAAGCAGAGCAGAAAAAAAACCGACATTAGGCAATCTAGCAGAAGGATTCTGATTATTCAAGACTGCTTTCGACTTCTTTTACAACATGGACCCTTCTGTGATACGAGCACTGAAATTAAACAGTGGAGGAAGGATTAGCACTTATACAAAACACTTGAGAGAAATGAAAAAGCCAAAAAGTCAGACAGAAATGACGATGTATTTCTGGAGGGTTACACTGAGTGTGCCTCCCTCCCCTGCCTCCCCTTCTAACTTCCTCCACTTCTACCACCCTGAGACAGAACGCCAAGCCTTCCCTCCTTCTCAGCCCACTCAATGTGAAGTCAAGGAAGATCAAGAATTTTAGGATGATCGCTTCCACTTTATGAATAGTAAATAATCATCATGCAGTATGGTTAACAAACTTGCCTGTTGTGTGTGTGTGTGTGTCCTCCTGTGAAAATCTAGTAACTGTACAGCAAGAACTGCATGAGGGCGCCTGGGTGGCTCAGTTGGTTGAGCGACTGCCTTAGGCTCAGGTCATGATCCTGGAGTCCCAGGATCGAGTCCCGCATTGGGCTCCCTGCTCAGCAGGGAGTCTGCTTCTCCCTCTGACCCTCCCCCCTCTCATGCTGTCTCTCTCTCTCATTCTCTCTCTCAGATAAATAAATCAAATCTTAGAAAAAAAAAACCTGCATGAGATGTTTTGTGTCATCATCATCATCAACTAGGTGTTCATCAGGTAGAACATCATAGGCAAGACTCATATGGAAGTAGGTATCCAATCCTTACAGAGGCATAAAGTGATATTTAATATAAAATATAAAATTAATATATAATATAAAATTATATAAAAATAATATAAATTTAATATAAAATTAATAAAAAATTAATGTCCATTTTCTGTTTTATAATATTGCTTTCAAAGAATTACATTACTCCTCTCTCTCCCCTAATTGGAGAAAATGCGTATCAGCCTATCATCACAGGTAATTGGGTTTTTTTTTTTTACAAAGTGATTTTTTAAAAAATATTTTATTTATTTATTTGACAGAGAGACACAGCGAGAGAGGGAACACAAGCAGGGGGAGTGGGAGAGGGAGAAGCGGGCTCCCTGCGGAGCCGGGAGCCTGATGCGGGGATGGATCCCAGTATCCTGGGATCATGACCTGAGCCGAAGGCAGACACTTAACGACTGAGCCACCAAGTAACAGTTTCCAATATTGTATTATGAATATGACTATAATAATGTATGCCATACAAATTTTATAACAATTCACTTATTGGGGCGCCTGGGTGGCTCAGTTGGTTAAGCGACTGCCTTCGGCTCAGGTCATGATCCCAGAGTCCCGGGATCGAGTCCCACATCGGGCTCCCGGCTCAGCGGGGAGCCTGCTTCTCCCTCTGACCCTATCCCCTCTCACGCTGTTTCTCTCTCTCTCTCTCAAATAAATACATAAATAAAATGTTTAAAAAACAAACAAACAAACAATTCACTTATTGGTGTATAGGCTAATGTGAAGCAATCGTATCAGTTACACTGGGCTACCATAAAGCAATCACATTGCTGCTTCGTCATTATCAGTACATAGATTGTTAAACCTGTAAATAAATATGAATTTCTTTTTCATATTATCTTTTTATTTTTGATGCCTAGTATTAGTAATACCTATAATATCTACAGTGTTTTGTATCATATAAGAAATATTGATGTAGGTACTGACAGACGACTCATCTTGCTACTGGACAATGTAAACACAGTATCAATACAGTACAGTAACATAATTTTCTCTTCCTTATGATTTTTTTCTTTTTAAAATTAACATACAGGGGTGCCAGGGTGGCTCAGTCGTTCAGCGTCTGCCTTCGGCTCAGGTCGTGATCCCAGGGTCCTGGGATCGAGCCCCACATCAGGCTCCCTGCTCAGCGGGAAGCCTGCTTCTCCCTCCCCCACTCCCCCTGCTTCTGTTCCCTCCCTCGCTGTCTCTCTCTGTCAAATAAATAAATAAAATCTTTAAACAAATTCTGTGAAATTTAAGTGAAATTATATAGTATTTGTCTTTCTCTGACTGATATTTCACTTAGAATTATACCCTCTAGGTCTATCCATGTTATTGCAAATGGCAAGATCTCATTCTTTTTTATGGCTAAGTAATATTCCATTCTGTATATACACCATATCTTCTTTATCCACTTATCTATTGATGGACACTTGGGTTGCTTCCATATCCTGACTATTGTAAATAGTGCTGCAATACACATAGTGGTGAATATACCTTTTCAAATTAGTGTTTTTGTTTTCTTTGAGTAAATACGTAGTGAAATTACTGGATCATATGATAATTCTATTTTTAAGTTTTTGAGGAATCTCCATACTGTTTTCCACAATGGCAATGCCAACCTGCCAACAGTGCACAAGGGTTCCTTTTTTCCCACATCCTCGCCGACACTTGTTATTTATTTTTTTTCTTGTGTTTTTGATTTTAGCCATTCTGACAGGTACTAGGTGGTATTTCATTGTCATTTTGATTTGCATTCCCCTGATGATTAATGATGTTAGGCATCTCTTCATACGTCTATTGGCTATCTGTATGTCTTCTTTGGAAAATTGTCTATTCAGGTCCTCTGCCCATTTTTTAATTGCATTGTTTTGGGGACTTTTTTGGTGTTGTACTGTGTAAGTTTTTAAAATATATTTTGGATAGTGATCCCTTACCAGATATAGCATTTGCAAATATCTTCTCCCATTCAGTGGGTTGCCTTTTGTTTTGCTGATGGTTTCCTTCACTGAGCAAAAGCTTTTTATTTTGGTGTAGTCCCAATAGTTTAACCTTATGACTTTCTTAATGCCATTTTATTTTCTCTAGCTTACTTTATTGTAAGAATACAGAAAATAATAATATAACATACAAAATATATGTTAATTGATTGCTTATGTTATAGGTAAGTCTTAAAGTCAACAGCAGGCCATTAGTAGTTAAGTTTCTAGGGAGTCAAAAGTTATACGTGGATTTCCAACTGCACGGGGAGTTGTTCAAGGGTCAACTATATGAACAGAACTCTGCATTGTGTTTACATTTGGAACATGCTTCCCATCCCTTCACTCATCCATGCAACAAATGCTTTTTGTGTGCTACCTGTGTACAGGCATTCTTTTAGGTGCTGGGGTTAAGGGCAAGCAAATCCAAGTCCTTGTCTTTGTCACATTTACGTTTGGGTTTGGGAGAACATTCCAGTTTTCAAAGGAATTCTCTGTCCCTACCTGATCTGCTGTCATATATTTATTTGTTTATTGTCAGTCTCCTCATTAGAATGTCAGTTCCAGGGGCAGGGGCTTCACTCATCACCAAATCCCAGCACTAGAGCACTGCCTGACATGTGGAAGGCACTCAACAAGCATCTGTTGAAATGCATTCGCGTGCTTCTTTGGAGTCAGCACCTGCTTTGTGCAGTATCACTGAGGTGCTATAGAGACCAGTATGAGAAAGCACCTGCCCTTAGAATCTCAGGTCCAGCTAGAGTGATGGACACAAACTAACTGTAATTCAAGATAAAATGGAGTAAAATCTTTAACAGAAGGGATAACGCTCTGATCAGGCTGACACACAGGCTACATGAAAATTTGATTTGGCTTAATCATAAGAGTAACTACTTTCTTTCTCCTTTCACAAGGAAGCTTTAACTTTTCATTCTTTGTTTCAGATTCTCAGGTCAAGACAAAGCACAGTCAACTCCAAAGGAGAAATCTTCTGAAGAATTATAAGTAACTCACAAAATTTTCCTAATGTTCAACCCAGAGGTGTTTGAGTTTCAACAAGCTTGTGGGTCTGAGACAAGAGCAGAACACTTGTGGAAGAAAAAAAAAACACAGTAAAGTCAAGGAGGAAGCTCTTTTCCCAAAAGAGAGGTTCTGGGCACGTGTTCAGCTTCCCTCTCAAAACTAATAGACCCGGGGCGCCTGGGTGCTTCAGTCACTTGAGTGTCTAACTTTGGCTCAGGTCATGATCCCAGGGGCCTGGGATGGAGTCCCATATCAGGCTCCCTGCTCAGCGGGGAGTCGGCTTCTCCCTCCACCCCTTCCCCTGCTTGTGTTCCCTCTACCTCTGTCTCTCTCAAATAAATAAAATCTTAAAAACAAAACAAACAAAAACTAATAGACCAGAGAAATACCAGGAATGTAGCAAATTTGGGGAAAATTTGACTCTGGGCACAAACCTGTTGTACCTTAGAGGGACACAGCAGGAGGGAGAGCTGGTCAACAGGGGATATATGGCAGATGCTTTCCACATGATTCAAGCCAGAATGCATACCAAACAGGTCCCAGTGGGCTAAAGTTCAGTGGATGTAATCTGTGTGGGAAGTCTTTCAGCAAGTACTCACAACTTATTCAGCATCAGAAAACTTATACTAGGAAAAAGCCCACGGATGTATGGAGTATGGGGAAAAATTAATCAAGACTCAATCCTCATACAACATCAGAAAATTCACAGTGGAGAGAAACTGTGTGTAATCAATGTGACAAGGGCTTTAGAGAGACATCAAAGCTTGTTAAACATCAGAGAATTCACACTGGGGAAAAAACCCTATATAGGTGTACCAAATGTGGCAAGGCCTTCAGTGGGAATTCAAACCATATTAAATTGTTACTGGAGAGAAACCCTATAACTATAATGAACATGGGAATGCCTTTAATCAGAGAGCAAATAGCATTAGACATCAGTAAATTCACGCAAGAGAGAACACTCTTGAATTTTGTAAAGAGTGTGGGAAAAGCTTCAGTCAACCACCACACCTGTAAGTGTAATAGGTATGGAAAAGGCTTTAGTCAAACCTCATACCTGGTCCATCATCAAAGAATACACACTGGAGAGAAACCTTATATGTGTACCACATGCAGGAGAGGCTTTGTTCAGATGTCACACTTGATTTACCAGCACAGAACACATTTTGGAGAGAAGTGAATGTAGTGAATGTGGGAAATCCTTCAGTCAGAGCTCAATACTTGACAGACGTCAGGTCGTTCATACCATAGAGAATACATGTGAATTCAATAAATGTGTCAAGCTCTCAGTGTGAGTTGGCTTCAGGCACTACCACATGATTCCTCCTAGAGGGAAATGCTTCACACAGGAAGACACATCCAGGAATACAGCAAAGGCAAGAAAGCCTTTCACTGTTGCTTGTTATACAACATCTGAGAGCTCCTATCGGAGAGAACTCTCTGGATGTAATGAACACCAGGAAAACATTTACTTGGAACTCACACCTTATTTGCAATCAGATAATTCATAGAGGATGTAATGGATATGAGAGGCTTTTCTTGCTTTTGTTTTGTTTTCAAGAGAGTTTTGGTGTTGTGGGCACAAGGTGAAACTCCGGGTGCCCACCATTGCCAACCTCTCCCTTTGAACAAACTGCCCAGCAGTTCTCATCCATGGGGGACCATGCTCCGTAGGTGGCCTGTTGCCTTTAGACCAGGGTGTGGGATGGAGACAAGGATAGCCTTATTCCCATGTTAACCTTAAAAATAAAACTGCCGGTTATTTTACCAGCGGAAATGGGTTTATTCGGGAGCAGCAGGGAATGGCAACCTGGCACAAGCAAAGCTCTGGCAAATCCACAGGCAGGTCTGCAGAGCGAAGGCGAGCAAAGCTCTTTTACGGAGGAGAGGGGGAGCTGGGAGGGGCTGCTGTCGGTCAACAGTCCGGGAGTCACCTGGGAGCCGGGAGTGCAGTGGCTTCTCCTCCTCGGCTCCGGGGCTGCCAGGGGAGCAGCAGCCCTTCCTCCTGCCCTGGCGGGGCCGGTGCAGCGGTAGCTAAAGCCGCCGCCGCTTGGAAGGCCCCCTTGGTGAGTAATTGACGGGAGAGCGCCCCCTGCCGGCCGCCCCGCGACTCCATTCTATTTTTTTTTTAAGGTTTTATTTATTCATTTGACAGAGAGAGACAGCGAGAGCAGGAACACAGGCAGGGGGAGTGGCAGAGGGAGAAGCAGGCTTCCCGCGGAGCAGGGAGCCCGATGCGGGGCTCGATCCCGGGACTCCAGGATCATGACCCGAGCCGAAGGCAGTTGCTCAACCAACTGAGCCACCCAGGCACCCCTATTTTTTTTTTAAGGTTTTATTTGTTTATTTGACAGAGAGACACAGCGAGAGCAGGAACACAGGCAGGGGGAGTGGCAGAGGGAGAAGCAGGCTTCCTGCGGAGCAGGGAGCCCGATGCGGGGCCCGATCCCAGGACCCTAGGACCATGACCTGAGCGGAAGGCCGACGCTTAACGACTGAGCCACCCAGGCGCCCCGAGACTCCATTCTAAATGAGGTCTCCTTGTACTAATTTTCACACCCTCTATAGGGGAGGCTAGTAATCTATGATATGGCTGATCCCAAACAGTAGAAGAATACAATGTGCAGAGAAAAGCAGATAGAGAAACAAGTCTCCAAGTGGATTCATAGAAAAGGGCAAAATCGTTGGAGTTAGCGTTGGGCCCCTGGAGCTGCTTTTTCATCCTGAATAATGATGAGCAATGAGTCAGGGTCTTCATGAAACCTACCTGAGGACTGCCTGGGACAGCTTCCTACATTTCTGTACTAAGTTTCTTAAACCTGAAAGCATGTAGAACAGGTGTCAACCCCACCTCCATGTAGCACCTGGGTTTTCGTCAGAGTGGTCCATTGAAGTACTGGCTGCAGTGAACACTTCCTTCCAAATCAAGCGTCTGTGGAAACTTTTTTCTCACACCTCCCAAAAACAAGCTGAATTAAATGATATATACAATAAAGTCATTAAAGTAGAAAGTAATGGTTATAAAGCCATCATGAACTTCCAATTATACTAAACAGTTGGTTGTTTATACAAAATGGCTGTTGAATAGTTTCAGACTTTTTCCGCAATGAGTTTGCTTCCAGAACACAGGCATCTTGAAAAGCACTCTTAAATCTAAGCCAAAATGGGAAAAAGAAAGACTACTATAAAAATCGTTCTTTGCATGTGTAGCTTTAGGCAAGTCCACCACTCTTGGCCATCTATCTGCAAATGTGATCTGAACAACAAAAGAACCATAAAAAAATCTGAATCTGCTGAGGTGGGAAAGGGCTCTTTGAGGATGCCTGGGTCTCAGACAAACTGAAGGCTCAGTGGAGACTGGTGTTCTCAAACCTGGCATGGTGGTGATCTTTCCTCTAGTCGATGTTACAACTGAAGTCAAGTCTGTGGAACTGCACCACGAGGCTTTGAGTGAAGCTCTTCCTGGGGACAGTGTGGACTTCTATGTCAAGAACCTGTTAAAGATGTTCATCATGGCAGTATGGCTGGGGACAGCAAAAATGATCCACCAATGGAAGCAGCTGGCTTTACGACTCAGGTAATAATCGTGAACCACCTGGGCCAAATCAGTGCTGGTGATGCACTTGTGCAAGGTTGTCACACGGCTTATTGCTAGCAGGTTTGCTGAGCTGAAGAAGATTGATCACCATTCTGGGAAAAAGCTGAAAGATTCCTCCAAATTCTTGAAATCTGCTGATGCCGCCGTCACGGATATGGTTCCTGGCAAGCCTGTGTGTGTTGAGAACTTCTCTGACTATCCTCCAAGTTGTTTTGCCATTCTTGACACGAAACAGACAGTTGCTTTGGGTGTCATCAAAACAGTGGACAAGAAGGCTGCTGGAGCTGGCAAGGTCACCCTGTCTTCTCAGAAAACGCAGTAGGCTAAATAAATATTGTCCCTAATACCCACAAATCCACTCTTAACCAGTAATGGAAAAAGGTCTCAGAACTGCCTCAACTGGCCATTTAAGTTTAATAGTAAAATACTGGCTCATAATTATAATGATTCATAAAACCTTAAGAAGGAAAGGAGAATGTTTTGTGGACCTTTTTTTTCAGTACTTTTTAATGGAAACAAGTTGACCAAAAGTCTGTCACAGAATTTTGAGACCCATTAAGATAAAGTTTAATGAGAGAAAAAATAGTTTCTCTTTTTTGTTGTTGTTCATCTATTTATTTATTTAAGTAATCTCTACCCCCACCATGGGGCTCGAACTCACGACCCCAAGATCGAGTCACATGCTCTCCCGACTGAGCCAGCCAGGCGTCCTGAGAAAAAATAGTTTCAGGTTAGATTTCCCCCTTTAGGCCCAATCCCAGGAGAAAGGAGAGCCTTTGGAGGGGAACCTAGCTGTGAAGTGCATGTGTCTAGCCCTCCTTCACCCACAGGCAGTGGCACAGACTGACCCAAGTGCACCTGTCTTCAGAGGCCTCATCTTGAGGAGCCCAATAAGAGCAAGCAGGCCCAACTCATGCTCAAGGGTTCCACATGCCCAGTCCTGGGTGGAAAGAGCAAGCTGTTGCCTTACACTTGTCAAAAAGGAAGGAGGGGGGGATTTCTGAGTCTTGTCCTCAATTCCAGGTTCTTCACAGGGAAAGGGAGAAGTAGGAGATGTTGTCACAAACTGGCACTTCCTTGGGTCACTGATGGAGGGCTTGCTTTCTCCCCTCCATTTGTCCTGCTGTGTATACCACAGGAGCACAGTGGGAATAGTGACTATATTCAGCAAGGCTTGATGAGGAAGAACTGGATGATGGCAGAAGAGGGCAGAAGTCACACAAGAAAGGATGCAAGGCAGAAAGAAGCCTGTTCTCCCAGATGCTGGCAAGGTTGGAATGCGACCAGGAATTGGGGCAGGGCCTGGCCTTTCAGGCTCTCCTGGAGAGTGTGGATTCAGTCCCAGAGGCTAGGGAGCCTTGGGATGTCTTTGAGACAGAGGGAGGCATTGTCCACAGACGGTTTCAGAGTTCAAATTCAGGCTGGCTAAGAACGTGGGGTGTGAAGGCCTCTTGGGAGGTACTCTGTGTGGCTCATCTCGCCTGCCACCCAAGTGTAATACGGAGGCTTCTCTGTTACTCAGAGATTGTAAATCAGTTTCCTGATTACCCAAGCCTCATGCTCTGTTTCCTTCTCGTGGGACTTGAGAGTAAAGATCTCATCCAGGTTGTGGCTGAGTGGGGTCCATGTCTGGTCAGGAGCATGGGAAGCCAGCAGGGAGGCCATCCAGAGACTTGCTCACCAGCTCAGGTTGGCCCCTCAGCTTTGCAGACTTTGGCTCAACCCTGTGCTGAGACGCCCCCTATATCCCGGGAAGTAGACATAGAAGAGCACAGAACTAGGGCACAAATGTGGGTCCTGCTGGAGCCTGCCCCGTGTCAGCAGCACCAGTGTTGCCGCTAGGATTGCACCCCTCCTTGTACACGAGGATCAAGGGAAGCTGGGGAAGCAGGGAGTCAGAACTTAGGAAGTGGGTCTTAGGATTCAACTTTCAGTGGCTCTGAGCACTGTACAGTGCTGTCTCCACCTCAACAATAAGGACCAAGCCACAAGTGCGGTCACTGCTGTTGACTGCCCAGCCACAGCTGCCCTGGGACAGAGCCTGGATGGTGTCTGCACACGCCTGGCTCTTTGTCTGTTTTCTTTCCTCTGAGGGGTGGGATCTAAGCTGAATACAGGTTTCCCCAGACTTTCTCTAACGAGTGAGCAGGTTCCCCCTCACTAAATTAAAACGACATTCCCCTGTTCTCTTGGGCAGTAAGTTCAGGGCGGAGGAAGGCTTAGAATGACTCCAAGCTGTTCAGAAACTGTCTCCTGTTCTGCCCCCACAGGTGACCAACTATACACTGAAAGTCCGGGGGTCAGACGGATGCGGGTTCACCTGTGTAGGCACAGAGCATTTACGTAACCCCAGCCTCAGTCTTCTTACCTGGAAAGGGTGAGACGCACGCACACCTGGCGCGCGGGGGGCGCTTGGCACCGCCGGGCACGGAGCAGGGACTCGATGAACGGCCAATACTGCTGTCACCACGCGTGCGTTCTGGCGGGTTAAAGCCCAAAGGGCCGCATTACCTTCGCGAGTGCTGAGTGCTGAGGAGACAAGGGTCCTCAGGTCAGCGACGGGGCCCAGGCTCTGACGTGCGGCTTCCGACTTGTGCCGTGCGCTTCGCCTTCTACCCCAAGCGCGCAGGAAGCACTCGCAGAAGCCCACTCTTCCTACCCGTTTTCTCATTCCTCACGGACCCCAACAGTGCTCAGCAACATTGGGGTCCCGGTGGAACCAGCCCACGGCTCTAAGGCCATTCCCACTGAGGACCACGCCAACAGTCCTCAGACCCCAAGACGCCCCTTTCCTCGACTGCTCAGACCTGAAGAGGCCACCGGGGCCCCAGGGCCTCTGCCCGCTCGTCCCTGTGGGCGACCTGCGCGTTCCAGCGGCATCAGGGCCGTCGACACGCACGGCCCACATTTACGCCCACGACCCGGACGCTCCCGCCCAGCGCAGGCCGCGTCTCCGAGCGGGCGGAGCAGCCCCGGCATTTCCGCCCTGGCCGCCCTGAGGGCTCCTCCTCTCAGCGCCTCCGGGGGCCGGTCGCTCAAGTCAGAGCGCCTGCGGGCTGGTCAGCCGAGTCCTCCTCCGCCTCCTGCCTCGGCAACAGCCAGGGGGCTCTGTCCCTGCCACCTCCGCCGTCCTCCCACTCGTCCCGTCCCCGGCCTCCACCGCCCCCCGGGCCCTGGACGCCCAATCCGATCTCGTCACGTGCCGGGGGGGCGGCCCAGCCCCAACACCGGCACCGCCCACGTCAGCCACTCCCATCCCGTCGGGACGAGGCCCTCACCTGCCGGAGCGCCGAGCCGCCACGACGCTGGAACAGGGGCGGTTATTTATGATCCGCGGGGAAGGGACGCGGCCGCTTGGTCACCGCTGGAGCTGGGACCGGGGCTGGCAAAGAAGGGCCTCTCCGCAATTCCTGAGTCGAGGATCGAAGAGAGGAAAGACAGGAGGCGCCACCCGGGACTCCCCCCACCCGTTCTCCCCCGCGACAGCGCAGCGGCGGAGCAACCACAGAGTCGGACGTCCTTCCGACATCCTAGAGCGGCCCCAGCGCGCGTGCGCAGACCCCGCTCCGAAGCCAACTTCCGCCGGCGCCGGAAGACCCGCCTGAGGAGCCGCCTCTGGCCGCGCCTGGGCGGTGAGCGGGCTGGGCCCGTGGCGGCGTCTGGCGGAGGCGTGCGCGCCGCCGGCGGTGGCTAGCTCCGGGGCGCCGTGACGGACCCGAACCGTGGTTGTGGGCAGCCCCGAGGGCAGCTGTGGGGAGTGGGAGCACGCCGGGGGGCGGGTGCGTGAGGGTGGTAAGGGCCCGAGGGAGAGGGTGGGGCAGGGGCTGCGGCCACAGGTATGTCCTCAGCTGGGAAGTCTCTCAGAACAAAGCCTTAGTCTGCAAAGCCGCCGCCCAGCTTACATTGCCGTTCTGCGTCCACCCTTACGGGCAGCCGCGGGAGGGCTCTGGTCGTTGCTCCTAGCTGTCTTCTTGACGGCAGGCTCAACAAGGCACGAAAAGATGGCTTTTTCTTTCGTGCCTGCGTTTGACCTCTCGTGCGCTTCTCCTGGGAGGGGAGCCCGTTTCCATCCTTAGTTTGGAAAGATCTGATGGAGGTGTTTTTGTGAGCGGTGGGAGGTTCAGCGTTGTGTGACCGTGAGCCCGGTTCTTGGGTTCCCTTGGAAGGGTCCGCGCTCGAATGCAGACACCGCCAAGGGAAGGTAGCAAGCGCAGCGCGGTTTCGCGAGGAGAGTGCGCTCGAGGTGGGAGAGCCGCCCGCCCGGAGGGCGACCCACTGGACTCGGGGTGGCTTTTCTTCCTGTGTTTGCATAGGTCATGGGTCAGAGCTGGGGTGGTCTCCGACTGAGGTGGTTTCTCATCATCCAAGGAACTCCTCTTAGCCCTCAGGAGAGGTCCGCCGGCGGTCGTGGCCATCTTCCCCGACAGGGTGGGCTGGGGGCTGTCAGAGCCGCAGCGCGAATATATTATAACGAAGCTACAGGACCTTGTAGGGCACGGCTGGGAAGGAGAGTGCGTGCTCTGCACCTGCTGTTACTGTTCTCAAGGCTCCGGGAGGTGGGAACCACGAAAATCTCTAGTTACCACCACCGCTGCCTCCAGCTCCTCTGTCGCTAACTGCCTACTCTGTCATTTTCAGTATCTCCAGACGCTTGTTTGCAGGATTTACCTCAGTTTGTGGTGGTGCAGTTTTCTGTTCCCTTTAAATTCTGGTCACCTTGGCCTCCATGGACTCCCAGCCCAGCGTCTCCATGCAAGCAGATGGATTTCTCCTAGTTTACCTTTACACAGAGGGGTTAGCCCTCTGGGGTCCAGCTCTGGACAGGGGCTTAGGATCCCACCGTCATCCTGGAGTCAGCCAGGCCTCATCTGTTGTCTCCACAGAGGCTGTAAACAAGCAAAGGCCCCGGGAACTGCCGTAGCTCAGTTACTAACTTGAAACTCTGATTTTCATTTCACTCTTCCATTTTTAGCACCTGAGATGTTCCCTCATTCCCCAGTTGCTCAACCATGAATTTTCCTTGATTCTGCAGTAGGCAAGGGCAGCAAGTTATAGCCACATGTGAGCCGTGATCGCGCTGATGCTTCCTCCAGGTACAGATATGAGACGTGCGCTTTTAAAGGGGATCGTCACTAGGGCACCTGGGTGGCTCAGTTGGTTAAGCGTCCGACCCTTGACTTTGGCTCAGGTCATGATCTCAGGGCCGTGGGATCGAGCCCCATGTCAGGCTTGGTGCTGGGTGCGGAGCCTGCTTAAGGTGCTGTCTCTCCCTCTGCTCCATCCCCTGTGCGCATTCTGTCTCTCTCTCTCCGGGGGGAGAAAGGATTGGCACTGTGGGACCCTCGAGTAGTTTAAGAGGAACAGGGTTGTCATTCACAGTGTGACACAGGCAGAAATGCACTGCATTGTGGTGCTCACCGTTCACATGTTGCCCTCAAGTGACAATGTACTTTCATGACACTGTTGTTCCTTCTTTTTTTTTCCCCAAACATGCTGAAGCACCCATCTCACATGCTGGAAATATAAAAGTGCATAAGACAAAATCTCTGACAGCAAAGAGCTCCAGGTGTAATGTAGGAGAACCAGGCGGGAGTAAAATAAAACATAAGTTGTGATATGACGTGGGTATGAAGGTTGTGCTGTGGGATACAAAAGTAGGAGAGGTCTTCTTCTGAAGGATATACATCAGGTGGAACAAGTATAGGAGTCCACCCTATCCATGGGTATGTGTTCTAAGACCCCCCCCCCCCCCCGCCATGGATGCCTGAAGCCAGGAATACTAAAGTGTATAAGTTAGGCACAGTAAGAGATAACAGTAATAATAGAACAGTCATAGCTATTTTATAATAAAAGTTATGTGAGGGGCGCCTGGGTGGCTCAGTTGGTTAAGCAACTGCCTTCGGCTCAGGTCATGATCCTGGAGTCCCGGGATCGAGTCCCACATCGGGCTCCCTGCTCAGCGGGGAGTCTGCTTCTCCCTCTGACCCTCCCGCCTCTCGTGCTCTCTATCTCTCATTCTCTCTCTGTCAAATAAATAAATACTTAAAAAAATTTAAAAAAAAAAGTTATGTGAATGTGCTTTATTTTATTTTATTTATTTATTTGACAGAGACAGACACAGCGAGAGAGGGAACACAAGCAGGGGGAGTGGGAGAGGGAGAAGCAGGCTTCCTGTGGAGTAGGGAGCACGATGCAGAGCTCTATCCCAGGACCCTGGGATCATGACCTGAGCCGAAGGCAGACGCTTAACGACAGAGCCCCCCAGGCGCCCCGAATGTGTTCTCTTTAAATATCTTGTACTCATCCTTATGATGATGTGAGATGCTAAAATGCCTACATGATGAGATGGAGTCAGGTGAATGATGTGACAAAGTGATAGCCCACTACCGACCTGCCAACACATCAAGAGGATCGTCTGCTTCCAGACCAGGGTTGACTGTGGGTAACTGAAACTGCAGGAAGCAAAACCATGGATCACAGGGACACACACACTCTCCTGTATTTTTATCCCCATTTTAGGATCAGAAAGACCCAGCAAGAAGAAATGCTTTACCCAAGTTCACAGAGTAAGTCTAAGGCAGAAGGGAGCTAGAACACAGGCCTTCAGATGGGTCCTGCAGACCCTTCCACACGGACCACACTAGGGCTGGCCAAGCCCACACTTACAAGAAGTTCTGTACTTAAGAATTTTAATAATATAACAGGAGAGACAGAACATAAGCAGGTGGAATAAGTCAAGCAATCACAGAGCAAATGTTAAACCAAATGCAGAAGTGGCCCCAAATTCCTAAGAAAAAACAGCAAGGGTAGGAGCAGAGATTAACTGAGGAGGTTTCTTGAAGAGGTAATATTTGAGTTGCTCCTGGAGAGAATGAAGAGTAGGTTAGAAAAAAGATTCCTCCAGGTGGAGTCTCAGAATTAAAAGTTGGGTTGTCAGGGTGGTCAGACTATAGAAATTAACAAGTCCAGTGAACTAGTTTCAAACTTCCAGTGAAACTTTAAATAGAAGTCTATTAACTCAAATCACAGTCAGGAGGGAAATGCAGATTAAAACTATGGATACCACTATGTCCAAACTTACATGGCTAGAATAAAACTGAATACCAAGTTCTGTGAGGATTCACAGCAACTGAACTCTTATATGTTGCCAGTGGAAATTTAAAATGGTACACTTTGAAAAACAGCTTAGCAGATGTTTAAGAAGTTAAACATGAGCTTACTGTATAACCCAGAGTCCCACTTCTAGTTATTTACCTAAGAGAACTGAAAAGTTAGGTTCACAAAACATCCTGTCAGCTTTATTCATCATTGCCCCAAACTGGAAACAAGCCAGATACCCTTCAGTGGGTGAATGGGAAAACAAACCGCTCTATCCACACAACGGAAAGCTGCTCAACAGGAAAAGGAGGGACTATTGATACACGCAGCACCATTGATGAATCTCAGATACACTGTTAGTGAAAGAATCCCGACTCAAAAGTCTACACACACAATGATTATGTAATTGCAAAAGTATAGGGGTTAGAAAACAAACCGGTGTCTTCGAGGGCTGAGGGTGAGGAGGGGTTGCCTACGGGAAGTTGGTGGTGATGGAAATGTTCCAGATCTCAACTGTGGTGGTGGGAACTGTATGTTTTTGTCAGAACCCATAGGACTACATACCAAAAAGAGTGAATTTTATTGTATGTAAATTATTCTTGCGTAAACCTGACTTACCAGTAATTACAATTCCAAAAGTAGGTTACTTGGCAGCCCCCTGCCTTGATGGCTTCTGAGGTACCTCCCTGGCTGAACTACAGAGCTATTTAGGATGAAAAATAAATAAATTTTCATTCTACAAATGTGAACACTGGGGCCCCAAGTTAGGCAGGGTCTCCCACTGCAGTGACTCTGGATCGAAGGGGAAGACAGACCAGACCAGCTTGATGGTGAATAAGGCTTGAATATGCCCAATGGGCAAGGTTCTCTGCACACACATGGAGGCAGTTGTGTAGGACTGAAACTAGATAATCTCAATTTCAAGCCCGGACTAGGATGGCAAAGATGAGATTGAATGGACCACGTAGGGGTGGACGTGGAACAGGGCAAGCTCACATTCAGAAGCCCCAACTGAGGGCTTTTCTCCAGCACAAGTTTTCTGGTGTTCACTGTGATGTGAGGTGGGACTGAAAGGTTTTCCTCATTCATTACACCTACAGGATTTCTCTCTGGTGACTTGTCCAGTGCAGAACAAAGTTTGAACCACAGCTGGTCTGTCATGCCCATCCCACACAGAGAGCATTTCTCTCCGGTGTGAATCTGTCCATGTGGCCCAAGGCTGCAGCCATGGACAAAGGCTGGACCGTATGTTCTGCATTCATGGGGATTCTCTCCAGTATGAATTCTCTGATGCTGAGTGGGGGTTGACCTCCGGCTAAAGGCTTTCCCACAATCACCACATCCATAGGGTTTTTCTCCAGTGTGAACTCTCGTATAGGGCAAGTTGTGAGCTCTGACAAAAAACTTCCCCACATTCAATGCACTGATAGTGTTTCTCCCCAATGTGACTCCTTTGATGCTGAATGAGAGTTGGCCTCCAACTAAAGGCTTTTCCACACTCATTACAAATATAAGGTTTTTCTCCAGTATGAATCCTTGCGTGTTCAATGAGGTGAGTTAAAACCAAGGGCTCTGCTGCACTCATTACATTCATAGGGCTTCTCTCTGACATGAACCCTGTGATGGAGGAAAAGGTTTGAGCTCTGACTGAAGGCCTTCCCACACTGATTACATTCATGGGGTCTCTCACCAGTGTGAATTCTCTGATGCTGTGTTAATTGTGTGCTCTGGCTGAAGGCTTTTTCACTTTCATGACATTTGTAAGGTTTCCCTCCTATATGAATTATATGATGTTGAGTAAGGGTTGAACTGCGACTGAAAGCCTTCCCACATTCACTACACCCAAAAGATTTTTCTCCCATTTTGAATTCTCTGATGCAGAAGGAGGTGGGAATTAAGACCCAATGTTTTCCCACATTCGTCACATTTAAATGGTTTCTTTCCAGTGTGAACTCCATGGTACAGAATAAGGCTTGGGCGTGCCCACACTGACCACATTCATAAGGCTTTTCCCTATTGTGACTTCTCTGATGTCTAGTTAGATCTGAATTATATTTGAAGATTTTGCTCCACATACTACATTTAAAGGCTCTTTCTTCTGTGTTATTTCTTTGAAGTCTAAAAACATTTTGGTTTAGGGTGCCTGGGTGGCTCAGTTGGTTAAACGACTGCCTTCGGCTCAGGTCATGATCCTGGGGTCCCAGGATCGAGTCCCGCATTGGGCTCCCTGCTCAGCAGGGAGTCTGCTTCTCCCTCTGACCCTCCCCCATCTCATGCTCTCTCTTTCTCTCATTCTCTCTCTCAAATAAATAAATAATAAATAAAAATTAAAAAAAAATTTTGGTTTAGATTCAAGTTCCTATCAAATGCACCACACTCCTGTGTTTTTTCTCCTGGAGAGCTTCTGTATACATGACAATTTCTTTCCTAAGAACTCTCTTATGAAGATGGGGTTTCTTCAAATTCTGCCCAACAGAACTCTCCTGGTATTCTAGTTTACTCTCATAGTCCCAAGCTTCCTGAAACTCGAATGCCTGCGGATTACCCCTTGATAGTCTTCTTGACATCAATTCTGGGGCTTTTACTTCAGAATATTTCTGGTTTAGAGTGAATAGTTCCTTCTTACTCCCAATCTCAGAATCTGCTACACAAAACATAAGGGAATTACTAGAGAAAACCATCCATCAGGGATAATATCCATACTATGTTGAAAGCTCCTATAAACTGTTAAGCAAAAGGTAAATGCTCCAATAGAAAAATAAATTACAGGCGGAAACCAGAAGTAGAGATGGCCAATCAACAGGATAAAAATATTTGTTTCTTTAGTAATCGAAGAAATAAAAAATTATTTTTTCATTCTATAAAATCGGCGAATTAATCCATTCAACAAATATTTAGAAGGCCAGGCATGTGTTATGTAGAGAACATCATCATTAGGAAGACAAATACAGTCCTTCACCTCATGAAGCTTATATTCAGTAGACAGACAAGCAGGCAAATTTTTAACAAGGATGATAAACCATGTGACATAGAAACTATAGGGAAATATGTGAAAATAAGGCTTCAAGCTAGTCTACATGGTCAGAGCAGACATCTAGGAGGAAGTGAGGTTTAAGCTAAAACCCAGAGATGACACGGTTAGCAATGGCAGATACAAAGGCCTGGAGTGACGTGTGACAGAATTAATCAAATTCAAGACTTAAAGGAATCTCACTATGGTTGGAGCAAGAGTGTGAGGAGGAGAGCATGGCAAGATGAGGTGGGAACAGATTGTGAAGGCTTCCAATAAAATGCACCACGCCCCAAGGGAACTTTCTGAGTGACAATATTCTATATCTAGAGGTTTGGTTTACATGGATGAGTTTACTTGTTAAAAGTCAACAAATTTACACTTAAGATTTGTACATTTCACCTCAAAACGTACAGTTGTACATTTTATCTCAAAAGAAAAACTGAAGAGGTGCTTCTCTCTCCCCCTCTGCTCCTCCCCCTGCTTGTGCACTCTTGCTTTCTCTCTCTCTGTCATATAAATAATCTTTAAGAAAAGAAAAACTGAAGAAATACTTATCTCCAATTAAGGATACACTTGTGTTTAAATGAAGTCAGCTGAAGTCTGCAGTTTACTTTGAAAAGCAACAACAAATCATGTGGATTAATGGTCTGGTAGAGGGATGGAGGGAGAAATGGGTAACCATGATAATCAAGCACAGTGATATGTTAAAAGGCAGAATCCAGGTGGTGGATATATGAGTGTTTACTATAAAATTCTTTCCATTTGAAAAGTTTCATAAGATGTTGGGGAAAAGTGCTGCATATAAATTCTAGAGAATCCAGAACCTATGTGTGATTGACAGGTCACAGTAAAAAGAAAAAGTTTGCCAATTACATCGGACTGAATGTTAGGACCTATCAGACCACAAAAGAAAATTATACTAAATAACAATACTACTAGTAGTAATAGTTTGCCTATATGTAACAGGAATGTTGACAGAATGCTACTTAAGCCCACATCAAAAATCCCAAAGAAGTTCATTATACTAGAATACTGGTTAAGTAATAGATAACATCTAAATAAAACAGACAACATGAAGATGAAAATAGATTAAACATTACGGAACATTTACAAATCCAAGCATTTAAATGGACAATTGTGGAGAAAGGTATATAGATTTCTCTCCCCACCCCAAACTAGAAGGGAATATAAAATCAGAAATTTGAATTTTAATATCAGGTTTCAGGAGGAATAAAATTCAGTTCTGAGTCTTCTCATGTCTTCATGAACCTATAAAGAATAACAAGGAGAGGGCGCTACCGGGGGGGGGGGGGGGGGGGCTCAGTCATTAAGCGTCTGCCTTCGGCTCAGGTCATGATCCCAGGGTCCTGGGATCGAGCCCCGCATCGGGCTCCCTGCTCGGCGGGAAGCCTGCTTCTCCCTCTCCCACTCCCCCTGCTTGTGTTCCCTCTCTCGCTGTGTCTCTCTCTGTCAAATAAATAAAAAAATAATAATAACTCTATTGAGATGTAACCCATATACCATCCAAATCATCCATTTAGATTCAACGTTTTTGGGGGCACCTGGGTGGCTCAGTCGTTAAGCGTCTGCCTTCGGCTCAGGTCATGATCCCAGGGTCCTGGGATCGAGCCCTGCATTGGGCTCCTTGCTCGGTGGGGGGCCTGCTTCTCCCTCTCCCTCTGCTTGCCGCTCTGCCTACTTGTGCTCTCTATCTAACTCTCTGTCAAATAAATAAATGAAATCTTTTAAAAATTAAAATAAATGTATTTTTTAAATTTTATTATGTCATGTTAGTCACCATATAATACATCATTAGTTTTTGATGTGATCCACGATCCATTGTTTTCATATAACACCCAGTGCTCCATGCAGTAAGTGCCCTCCTTAATACCCATCACCTGGCTAACCAATCCCCCCTCCTCCCTCCCCTCTAAAACCCTGTTTGTTTCTCAGAGTCCATAGTCTCCCATGGTTCGTCTCTCCCTCTGATTCCCCCCCCCCTTTTTCCCTTCCTTCTCCTAATGTCCTCCAAGCTATTCCTTATGTTCCACAAATAGGTGAAACCATATGATAATTGACTTTCTCTGCTTGACTTATTTCACTTAGCAACATCTCCTCCAGTCCCATCCATGTTGATGTAAAAGTTGGGTGTTCATCCTTTCTGATGGCTGAGTAATCTTCCATTGTATATATGGACCACATCTTCTTTATCCATTCGTCTGTTGAAGGGCATCTCAGCCCTTTCCACAGTTTGGCTATTGTGGACATTGCTGCTATGAACACTGGGGTGCATATGGCCCTTCTTTTCACTACATCTGTGTCTTTGGGGTAAATACCCAGTAGTGCAATTGCTCGGTCATAGGGTATCTCTACTTTTAAAGTTTTGAGGAACCTCCACACTGTTTTCCAAAGTGGCTGTACCAACTTGCATTCCCACCAACAGTGTAAGAGGGTTCCCCTTTCTCCACAACCTCTCCAACATTTGATGTTTGATGGACTTCACCAGTGAAGGCATGAGGTCCATGTTTCTCTTTGTTGGGAGATTTTTTTTTTTTACTGCTGCTTCAGTCTCTTTAGCAGTTATGAGGTCTATTCAGATTTTTTAATTTTTTCATGACTTAGTCTGGGTAGGTTTTGTGTTTCTAGGAATTTGTCCATTTTATCGAGGCTAACCAATATGTTGGCATACAACTGTTCATAGTACTCTCTTATAATCCTTTTTATTTCTGTATAATTAGTAGTAATGTCCTCACTGTCATTTCTGATTTTAGTAACTTGGGTCTTCTTTCTTTTTTCTTTGTCCATTTAGTTAATGGTTTGTCAGTTTTGTTGATTTTTCAAGGAACCAGCTTTGGATTTCATTGATTTTCTCTATTGTTTTTCTATTCTGTATTTCATTTATCTCTGCTTTAATCTTTATTATTTCCTTCCTTCCACTAGATTTGGGTTCAGTTTATTTTTCTTTCCTGGTTCCTTACATTGTAAAGTTAGATTGTTGATTTGAGATCTTTACTGTTTTTTAATATAAGCATTTATTGCTATATATTCTCCCCTTAGCACTGTTTTTGCTGCATCTTATAAATTTGGTGTGTTGTAGTTTTGTTTTCATGCATCTCTAAGTATTTTCTAAGTTCATTTGTGATTTCTTCTTTGATACATTGATTGTCTAAGAGTGTGTTGTTTGACTTCAACAAATTTGTGAATATCCCAGTTTTCCTTCTTTTGATTTCTAAATTCATCCAAATATAGTTGGAGAAGTTACTTTGTGTGATATCTATCTTTTAAAAAAGATTTTATTTACTTATTTGACACAGAGAGACACAGCGAGAGAGGGGACACAAGCAGGGGGTAGTGGTAGAGGGAGAAGCAGGCTTCCCACAGAGCAGGGAGCCCGATGCAGGGCTCGATCCCAGGACCCTGGGATCATGACATGAGCCAAAGGTAGACACTTAGTGACTGAGCCACCCAGGCGCCCCTGTATGATATCTATCTTTAAAAAATCTTTCAATACTTAATTTGTGGTCTAACATATGGTTTGTCCTAAAAAATGTCCCAGGTGCACTTGAGGACAATGTATGTGCTGTTCTTATTGGGTGGAATATTCTGTACATCTGTTAGATCTAGTTAGATTATTGTGTTGTTCAAGTTTTCTTTCTTTACTTAATCTTCTGCCTGGTTGTTTTATCTGTTATTGGCAGGAGAGTATTGAAGTCTTTAATCGTTATTGTAGGACTGTCTATTTCTCCCTTTAACTCTGGTAATTATTGTTTCATATATTTAATCCTCTGTTATAAAGTGCCTAAATGTTGATAATTTTCTATCTTCTTGTTCTATTGAAATTCTTATTAATATATAATATCCTTTTTTGTCTCATAAGATTTTTTTCAAGATTTTATTTATTTATTTGAGAGAGAGATATAGCGAGTGAGCGAGAGAGACAGCATGAGTAGGGGAGGGGAGGGAAGAGGAGAGGCAGACTACCTGAAGAGCAGGGAGCCCGATGTGGGACTCAATCCCAGGACCCTGGGATCATGACCTCAGCCGAAGGCAGACGGCCAACCGACTGAGCCACCCAGGCACCCTCTCTCATAAGATTTTTTTATTTAAAGTCTATTTTGTCTGATATTAGTATAGCCACTTTTCTCTCTTTGGTTATTATTTGCATGGAATATCTTTTTTCATCCTTTTACTCTCAACCTATTTATATCTTTGGATCTAAGGTGAGTCTTTTGTAGACAACATTAGGTGGATCATGTTTTAAAAATCCTTTCTACCATGGGGCACCTGGCTGGCTTAGTTGGTTAAGCATCTGCCTTTGGCTCAGGTCATGATCCCGGGGTCCTAGGATTGAACTCTGCATCAGGCTTCCTGCTCCGTGGGAAGCCTGCTTCTCCCTCTCCCGCTCCCCCTGCTTGTGTTCCTTCTCTTGCTGTGTCTCTCTCTGTCAAATAAATAAAATCTTTAAAAAAAATCCTTCCTGCCAATCTGTGTTTTTTGGTTGGAGAGTTTAATCCATGTATATTTAAAGTAATTACTGTTAAGAAGGAACTTATTTTGGTCATTTTGCTATTTGTTTTCTCTATGTCTTATACTTTTTGACCCTCATTTCCTGCATTACTGTCTTCTTTTGTGTTTAGTTGATTCTTTTGTAGTGAAATGTTTAAATGCCTTTCTCATTTCCTTTTATATATATTCTATAGCTATTTTCTTTGTGATTACTATAGGGATTACATTTAACATCCTAAAGTTATAATACTCTAATTTGAATTTATACAAGCTTAACTTCAATAACATATAAGAACCCTGCTCCTTTATAGCTCCACCCACAACCTTTTAGTTAATGATATGAGAAAACAAAATGTGGAGTTAAAAATCAAAGTTACAATAATACTAACTTCCAGACTAAAAACTGTTTTTTAAAATGTATTAGTATCTTAATTCTGTAGGAAAAAAATGAAGTTGCAAACCATTGTTACTAGGGGGTGTCTAGTATTATTATACTAGATTTTATAATTGACCAAGTACTTACCATTACTGAGATCTTTATATTTTTATATGGATTTGAGTTACTATTTAGCGTCCTTTCATTTCAATCTGCAGGGACTTGGTTAGCATTTCTTGCAGGACAGGTTTAATGATACCAAACTCCTTCAGCTTTTTTTTTATCTGAGCATGTCTTAATTTCTCCCTCACTTTTGAAGGACAGTTTTTCTAGATACAGGATTCTTGGCTGACAGGTTTTTTTTTTCTTTTTGCACTTTGAATATATCAGCCCACTGCCTTCTGACCTCCAAAGTTTCTGACCAGAAATTTGCTGATAATCTTATTGAGGATCAATTGCATATGATGAGCTGCTTCTCTTTTGTTCCTTTCAGGATTCTCTCTTTGTCTTTGTTTTCTGAAAGTTTGATTATAGTGTGTCTCTGTGTGGGTCTCTGAATTCAACTTACTTGGAGTTCTTTGAGCTTATTGGTTGTTTATGTTCATACCTTTCATCAAATTTGGGAAGTTTTCAGCCATTATTTCTTCAAATAGTTTCTCTGTCCCCCATCTACTTCTTTTCTTTTTCTGGGAATCCAACAATGCATACGTTGGTCTTCTTGATAGTGTCCCACAGGTCCTTTAGGCTCTGATCACTTTTCTTTCTGTTTCTCAGACTCAATAATTTCTACTGTCCTGTCTTCAAGTTCACTGATTCTTTCTTATGCCTGCTCAAATCTGTCTTTGTATCCCTCTAGTGAATTTTTCATGTTAGTTAGTTACTGTATTTTCATGTTAGTTGCTGTGAACTCCAGACTTTCTTTCTGGTTTCTTTTTAGTTGTTCTTTTTATTGATATTTTCATTTTTTTCATACATTGTGTTCTTCATTTTCTTCATGTTATCCTTTAGTTCTTTGAGCATCTTTTAGACCGTTGTTTTAAAGTCTTTGTCTAGTAGATCTGACATCAGGTCTTTTCAGGGATGGTTTCTGTTGATTTATTTTCTCCTTTGAATGGACCATACTTTCTTGTTTCTTTGTGACTTTTTATTGAAAACCTGGGTGGCTCAGTCGGTTAAGCGCCTGACTCTTGGTTTCAGCTCTGATCATAATCTTATGGGTCATGAGGTCAAACCCAACATCAGGCTCCCCACTCAGTGTGGAGTCTGCTTGAGATTCTCTCCCTCTCCCTCTGCCCCTCCCCCTGCTTGCCTTCGCTCACTTTCTCTCTCTAAAATAAATAAATAAATCTTAAAAAAAAGAAAACTTGTAATTTGAATCTAATAATGTAATATCTCTGGAAACTAGATTCTCCCCATTTGTCAGATTTTGCTGTTTTTGTTTGTTTGGTTGGTTTTCATATTTGTTTTTATTTTTACTTTTATTGTGGTAGGCTATCTCTATGTCAAGAGTCAGCCTAAGATTTAAAGACTTTCAGCACAAACAACTTCACCCACTTCCCACACTAAGAGACTTGAACAAACTCTAGCATGGCTTCTAGCAGCCTAAGACTGTGTCCCTAGGTTGACCACAGGCCCTCTTAAAATGCCTACCCAAGACATTCCATGCTGCCAAAAGAATCTACTGTTTGAACCGCAGGAGGTTTCCTTCCTCCCTCCACTGCGGGTCCTTGCACCATGACCAGCCCATGGGACTGAGCCAGGTGTGCAGGTGGCTTAGTAAGTGCTCGCTGAGTTCTGAAGAGGTGCTTGGGACTTGGGGTCTCTTGGGCAATAAGAGGAAGTGCGGGACCCTATGGCCCTGGCCAGGAGTGTGGGACAGCTGGTCTGGGGTGGGTGCCTGAGCAAGGTGATTCTGGTGCCGCTTCTCCAGGAGCTCGGCTGTGAGTGGGAGATGTGCGGTGGGGTGCGTTCAGAAGGGAGAAGCTGGGTGGAGCAGAGGCGCCAGGGATAGCTCACGGAGGGTTAGGCCTCCATAAGGGCTGAGGGGAAGAACAGGGATGGGGTCAGTGTGCAGATGCATAGGGGCCTGCCGCTGAGGGAGGGGTGAATGGGAGCAAGTGGGTGTGTATCACGTGAATGTGTGAACGCGGTTTAAGTGTGCATGTGAGCTTGTTTGAGCGCGGATGAGTGGGAGTGGGGCCGAGAGCGACCCCGGCCCAGAGGGGGTGATCTGGTCTCCAGGCGGCGCAGATCTTTGCAGCTGGCCGCAGGCGCTGGGGGCCAACGACACGCGAAGGTAGGTCTGGAACCCCCGAGAGCTGCGGGGCTGGCGAGGGGTGACAGCACACACGGGGTGGGCCCAAGGGGTGGGCCCAAGGGGCGGGCGGGCCTTGGGAGGCCCCGTGGAGCCGAGGGCGGCCGCAGGGCCCGTCTGCGTCCTCCAGAGCTCTTCTTGGACACGAGAGGGGCCCTGGCCCAGCTTTGGAGAGGTGGGAGGGCGAGGCAGCCTTGGGGCCCTGAGCACCTGCTGCATTCCCCACAACCTGGTGCCGTTGGGGGCCCGGTGGTGCGCTGCCGCTGGCAGGGTGGACAGGCGCCTCGGTGTCCTGGCCTCCCCCCAACAGGAATGGCCCGGTGCCAGTCCTCAGACGCACTGTGTCTGAAATTCCTGCCCCCGAATTTGTTCAGTCAGCAAGCTTTTGCTGAGAGGCGCTACAGCGTAAGGTGAAACGCCAGCTCTTGCTTCCTCGCCTTCTGTGAGCGCTTGGGCAAGACCCGCTCTGGTCTCAGGACCGGACCACCTGCTCTGAGGGTTGTTGCGACAACGAAGTAAGACACGGAGCATATAGCACAGGACAGCGCCCGTTGTGTGGTAAATGTTAGCCGTACTCCTGCATTTGCTCCTCCCCCACCGTTTGCTCAAACTGCCCTTCGCTTGTTTAGACCAAGCCCTTGGAAGCAGCCTTTCTCAACTGGAGTTCGGAGAGATTTAATCCCTAGCACCGGAAGGCATCCATGGTGCTCATGACTTAACTTTGCTACCAGGCATCTGGAATGGTACTAATTAAGCACATCCTTGGGAGAATTGAGAAAACAGCCATTCAAGTCCTTTTATCTGTTCTGTGGTCCAGATGAAGAGCGCAGGTTGAGGAAGGCTGCTTGCAGTGTTCCCAGCTGCCATGTTCTCCATCACCTAAGGTCCTCGTCAGCTCTCCGTTCGCCCTGGAGAATGGCATTCTCCTTCTGCTTACTGTCGGAGCTGCAGGAGGTTGGTGTATCTGGGTCCCTCTCGGCCTGGGTCAGAGAATGTCCTGACCGCGGTGCGTGCTGTGGAAGTCTCTGTCAGCCCCGACCCTGTCTGATTCTTCCAGGATTGGGACCACAGCTTTTCCACGTCTAAATGCCCTTGGGGAAGTGAGAGAAGGCTGGGCTTGTGCTCCAGAGAAGTGGAGTGGAGCTGGCGCTGGAGTCTTGCCTCTTTTGGTCAGGGAGGAGCTGCAGGGAGGACCTGGGGTCTTTCAGAGTCTGTCTTCCTAGTCCATTGCCACAGCCCAAGAGCTGAGAACGGCAGCTGTGTCCACAGAGGCTGGACCTCAGGTGGCCTCTCTGTTCTTTCAGCTAGAGCCTTCTGCCTGGGAAATGCCTCCAATGCTCAAAGGAGCCTCCTAAGTTCATTTACCAAGTATGTACTGGGCAACTGCTGTATGCCAGGCCCTGTGCAGGAGTTGGAGCTCTTCTCTCATGGAGTGTATGGTCTGCTGGCCTGGATAGACACTGATCATCCTACATAAGAAGTAGCAGAAAAGGGGAGACTGGCAGCTAATCACGGTGAGCCAGGGAGGCCCTTCTGAGGCCACAGCCAGGTGGAAAGTACTTTGGGCTAGGAGAACAGTAGGTATTTTGCCCATTGTCCTGGGATCACAGGATGCCAAATGGGGTTCTCACAAGGACTGCATTTTTCACAAACTCTCTGGCTGCTCTGTGGCACTGTTGAGCAGTTGGAAGAGAGATGCTAAGGGCCTGCTCCAGCATGGTTACATGAGGGAGGGTAGGGAAGAGAAGAGAACCTGAGGTTTTGGTGGTTCATGAGATGGGGACAGAAGAAGGAAAAGAACGAAGTTGCTGGTGAGAGACAGAAGTGAACCCAGGTGGTCTGAGCCTGGAGTGGCCATCTTGGCCAACACACCAGAGAACAAGCCACAAGTGGGAAGGTATTTGCACCTCATACAGAACTTGCACAAATCAATGGAAAAAGAAAAACTGAAATTTTTCCAGTAGAGAAAATGGGTGAAAACAAGGACTTGTACAAAAGGAAAGCCGCACAGCCAGTAAACACTGGACAGTAGCAAATTTGGGGTAAGGGAGTGAAGGGGTCAGTGTGATTTTACACTGTCTATGGAGATGTGAACTGAAGTAACTGTTGGGAGAACAACATGCATCTCTCCTGTCGACCAGAGCCCTGCACCTGCTTGTCCTTGAGGAGTTTCCCAAATGTTCATGAGGACACACAGTGAAAGATGTCATTGCAGCTGTCTGTAGAAGTGAGAACCCAGAAACCCAGAGTAGGTGAGGAATCAGGGGAGGAAGGGGCCCAGGACCGAGCTGCATGTATAAGGGCCACTCATCCGCTATAGCAACTTGCCAGCTTGGGAAGAAGGGGCTCTGCTCTGCTTATTGGACTTCTTGGCACTGGAGTTTGGGATTTGTCATAGGCCTGTGGTCTGGCTCTGGTCCTGGGCAGGAGTAGGGTATCGGGATTGTGGCTGGAGTACGGTGCATTAGCACCCCCACAGTAGCATGCTCCCCTAACATCATTGCCACTCAGCAGGAGCATGTCCACCACCTCCTAGTTCTGCATCCAGAAGAGGCAGCCCACAGGCATAGAGGGCACTGCTTCTCCTGTGAAGACAGCGGTCCCACCCCTGGAGGCCGGCCAGCCGGGAATAGATCTCAACAGAATGTGTTTCTCTTTCCGTGTTTTCCCAACGAAAGAACAAGGGGAAATTAAGTATATGTATATGTTTGTTTACCTTTACAAAAATAAACATGGGGGGAATAGTCCAGAAACTCTTAAGATGGCAGCCATTAGAAGAGAACAGGCGGGTGAAGAGGTGAGGGTGGGAGGAGCAGGGGTGCGTGTTTGAGGAGCAGAGTGTGGCCTGGAGTGAGCCTTTTATAGTTCATTTCACCCCTGTGAGAAGTTTATATATACAAATACAATTAAATAAATACAAATTAAATAAGAAAGGCAAACTAAATTGAACACAAATAGAAATAAATGAAGTTAACTATATGTCAAGTTGATAACGTAACCATAGAGGGGAAAAAGTCGTTATTTCAAGCAACTTTGAACAGTGCCCTGACTATACCTCCTTAATAGCATGGGAAGAAAAAATAACAGGGGACAGAGGAAGTTAAACAGCACCGTGAGAGGCTGTCAGACATGTCCAGAATTGACCACATGGTGGTCCATAAAAAGTCAGTGCATGGAAATAAAAATAGTTGAAAAGTGGAAGACTGTTCCAGATAGAAAGACCTCAAAGTAAGCAACTGGATGCAGTGCACAAACTATGATTGCTGATTCCAGGTTGTAAAAATGCGTTTACTAGACATTTTGGGGACAATCGGGGGAAATTTGAATTTGGGTTGGCTATTAAATGAGATTACAGAATTATTAATTTTCTCAGGTGTGTTATGTTGGGTGATGATCTTATTCTTAGGAGATGCAGGCTGAGGTGTTTGGGGGGAATGTGTCTTGATAGCTGCAATGTTCAGCTCTTCATTTACAAAAGTGACTGAGAGAGGCACCTGGGGGGCTCAGTCGGTTAAGCATCTGACTCTTGGTTTCAGCTCAGGTCATGATTTCAGGGTCCTGGGTTTGAGCCCCCACCTCAGGCTCCATGCTCAGCACAGAGTCTGCTTGAGATTCTCTCTCCCTCTCTCTCTGCCCCTCCTCTCTCTCTCAAATAAATAAATCTTTTTTTTTAAAGATTTTATTTATTTATTTGAGAGAGCGAGAATGAGAGAGAGAGAGAGAGAGAGAGAGCACATGAGAGGGGGGAGGGTCAGAGGGAGAAGCAGACTCCCTGCTGAGCAGGGAGCCCGATGCGGGACTCGATCCCGGGACTCCAGGATCATGACCTGAGCCAAAGGCAGTCGCTTAACCAACTGAGCCACCCAGGCGCCCTCAAATAAATAAATCTTAAAAAAAATGAAGGTGACTGAGTGACAGCACAGAGGTCATTGCCACTGAAAGTGAAGTTCAATGTTACAGTTCCCCTGGAAAAAAGGGTCAGGGCTCTCCACGCAGGGTCACTGGAAGACACCAGGTTCTGGTCAGGAAGCAGAAGCAGGAGTAAGGGGAAAGCCTAGGCCAAACGCTTTCACTGGGGTTTCTGTGGGAAAGGCAAGGTAGAGTAAACACCGCAGGGTTAATCTCTGAGAACTGGCTAGCCTGGGGAGGGGCAATCTCTCTCCAGTCAGAAAGTATTTTTTAGGATGTCAAAACATATTACATGGAAAACTAAAAATTTGATGAATCCATGCAAATTACCTTCAAACGGTTTAGTCGGAAATATGTGTGCTTAAGAAAATAATGATAAAATGTTAGCAGTTGTTGAATCCAGGTGGAAAGTATATAAGTGGTTTTTACTATTCTTTCAACTTTTCTATGCATTGCCAGTTTTTCTGAATAAGAAGTTGGGGAAACAAGCAGAGGAAAAATTATGGGAAGCAGGCTAAACAGAGGCAAAATTGTGACCAGGAGGCAGCAGCAATGGTGGTTTCATACATGGCATTCTGCTAGAACACTCGAAAAAAGTTACCACTGAGGACAGGGAGAAGAGGGTTTTGTCTAGAAAGGGTGTGTTCCCAAGCCTCTCGCCCTCCACTTGGGAGTGGGGTGGGTGCTTCTAGGTGTAGCACAGCTGCCCCTGGCCTCTTCCCAAGTTTCAGGCTTACATGGGGACCTCATGGCTTCCCGTGGTCTGGGCCCTGGGACGCTGGTATTGTGGGGCTGGGGGTCTGGCCCTTTCCTTGAAGCTGAGGGACTAAATCACTCTGGCTTGAGTGGTGGTCAGGGAACACCCAATGGACTTCTAGCAGGGACTTGGAGGGGCCTGAGGAGGGTTCAGAAGGTTAGGAACAAAACCATAACCATATTTATTTGCCCTCCTTGACCCTGGCAGCATTTTAAACTTCTACCACTTCTTGAGAGCAATGAATTCTTTTCACAGTCCAAAATCTGGTAAATAAACCCATACCTACCCTCTAAGTTATCACAAGAGGACCCCTTCCTTCCTGCTGGGGAGAGGTATAACCAGGTGTTTGTCCTTGTAAGATAATGGGGAGCCAACCCCCCTTCTCCACAGTCATTTCAGCTAGTTGAATGGAGCTTCCCAGTTGGAAGGAAGTCCTGCCATACCCCCTTCTAAGAAGGGGCCACTCTGGAGCACCATCAACCAGCAAGGTCCTTAGAGCTGTGGGGACATGTTGTTTCAAGGCTCAGTGACATTTGAGGATGTGGCTGTGTATTTCACAAGGAATGAATGGATGCATCTAGGTGTTCACCAAATAATCTCTACAAAGATGTGATGCTGGAGAATTATGGGAACATAATCCGGCTGAGTAAGCATTCCTCCCCTCCCACACCCCGCTGCAGGGTTGTGAAGTTTCTGGAGCATTTAAGTGAGCTGTGGCATCCACAACTTTTCTAGACCTAGAAACAGGACCTTCTGCCCTTTTCCCAGGTGGTAGCCTGAGCTCCATGGGGAGGCTTGACCTGAAGTAGCCTTCACCCCCAAGTTCCCTGTAGATTTTACACCAATCCATGGGAATTCCACTTGTGTTTGGCAGGAATTTGCCTGTGTCCCCAGCAGGCTACTGTATGCCCAGTGTCTGAACCCCTCTAACCCCCTTACACTCTCCTTCTTCCCTCTCTCCTCGCTCCTCCTCCCCACCATGGACACAGTCTTGTCTTTAGAGACCCTGATTACTCCCCCACCTTGGACCTTCCCACCTGGTCCAGCTGAGCCTCTCTTTCTCTCTCTCTTGACTTGCTCCCTGTAGATCATAGGTTTTGGTTCTCAGCATAAATGCACGTGTTCTATCTCCTTTCCCACCAGCAGAGTTTCCAGACCCCAGATGTGATTTCCCAGCTGGAGAGAGGAGAAGAGCCATGGCTGCTGGATGTGCCAGAGACAGACTACAGAGATATAGAGAGGTTCCTGCCCAGTTCTGGAGAAAACAGTAGTGGGACACATTAGGAGCATAACTTGGAAGAACCGAGACACCTGAGGGAACAGACACTTGTGGGCGAGAACAAGTGAAGGGAAGACATCAAGGGTCCCAAGGGAGGGACCCACCTGAAACACAAAGGGTGTCCCTGGGAACGTGGGAAGCCAGCCTTGAGCCTTTGTGAGGGGTTGGGTGGGAGCTAGGGAAACCTTTGTCCATAACCAGGTGGTAAAACAAGATTATCTGATGGAGAGGTTCTGCCGCAGGCGCTAGAAGGAGAGGCAGGTCCTGTGTCTCTAAGTTACTTGGGAGGTTGGTCCAGTGACAATTTGCAGATTGTAATTTCTCTCTTACACATTCAGGCCCTTCACAATCTGATGCTCCTTTGTTCTATCCCTTCCCTTCACGCCTGTGGACTCCCAGGTTGTCTCTGCCACTTTTTTCTTTCCAGGCCAGTTAAATCCCCCCATCCTGGTCCTGTTCATGGCATACTACTGTCTCCACCTCCATCGCCACTTCCAACCAGCATAGTCCCTGGAGATGGGCACCAACAGCTGCTTAAACATGACTCCTCAGTGCCTGCACAGTGGTGGTCGTATTTGCATCTCTGTTCCTCTTCTTTCTTCCAGATTCCCTAATGGGGATTGAGAATGAACCATTACTTTTATTTTTTTTTAATTTTATTTATTTATTTATTTGACAGAGAGAGACACAGTGAGAGAGGGAACACAAGCAGGGGGAGTGGGAGAGGGAGAAGCAGGCTTCCTGCAGAGCAGAGAGCCCGATGCGGGGCTTGATCTCAGGATGCTGGGATCATGACCTGAGCCGAAGGCAGACGCTTAACCACTGAGCCACCCAGGCGCCCCAAGAATGAACCATTACTTTTAAAGATTTCATACATAGCTGCCTGTGGAGTATTACAAATACTCCTTCAGAATTTCCTGCCAAGACCTAAGGAAGATGAAGATGTATCAGACAACTGTCAGGAAAATGCCAAAGGGGCTGCTTTGAGGAAATCCCTAACTTGGGAGAAAAAAATTTAGTTAAATGATCATGTCATAGGACAAAACACTCAATGTGGCAGAGTGACCAGGATTTTTATGAATTAGAAGAAAACTTCAGTGAGAAACATCCCAGAGAAGACAAAGCCCATAGATGTGATGAATGTGACCAAAGCTTTAATAAAATTCAGATCTTATTCTACATCAGCAAATTCATACTAGAAAAAAGTCCCATAGATGCCCTGAATGTGGGAATGATTTTAGTCAAACTTTAAATCTTAGAGGCAAAAACAAAAAATTCACACTGGAGAAAAAACATATAAATGTAATAAATGTTTGAAGCCTTTGTAGCTCATGCCTTACTCAACATCAGCTAATTCATAGTGAAGGGAACATTTAGGGGTGTAATAAATATGGAAAAGCAGTCAGTCTTAACCCACAACTTAACACCAGAGAACTCACGCTGGAGAGAAGCCATTTAAGCATGAAGAATGTAGGAAACCCCGTGGTCATCTTTAGCATGGGAGAATTCATTCAGTAGAAGAATCTTATGGTTGTAAAGAATGTGGGAAAGCCTTCAGTCAGAAATCACAACTTATTCCATATCAAAGAATCATACTGGAGAGAAACCCTGTGAATGCAATGAATATGGAAATGCTTTCAATCAGAGATCCCTCTTTAGTAGACATCAGAGAATTCATGCCAGAGAGAGGCCTTACTCATGTAGAGTGTGGGGAAACCTTCACTCAAAGTTTACATCTTGCTCTACATTATAGACCTCACACTGGAGTGAAACCCTGCAAGGTAATGACTGTGGGAAATCCTTTGGTTGGGGCTCACATCTTATTCAACATCAGTGACTTAACACTGGAGAGAAGCCCAGTAAATGCAGTACATGTGGGAAAGCCTTCATTCAAAACTCACTGCATATTCAGCAACAAAGACAGGGGCAGACCCTATGTGTGTGGTGTGTGGAAAACCTTCAGGCAGAGCTCCCAACTTACACCACACCGGAGGGTTCAGCCTGGAGAGAAACAGCACAAATGTAATGAATGTAGAAAAGCTTTCTGTCAGAGTTCACTACTTATTCGCCATCAGAGAGTTCGCACTGGAGAAAGACCCTACAAATAAATGTAATGAATGTAGAAAACCTTTATTCAGAGTTCATATCTTAGTCTACATAAAATAAAATTCACCCTGATGGAAAAAGTTCTGTTGATGCATTACATGTGAGTACCACTCATGTTTCAAACTTTATTAAATGTCACATTTATTCTAGACAGGAGCTGCATATACACAACAAATATGGGAGAGCCCATAGTTCGGAACCACATGTTTTCTTACAGCTACACTTCATCCTGGAGAGAAACCAAGCCAATGTCACCATCAGATATTGCATGCTTAAGGGATTACCGTTAATTTTGGAAATGCAGATAAGACTTCAACTGAAGCTCTCAGCCATTCCATGTCAGTCTTCATCTTGCTGCAAAAATCCTCAGAGTGTTGGAAAGATCTCAGGAAAATCTTGTTTTTACACTTAGAGGATTCAAAGTAGTTTGTTTAAACCTTGTCTTATTGACAATTAGCAGAGATTCAAGGTTTTTTTTTTTAATTTTTTATTGTTATGTTAATCACCATATATTACATCATTAGTTTTTGATGTAGTGTTCCATGATTCATTGTTTGTGCATAACACCCAGTGCTCCATGCAGAATGTGCCCTCTTTAATACCCATCACCAGGCTAACCCATCCCCCTACCCTCTTCCCCTCTAGAAACCTCAGTTTGTTTTTCAGAGTCCATCGTCTCTCCGGGTTCGTCTCCCCCTCTGACTTACTCCCCTTCATTCTCCCTCTCCTGCTATCTTCTCCTTTTTCATTTTTCTTAAAATATGTTAGCAGAGATTCAAGTTAAGCAGGTCTGGGACATCCTCCTGGAGACATAACATGGAAATTGATACAATGTGAACATTTTTTTAAGGTTTATTTATTTATTTTAGAGAAAGAGCAAGAACACAAGCAGGAGAGGCAGAGGGGGAGGGAAGGAGAATCTCAAGAAGAAACTGTGCTTAGCGTGGTGCCTAATGCGGGGCTCCATCCCAGGACCCTGATATAATGACCTAAGCTGAAACCAAAATCAGACACTCAACTGACTGAGCCACCCAGGGACCCCACAACATGAACATTCTAACATATGACCCAAACACTGGTTGGTGGCTCCCAATAACAAGCCAGGAGGGGTAGAAGTGGCAGCTCTATACCCCACAGAAGTAATTGGCAGGCCATCAGAAGGATGCCCTAGGCAATATGAGGAACTCCAGCCCAGGGAAAGGTGGGCTCAGCATTCCAGGGAAGCCCAAGAGAAAAGGGGGCCTGAGTGTTGTCAAAAGAGTCCTGTCAGCATCAGGTGCATATAAGGTATTAACTGAGGAAGTCAGTTGAGAAGAATGAAACAGCTTCCATCCAAGTGGATGGGGTAAAGATGATAGGAAAACTTAGGTTCCTATGTTAGTCAAGGTGCTCCAGGAAACAGGTGCTGGGATGAGAACAAACATGCAAGGATATTCCTAGGAGAAATACCTGTGTAAGAGAAAACACGGAGGGAATCAGGACAATGAAAATTTTACCCAGAGTGAAAAAGAGAAGTTTGGGTGAAAGCATTCCAGGCTGCCAAGCAGTCTAAAGAAGGGTCAGCAAAGCTGTCAGGGAGTCCTTGAACCAAAGCCAGCTGTCAAAGGAGTCCCAGTCACCCCCAGGCAGTGCCTATTATTCTTGCTGCACTCAGTTGTTGGCAGGGAGCAGCCTGCAGGAGGCATAGCCTCAGCACTGACTCGGCAAACTAAGCAATGAATTTTATGACCTTAGTTCCATTTCCTATAGTGGGAGGTCTGCAAGGTGCATTCTCATGACCACCACTGTCCACCCCTTGTACTCTGTAGTTGTAACTATCAGTTCAGAGATCCATGCTCTCCAGTGGTCTTTCTTCCTGAGATGAAACTCAGGTCAGTGGGATGAACAGACTCCCAGCACTGAAGTTGATCTCATGGCAAAAAGCTCTCACTTTCCTCTCCATTATCCACTGTAAAGGCCCCTACCCTCTCTTGTCAACATGGTAGGTCTTGGCTCACCTGGTGATGTGATGCAAACCTTCATTCAGAAGGGTCTGAGCCCCTTACACTTGCACCTTTCTTAGCTGAGCTGCCATTGTGTTTGTTTACAGTTATTGTGGGACAGGGGGGAACCAGGAGATGCCCCAAAAAACAATCTGGGTCCGGACGCATTCCCTCCTGCCTCCCTTGTATAACTGTAGCCCAGCCTCCTGGCAATCAGGATCCAATTACTCCTGCCAGTCAAAATTTCCCTGGCAGCAGTGATAGCTTGTTCAGAGGGACCCTTGCTGCATCCTTTTGGAGACCAGGACATCCAATTCTGCAAAATCCAGAACTGTGGGCTTCCGAGGTACAAAGCCCCAATGGATAATGGGGAGTTATGGTGAGTAGGACCACTCCTGCTTCAGCCCTCAGATTCCCAGACCCATGTGATCTTTATGTTGGAAGCACAAAGTATGATTTAATGCACGTGTCCCCAAAGGATGGTGATTTCTCCAACCTTATGCTTCACCTGACCTATGAGAAGGCCAGTCCAGTATTCTGTGAGGCCAGCTGCCTCTGGGTAATATGCAACAGGATACAACCACTGGGTCTCACACTTCCTTCACTGTAGAGTGGGTCCCCTATTTGGTTACACACTAGGTGAGATTCCATGCCTGTGGATGAAGCAATCTGCAAGCCCCAGGTGGTACTGGATGAGGTTGGGCAGGTAAGGAAAATCATGCCCGGAATTGGTCTCCATCTCTTCCAGGATAGAAGTGGCCTGCCTGATGTAGTCAGGTTGTTTCCCACACGTTGGACAAAGGGGGCAGCTGCTAGACAAGCTCCGTCACAGGGGGAGGGCCCATTTTTGTTACCACAGTCACTTTCAGGTACCCACTTTATTGGCTCCAGAGTGGCTGGCTAATGTCCCTAGTTCTTTTGACTTCTTAGTTGTTTGGTGCCTCTTCTGTGGTGGATGATTTCTGGTTCAGCTATAATACCAAAATCTGCACACCCCATGTCCACTCCCATGTCCTCTACCCCAGACCTCTTTGTTCCCAAGCCCTCTTTTCTTTCTAGGCCCCCAGCCAGACAGCCAAGACCTGGCACTGCCTGGGAATCTGTATATTCTCACCACAAGCCACCTGGGTTTCAACACAGGCTGGATGAGCAGGTGCACTGCATGCAGCTCCGCCCATTGGGTGACCTTCCCTCCCACTGGCTTTCAAGGCCACGCTTGTGTGTGGCTGTAGTGTAGCTGCTGCCGCCCATTTTTGACATGTACCCACATACTGAGCTGATCCATTTAGAAACCAAGTCTATACCCTTCCTTCCTCCTTACCTGGTCATGCAGAAACCCCGATATGGTCATAGCTGTGAGCTGGGGGGTGAGAGACATGGGAGACTGGGCTACCTACTCACTCAGCTTACTTGTGTCCCCTGGCCCTATTTGGGCATCATCCCGGATGTATCATTTCCACTTTATAATGGATTGCTGCTGGGCCTCCCTAACTTTATGCCTTTGTAGGCCTTATAGACCTCATCTCATAATGGGAAGTGTATATGGACACATAGCCACTTGATGTCCCATAATCAGCGTTTTTTTTTCCCCTACCAGGGTCCAGGAATATGCCAAGACCCATTTCTCAAATGGCATATAATTCTCTTCAGCAGATGGCATAGCCATGCTCCAAAATCTCAGGAATCTGTCATTCTGTCATTCTCCCCATATTTTCCAAATGTCCGCATCATTGCCCCTCTCGTGGCATTTCCTCCCACTGGGTAATTCGGCCAGGTCACCACAGGGGACATGCTTAGCAAATGAGTCACCATTTTGTGTCAGGGACCACCTATTAACCAGGACAGTGTCCTCCTCACCAGCCAGACAGTGGGCAATGCAGTCCCAAATGGCTTCCTGATCACCCATGTATGGTTCATTTGTGTTAGTCTGGGTCCTCCAAGACACAGATACCGAGACAGGATTAAATATTACAAAAGAGCTGTATGAGAGAAAATAGGGAGTCAGGGAAGCTGGGGAGAGCTATCAGACCACAATTCAAGTCTGATCAGAGAGAGGAGAAGTTTGGATGGAATCATCCCAGGCTTGTGCCATCCAAGCAAACTTATTGAGACCAAGTCTGCCACCTTGGGATCCTGTGAATTCCAGGAATGGATCTGCCTTAGTGTCCCTACCATGCTCAGTAGCTGGTGGGGACCAGCCCTGGGAGGTGTGGCCTCAGCACAAACATGTTAATAAGTCTCAGAGTTCAACCACGGAACCCTTAGTTAATGACATCCCTGTAGTTGCAGCTGTGTTAGGAATATTCTCCAGGCCACCACGGTTGCCAAGCAAGATATCTGTTGCCTATTTGTGAGGAAAGGAAGAGCTCAGGGGTTCAGGAAGTTGCTAATGAAAACGTTTGCTGATGAAATTCTTGCTTCCCTTTTTCCTTCAGTCTGAAAGATACAAGTCAGGGGCAGTAATTGGGGATCTGTGCACAGACATGTTTGGGAAGTACATGAAGCCCACATAAGAATGGCATGTCAGAGCAGGGCAGAGGGCAGCCTTGCAGTGTAGATAGTGATGGCCATGCCAGCCCCATGCAAACAAAGAGGGCATACTGGGGAAGTAGAGGCAGCTCCACAAGTGAAGGACTCAGTCCTACATCAGAGGTGGATTGCCAAGATCAAGTTGTTCTGAAAAACTGGCTATAAGTCAAAGGTTCCACGACCCGTCCTCAGGTTTGGTGATTTGCTAGAGTGGCTCACAGAGCTCAAGAAAACACTTCACTGGGGCGCCTGGGTGGCTCAGTCTTTAAGCGTCTGCCTTTGGCTCGGGTCATGATGTCAGGGTCCTGGGATCGAGCTCCCTGCTCCGCGGGGAGCCTGCTTCTCCCTCTCCCACTCTCCCTGCTTGTGTTTCCTCTCTCGCTGTGTCTCTCTCTGTCAAAGAAATAAATAAATTCTTTAAAAAAATACTTAAAAAAAAGGAAAACACTAAGATTACCAGTTTATTCTAAGGAGTATAATCAGGAACGGCTAGATGGAAGAGATGCACAGGACGAGGAATGAGGATGGGGTCCTCTATGCCCTCTGAAGGTGTGATACTCTCCCCACCTCGCCAAGTACTCACCAACCCCGAAGTTCACTGAACCCCATATTTTGGGAATTTTTATGGAGGCTTCATCACATGGGCATGATCGATAATCATCTTATTTTCTAGTTCCTGTCCCCTCTCTGGAGGACAAGGGAGTAGGGCTGAACATTCCAAGCTTCTACTCAGACCACTCAGGGACACACTGAGAGTCACCTCATTAGAAAAAAAGCCTCCACCAGGAACCTGGTGACTCAGTTAGCTGAACGTCCGACTCCTGGTTTTAGCTCAGGTTATGATCTCATGGGCCGTGAGATCGAGCCCCAGGTTGGGCTCCACACTCAGCCAGGATTCTGCTTGAGGATTCTCTCCCTCTACACCTCCCCCCACTCATGTGCATGCTCTCCCTCTCTCAAATAAATAAATTTCTTAAAAAAGACACTCCTATCACCCAGGGAATTCCAAGGATTTTAAGCGTCACTCCTTAAACTCCTATCACTTTGGGCACCATCACTCAGACACTCTTATCACTTTGGAAATTACAAGGCATTCAGAAGCTTGGTGTTGAAGTGGGGTCAAAGACTAAATATTAGCAGGAACTCGGGACAGACATATATGTGTGTTTCTTATTATTTCACATTGGGAAGACTGGATGTCTACATGCAAAAGAATGAACTTGAACCCTTATCTTACACCATATGCAAAAATCAACTCAAAATGTATTAAATATTTATTTATTTTTAAAGATTTCATTTATTTATTTGACAGACAGAGAGACAGTGAGAGAGGGAACACAAGCAGGGGGAGTGGGAAAGGGAGAAGCAGGCCCCCCGCCGCGCAGGGAGCCCGATGCGGGGCTCGATCCCAGGACCCTGAGATCATGACCTGAGCCGAAGGCAGTCGCTCAACCAACTGAGCCACGCAGGCGCCCTGGATTAAATATTTAAACATAAGACCCAAAACCATAAAACTCCTAGAAGAAAACATAGGGGAAAAGCTCCCTGACATTGATGAATTTTTGTATATGACACCAAAAGCATAAGCAAGGGAAGCAAAAATAAACAAGTGGGACTACATCAAACTAAAAAGCTTCTGCACAGCAAAAGAAACCATCAACAAGTGACAAGGCAACCTGTGGAATTGGGGGGGAGGAATATTTGCAAACCACATACCTGATAAGGGGTTCAGATTTAAAATATATGAGGGACTCATACAGCTCAACAGCAAACAAAACAAAAAAACCCCAAATAACTAGATTAAAAAATGGGCTAAGGTCCTGAAAAGACATTTTTCCAGAGAAGATATATAGATGACCAACAGGTACGTGAAAAGGTGTTCAACATCACTAATCAGGGAAATGCAAATCAAATCCTCAGAGTTGTTGGGCGCCTGGGTGGCTCAGTTGGTTAAGCGACTGCCTTCAGCTCAGATCATGATCCTGGAGTCCCGGGATCGAGTCCCGCATCGGGCTCCCTGCTCAGCAGGGAGTCTGCTTCTCCCTCTGACTCTCTTCCCTCTCGTGCTCTCTCTCTATCTCATTCTCTCTCTCAAATAAATAAATAAAATCTATAAAAAAAAATTTAAAAAAAATCCTCAGAGTTGTTAGGGTGGCTATTACTAAACAAACAAACAAACAAAAACCCCAAAAAACAAAAGAAAAATGCCCAAAAACCAACCAACCAACCAACCAACCAACAAGCAACCCAGCATGCCTGGGTACTTCAGTTGGTTAAGCTTCTGACTCTTGGTTTCGGCTCAGGTCATGATCTTGTTTTGTTTGCTCTTGAGCTGTATGAGATCTCATGATCTCAGGGTCATGAGATTGAGTTCTGTGTCAGGGTCTGCACTTGACGCAGAGTGGGCTTGTCCCTGTCCCTCTGCTCCATCCCCCCACCCCGCTTGTGCTCTCTCTCTCTCAAATAAATAAATAAACAAATAAATAAAATCTTAAAAACAAACAAACAAACAATTGTTGACAAGGGTCTGGAGAAAAGAGAACCCTTGTGCATTGTTGGTGGGAATGTAACTACAGCTGTTATGGAAAACAGTATGAAGATTCCCCCCAAAATTAAAAATCCCACTTTTGGGTATTTATCCAAAGGAATTGAAAGCAAGATCTCCAAGAAATATCAGCACTCCCATGTCCATTGCAGCATTGTTCACAATAGCCAAGATATGAAAGCAAACTGTGTGTCAAGCAAGTGGGTAAAGAAAATGTAACATATATTCACATATATATATATATATAAACTATACGTGCTATATAGTTGTTTATATATACACATAAACACACAATGGAATTTTATTCAGCTTCAAAAAAGAAGGAAATCTTGCCATTTGTTACAACATGAATGAACCTAGAGGATATTATGCTAAGTGAAATAAACCAGACACAGAAAGACAAATTCTGTATCATCTCCCTTATATGTGGAATCTAAAATAGCTAAACTCAGAAACAGAGATTAGAATTATGGTTGCCAGGAACTGGGGGAGGGAGAAATGGGACATTATGGTAAAAGGGTACAAAGTTGCAGTTATGCAAGGTAAATAATTTCTAGAGATCCGCTATACAGTGTAGTGCCTATAGTCAACAATACTGTATTGTATACTTAAAATTTGCTAAGAGAGTAGAGCTTATGTTAAGTGTTCTTGCCGCACATGCACAAAAAGAATAATAAAGGGGGTGGGAGGAAACTTTAGGAGGTTTCATGGGTGAATCCTTATCCCCAAACTCAAGTTGTATACATCTTTTTAAAAATTTTTTATTGTTATGTTAATCACCATATATTACATCATTAGTTTTTGATGTAGTGTTCCATGATTCATTGTTTGTGCATAACACCCAGTGCTCCATGCAGAATGTGCCCTCTTTAATACCCATCACCAGGCTAACCCATCCCCCTACCCTCCTCCCCTCTAGAACCCTCAGTTTGTTTTTCAGAGTCCATCGTCTCTCATGGTTCGTCTCCCCCTCTGACTTACTCCCCTTCATTCTTCCCCCCCTGCTATCTTCTTCTTCTTTTTTTCTTAACATATGTTGCATTATTTGTTTCAGAAGTACAGATCTGTGATTCAACAGTCTTGCACAATTCACAGCGCTCACCGTAGCACATACCCTCCCCAATGTCTATCACCCAGCCACCCCATCCCTCCCACCCCCTACCACTCCAGCAACACTCAGTTTGTTTCCTGAGATTAAGAATTTCTCATATCAGTGAGGTCATATGATACATGTCTTTCTCTGATTGACTTATTTCACTCAGCATAACACCCTCCAGTTCCATCCACGTCGTTGCAAATGGCAAGATCTCATTCCTTTTGATGGCTGCATAATATTCCATTGTGTATATATACCACCTCTTCTTTATCCATTCATCTGTCGATGGACATCTTGGCTCTTTCCACAGTTTGGCTATTGTGGACATTGCTACTATAAACATTGGGGTGCATGTACCCCTTCGGGTCCCTACATTTGTATCTTTGTGGTAAATACCCAGTAGTGCAATTGCTGGATCGTATGGTAGCTCTATTTTCAACTGTTTGAGGCCCTCCATACTGTTTTCCAGAGGGATTGCACCAGCTTGCATGCCCACCAACAGTGTAGGAGGGTTCCCCTTTCTCCACAGCCCCGCCAACATCTGTCGTTTCCTGACTTGTTAATTTTAGCCATTCTGACTGGTGTGAGGTGGTATCTCATTGAGGTTTTGATTGGGATTTCCCTGATGCCGAGCGATGTTGAGCACTTTTTCATGTGTCTGTTGGCCATTTGGATGTCTTCTTTGGACAAATGTCTGTTCATGTCTTCTGCCCATTACTTGATTGGATTATTTGTTCTTTGGGTGTTGAGTTTGATAAGTTCTTTATAGATTTTGGATACTAGCCCTTTATCTGATATGTCATTTGCAAATATTTTCTCCCATTCTGTCGGTTGTCTTTTGGTTTTGTGGACTGTTTCTTTTGCTGTGCAAAAGCTTTTTATCTTGATGAAATCCCAATAGTTCATTTTTGCCCTCGCTTCCCTTGCCTTTGGCGATGTTTCTAGGAAGAAGTTGCTGCGGCTGAGGTCGAAGAGGTTGCTACCTGTGTTCTCCTTTAGGATTTTGATGGACTCCTGTCTCACGTTTAGGTCTTTCAACCATTTGGAGTCTATTTTTGTGTGTGGTGTAAGGAAATGGTCCAGTTTCATTCTTCTGCATGTGGCTGTCCAATTTTCCCAACACCGTTTGTTGAAGAGACTGTCTTTTTTCCATTGGACATTCTTTCCTGCTTTGTCAAAGATGAGTTGACCATAGAGTTGAGGGTCCATTTCTGGGCTCTCGATTCTGTTCCACTGATCTATGTGTCTGTTTTTGTGCCAGTACCATACTGTCTTGATGATGACAGCTTTGTAATAGAGCTGGAAGTCTGGAATTGTGATGCTGCCAGCTTTGCTTTTCTTTTTCAAGATTCCTCTGGCTATTCGGGGTCTCTTCTGGTTCCATACAAATTTTAGGATTATTTGTTCCATTTCTTTGAAAAAAGTGGATGGTATTTTGATGGGGATTGCATTGAATGTGTAGATTGCCCTAGGTAGCATTGACATCTTCACAATGTCGTTTCTCCCAATCCATGAGCATGGAACGTTTTTCCATTTCTTTGTGTCTTCTTCAATTTCTTTCATGAGTATTTTATAGTTTTCTGAGTACCGATCCTTTGCCTCTTTGGTTAAATTTATTCTTAGATATCTTATGGTTTTGGGTGCAATTGTAAATGGGATTGACTCCTTGATTTGTCTCTCTTCTGTCTTGTTGTTGGTGTATAGGAATGCCACTGATTTCTGTGCATTGATTTTATATCCTACTACTTCACTGAATTCCTGTATGAGTTCTAGCAGTTTTGGGGTGGAGTCTTTTGGGTTTTCCACATACAGTATCATATCATCTGCAAAGAGTGAGAGTTTGACTTCCTCTTTGCCGATTTGGATGCCTTTGATTTCTTTTTGTTGTCTGACTGCTGTGGCTAGGACTTCTAATACTATGTTGAATAGCAGTGGTGATAGTGGACATCGCTGTTGCGTTCCTGACCTTAGGGGAAAAGCTCTCAGCTTTTCCCCATTGAGAATGATATTGGCTGTAGGTTTTTCATAGATGGCTTTTATGATATTGAGGTATGTACCCTCTATCCCTATACTCTGAAGAGTTTTGATCAAGAAAGGATGCTGTACTTTGTCAAATGCTTTTTCTGCATCTATGCAGAGGATCATATGATTCTTGTTCTTTCTTTTGTTAATGTATTGATTTGCGGATGGTGAACCATCCTTGCAGCCCAGGGATAAATCCCACTTGGTCGTGGTGAATAATCCTTTTAATGTACTGTTGGATCCAATTGGCTAGTATTTTGGTGAGAATTTTTGCATCCATGTTCATCAAGGATATTGGTCTGTAATTCTCCTTTTTGATGGGGTCTTTGTCTGGTTTTGGGATCAAGGGAATGCTGGCCTCATAAAATGAGTTTGGAAGTTTTCCTTCCATTTCTATTTTTTGGAACAGTTTCAGGAGAATAGGTATTAATTCTTCTTTAAATGTCTGATAGAATTCCCCTGGGAAGCCATCTGGCCCTGGGCTTTTGTTTCTTGGGAGATTTTTGATGACTGCTTCAATTTCCTTAGTGGCTATAGGTCTGTTCAGGTTTTCTATTTCTTCCTGGTTCAATTTTGGTAGTTGATACATCTCTAGGAATGCACCCATTTCTTCCAGGTTATCTAATTTGCTGGCATAGAGTTGCTCATAATATGTTCTTATAATTGTTTGTATTTCTTTGGTGTTGGTTGTGATCTCTCCTCTTTCATTCATGATTTTGTGGATTTGGGTCATTTCTCTTTTCTTTTTGATAAGTCTGACCAGGTGTTTATCAATCTTGTTAATTCTTTCAAAGAACCAGCTCCTAGTTTTGTTGATCTGTTCTACTGTTCTTTTGGTTTCTAGTTCATCGATTTCTGCTCTGATCTTTATTATTTCTCTTCTCCTGCTGGGTTTAGGCTTTATTTGCTGTTCTTTCTCCAGCTCCTTTAGGTGTAGGGTTAGGTTGTGTATTTGAGACCTTTCTTGTTTCTTGAGAAAGGCTTGTATTGCTATATACTTTCCTCTCAGGACTGCCTTTGCTGTATCCCAAAGATTTTGAACAGTTGTGTTTTCATTTTCATTGGTTTCCATGAATATTTTAAATTCTTCTTTAATTTCCTGGTTGACCCATTCATTCTTTAGTAGGATGTTCTTTAGCCTCCATGTATTTGAGTTCTTTCCGACTTTCCTCTTGTGATTGAGTTCTAGTTTCAAAGCATTGTGGTCTGAAAATATGCAGGGAATAATCCCAATCTTTTGGTACCGGTTGAGACCTGATTTGTGACCTAGGATGTGATCAATTCTGGAGAATGTTCCATGGGCGCTAGAGAAGAACGTGTATTCCGTTGCTTTGGGATGGAATGTTCTGAATATGTCTGTGAAGTCCATTTGGTCCAGTGTGTCATTGAAAGTCTTTATTTCATTGTTGATCTTTTGCTTAGATGATCTGTCCATTTCAGTCAGGGGGGTGTTAAAGTCCCCCACTATTATTGTATCGTTGTCAATGTGTTTCTTCGCTTTTGTTATTAATTGCCTTATATAATGGGCTGCTCCCATGTTAGGGGCATAGATATTTACAATTGTTAGATCTTCTTGTTGGATAGACCCTTTAAGTAGGATATAGTGTCCTTTCTCCTCTCTTATTACAGTCTTTGTTTTAAAATCTAATTTGTCTGATATAAGGATTGCCACCCCAGCTTTCTTTTGGTGTCCATTAGCATGGTAAATGGTTTTCCACCCCCTCACTTTCAATCTGGGGGTGTCTCTGGGTCTAAAATGAGTCTCTTGCAGACAGCATATTGATGGGTCTTGTTTTTTAATCCAATCTGATAGCCTGTGTCTTTTGATTGGGGCATTTAGCCCATTTACATTCAGGGTAACTATTGAAAGGTATGAATTTAGTGCCATTGTATGGCCTATAAGGTGACTGTTACTGTATATTGTCTGTGTTCCTTTCTGATCTATGCCGCTTTTAGGCTCTCTCTTTGCTTAGAGGACCCCTTTCAATATTTCTTGGAGGGCTGGTTTCGTGTTTGCAAATTCCTTTAGTTTTTGTTTGTCCTGGAAGCTTTTTATCTCTCCTTCTATTTTCAACGACAGCCTAGCTGGATATAGTATTCTTGGCTGTATATTTTTCTCATTTAGTGCTCTGAAGATATCTTGCCAGTCCTTTCTGGCCTGCCAGGTCTCTGTGGATAGGTCTGTTGTCAATCTAATACTTCTACCATTATAGGTTACATATCTCTTCTCCCGAGCTGCTTTCAGGATTTTCTCTTTGTCTCTGAGACTTCTAAGTTTTACTATTAGATGTCGGGGTGTTGACCTATTATTATTGATTTTGAGAGGGGTTCTCTGTGCCTCCTGGATTTTGATGCCTGTTTCCTTCCTCACATTAGGGAAGTTCTCTGCTATTATTTGCTCCAATATACCTTCTGTCCCTCTCTCTCTTTCTTCTTCTTCTGGGATCCCAATTATTCTAATGTTGTTTCATCTTATCGTATCACTTATCTCTCGAATTCTGCCCTCGTGATCCTGTAGTTGTTTATCTCTCTTTTTCTCAGCCTCTTTATTTTCCATCATTTGGTCTTCTATATCGCTGATCCTCTCTTCTGCCTCATTTATCCTAGCAGTTAGTGCCCCCATTTTTGATTGCACCTCATCAATAGCCTTTTTGATTTCGACTTGGTTAGATTTTAGTTCTTTTATTTCTCCAGAAAGCGTTTCTCTAATAACTTCCACGCTTTTTTCAAGCCCAGCTAGTATCTTTAAAGTCATGATTCTGAACTCTAGGTCTGACATCGTACTGATGTCCGTATTGAGTAGGTCCCTGGCTGACGGTACTACCTCTCGTTCTTTTTGCTGAGGTGATTTTTTTCGTCTTGTCATTTTGTCCAGAGGAGAATAGATGAATGAGAGAACAAAATGCTAACAGGTTAACAACGTCCCCAGCAAATATACTGTATACAAATCAGAAAAGACCTGAAAACAGGGGAAAAGAAAGGGAAAGAAAGAAAAAAGAAAGAGAAAAAAAGAGATAAAAACAAAAACAACAATAAAAAAAAGCAGAATATGATCAAATATGATCAGGCTAGTGCATAGATCAGTGCCACACACTAGATTTTGGGCATATTTTGGTCTGTTAGAAAAAAGTGCCTCCTAAAATTTTAAAGGAAGAAAGACATATATGTACAAAATAAGGGTTGATATAATGAAGGGATGGAAGATGACTGTAAAGATGAAAATTATAAAAGATTTTATAAAAGGAATTGATAAGATAAGTTGTTTGAAAAAAGAAAGAAGAAGATTAAAAAAAAAGAAAAAAGGGAGAGAATGTGATCAGGCAGGAGACTAGAACAAAGCCATACACTAGTGATTTAGGGTATATTTTGATCTGTTAGAAGAAACTGTATCTCAAAATTTTAAAGAGAGAACAACTTATATATATATGCCAAAAATAAGGGTAACTACTATGAAGGGATAAAATATGACTCTAAAAATGAAAAATAAAAAATGTTTTTTTAAAAAAGGGATTGATAAGATGTTGGTTGAAAAAGGGAAAAAGAAAAATTAAAAAAACAGTTAAAAAATTAACTTTGATGAACCAATGAATCATGGTAAAAAAAAAAAGCCATGAATTCTATGTGCAGTATTCCCCTAGCGCTGGAGTTCTCCCGTTCTCCTTGATCGGTAAACTTGGTCTTGGCTTGCTGGCTGTTCTCGCTGATCTTCTAGGGGAGGGGCCTGTTGCCGTGGTTCCCAAATGTCTTTGCCGGAGGCGGAATTGCCCCGCCCTTGTCGGTCCGGGCTAAGCAAGCTGTTCAGGTTTGCTCTCAGTAGCTTTTGTTCCCTGCAAGCTCTTGGTACAGCTTTGGAGGACCAGGGCAAAAATGGCGGCCTCCCAATCTCCACCCGGAGGAGCTGAGAACTCGGGGCCCCGCTCCTCAGTGCGCCCCCAGAGAAAAGCGGACACTCCCGTCTCCCTGGTCTCCGGCCGCACTCCGTGCTCACCCGGCCTGTGACCGAGCGTTTGTATCTCTGGCACCTGACCCCGTGTGGAGTCTCCAAACCCAGCAGATCCCTGCGGTGTGTTCCCACGCCGCTCCTCCCGGGGGAGAAAGGGGAGTCTCCCCCGCTCTGCCGCTTGTTGGGTCCCTGCTGGAGGAACAGTGGCCCGACTGGGCCACGGATCACAGTTTATGGCAACCCCGAGCTGAGAGCCCGCGCCTTGGCTCCATCTCTGCAGCCGGCTTCCCTGCTCCGATACCTGGGAGCTCTGCCGCACTCAGGCACGCCCGGTCTTTCTGTGACCCCAAGGGTCCTGAGACCACACTGTCCTGGGAGGATTCCACCCCTCACTTAGCCACTGCAGCGACGTCCCTCAGCGGAGCCGACTTCTAAAAGGTCCGATTTTGTGCTCCGCGGCTCTAGCACTTGCCAGAAGCGGCTGATGGAGGCCCCCTCCCCCACCGTCTATCCTCCCGAATATCGCCTCGGATTCACTTCTCTGCACGTCCTACCTTCCAGTAAGTGGTCGCTTCTCTGTTCAGAGAGTTGTTGCTACTCTCCTCTTCGATCTCCTGTTGAGTTCGTAGGTGTTCAGAATGGTTTGATCCCTATTCAGCTGAATTCCTGAGACCAGACGAAATCTAGGTCTCCTACTCCTCCACCATCTTGCTCTGTCCCCAACTAGATACATCTTTTTACCTGTCAATCGTACCTCAATAAAATGGTTATAATAATAGTAACAATTGCCAATCCACCCAATAAAAAATAGGTAAAATATTTTAACAATACCTTTACAAAGATTCATGAATGTCCAATGAGCACATGAGATAGTGTGTGTCACTAGTTATTAGGGAAACGAAAATGAAAAGCATCACCATACACCCACCAGAATGGATGTTTAAAAGTCTGACAGGTCCAAATATTGGCAAGGAAATGGAGCACCTGGGACTCCTTGAAACTTCTGATGAGAATATAAAATGATACAACCACTCCAAAAAATCAAAATCAAATTCATGCACTTTCTCATAAAATGAAACATATGCCTGTTCTGACTCAGCAATTTCATTCCTAACCCAATAAAAATGAAAATATGTACACAAAAAAACTTGTATCCTGAAAATTCATAGCAGATCTATTTATGACACACAGATCCTGGAAAGATCTCTGCTGTCCAGCCATATGACAGCCAAGAAACAAATTGTGGTATATTCAATCTACTGAACTATAAAACGGAACAGAGTCTTGCTAGCAGGTGTAGAAAATAAAACTATTCCTGAGTTTACCAGCAAAAATAGGTTTATTTGGGAATAGCAGAGAACCGCAATTCAGGATAACAAACGTAAAACAAAAACACAGGCAGGTCGGCAGGACAAAGGGGGGGCTGTTGTCAACTGAAAGTCTATTGGACTAAACTGGGAGCTGGAAGTATAGCGGCTTCTCATTGGCTGGGTTGCCGGGGAGGAGGAAATCTTCTTCCCGGGCAGTAAAGTACTACGCAAAGGGCCCCGAGGAGCGGAGGGGTGTCCGCGCTGGCCCTGCTGGCCTCTTGGCTCCATACTAAATGAGCGTTCCTTTTATGAATTTTCACACCAAACGAACACATTTTGCCGATAAATAACTGGCTGTTTTACTTTTAAGGTCGATATGAGTAATATAAATATTTCTAATTTTTTAAGATAACGCAAGACTCTTCTCTCCTCTCCATCCCCACCAGCCGTTTAGAAGGGTTTCATTCTGACCATCCTATCCATCGCTGTATTCGGCTTGGTCCGGGCGGCTCTAACGAAGTACCGTAGACTGGTGGCTGATAAACAGAGGTTGATGTCTCACAGCTCTGGAGGCGGGCAGTCTGAGATCAGGTGCCCGCACAGTCGGGTTTGGCTGAAGCCCCCTGCCGGGGTGTAGACCGTACCCTCGCATAGAGGAAGGAGCTACCTTGCCCTGTGGCCTCTTCCTAAAGGGCACTAAATCCTGTTTACGGGGCCCTACCCTCATGACCTAATTCCCTCCCAAAGGCCCCATTTCCAAATACCATCACATTGGGATTAGGGTTTCAGCATATGAATTTGGGGACACAAACGCTCAGCCCTTGCCCTGTCTTTTGCTTATCACCCTTCTAATAGTATGAAAGGGCACCTCCCTGTGGCCTTTCCCTAATGGCCAACAACAGCCAACATTTCTGGTTCATTAGCCATTTTATATCCTCCTTGGAGAAATATCTATTCAAATCTTCTGCTCATTTTAATTGGGTTGTTTACCTCCCTTTCACCGACTTTTAAAAATAACAGCTTTATTGAGGTATAATTCACATACCATACAGTTCACCCATTTAAATGTACAATCGAGAGGTTAAGCACATTCACACTGTTGTGCAGCCGTCGTCACCCACAGCCACGCAGGGGGATGCAGGCTGGACTTCCCTCGGGGAGGGCTGCCCAGGACCCTCGGGTCTGTGCCACCGGCCTTCTTCCTGGGCCCTCCTGGTCCGGCCTGGTGGATGAGGGTCCCACCCCAGACACCAGCGGAGACCGGGGCCCGCCCGTCCGTGAAAGGCCTTTGAAATCCTCGCAGAACGATGGCTGCAGGTGCATCCCGCAGACTATGACCCTCTTCAGCCCCCTTCAGAACAAACGCCTTTCTCCGATGTCCGGATCACAGAGGGCCTGGTCCTCCCGGCGTCCTAGAGCTGCCCGGAAGTGGCTCTGGGTCGCTTCCGGGGAGCTGGCCCCGCTTCCGGTGTGGCAGCGCCGCTGAGCTTCGCCTAGCCGCTAAGCACCAGACTACGCTCTGCAGGTGCGGGGGCATCTCGGGCTTTGGGGTACGGGGGATGGGGTCGCTCTTTCCGGGCGGAGGCAGCGGACCGCGATATGGCTCCTTGGCCGCTCCATTCGAGAAGCTCTGGAGGCCGATCCGGGGCTGCGTGGGGCGGGGCCCGGCGGCGGGGACCGCGGCTCGTGGGCGGCCGCTCGGCGGCGCGGCAGGTGACCAGGGTCTCCCCGGCGAGCACGGGGCACGACTCCAACCGGGCCGGTCTCTGTCAGCTGCTCCCTCGGGGCCGGTGGCCAGGAGAGCGTCAGCGGGGGGCAGCACGCTAGCCTCCCGGGAGCAGGGTCTGAGCAGCGGGGCGGCCGGGGCAGTGGAAGGCGGTTCCTGATAGGGGCCAGACGCCAGGCAGTTGGGGAAGACCCGCGTTTGGGCAGTGGGTGGTCGTTGACGGGCAGGGCGAGGGGGGCCCCGCCTTCCCGGGAGAACGCGATACGATGAAGCCAGTAAAGGACCCCCTGTGCCCCCGGGCTCCCCCGCGCTTCGCCGCGCCCCATTTCGCTGTATGGTGAGGACCCTTCCGTGCTCCGCCGAGCTCTGTTCTCTGCGTGTGGCTTGGTCACCTGAGATGTGCCATGACAGCATACTGTCAGGTACTGACAGCTTTTCTCCAGGTTCCACGGTCCCTCTTGTCACGTGCCCCTCCTGCCTGCCTCTGTCTGGTTTCTCCTGTGCTGTGGAAACAGTGGGGACTTTTGATAGGCCTGGGTTCTAGTCCTTGGGCAGTTGTGTTGGAGCCTCGGTGTCCTTATTGGCTCCTGCAGAGCCGTTGTGCCGATTCAGAGCTGACTGAGCTTAGGGTGGTCGGTGGCAGCAGCAGTGGCTGTTACCTCCCTGTGTTCTGCGGACTTTTCTTCTTCACTCTTTTCTCCATTATGTGTTTGGAGAACTTATGTGCCCTCTCCTGTTTTCTGGTTCTCTCCTCCTCCCCACCCTGTCTCCCTTCCCTGCCAACTCCTGGCTGGTCTCTTGCCAGGATTAAAGTGGGCCCATCTGCCACCTGCTCTCGGGGCACCTCCCATTACATTGGCTGTCGTAGGTGGTTCATGCTGTCAGCATCTTGAAGGCAGAGGCCATGTTAGTCCTCATTTTCTGGCCCAGAGCACATGGGAGTTACCGGACTTCTCTTCTCCCTGCCCCTGGCAGTTGCAGCTGAGACCTTTCCTCTGGGCTGCTTGATCAAAAAGGAGGAAGCAGCAATGTCTGCCATGGGGACTGCAGCTCCATACCTGCATTACCCTGGTGATAGCCACAGTGGCCGGGTGAGTTTCCTGGGGGCCCAACTCCCCCCAGAAGTGGCAGCAATGCCCCGGCTCCTGGGAGACCTGGACCGGGGCACATTCAGAAAGTTGCTGAAGCTGGTGGTCAGCAGTCTACAGGGAGAGGACTGCCGGGAGGCTGTGCAGCGCCTCAGGGCTGGAGCAGACCTGTCGGAGGAACGTCTGGGGGTCCTCCTCGCCGGCACAAACACACTGCTCCAGCAGGCCATCCGGCTGCCCCCAGCCAGCCTGAAGCCTGACGCCTTCAAGGACCAGCTCCAGGAGCTCTGCATCCCGCAAGACCTGGTCACAGACTTGGCCAGTGTGGTGTTTGGGAGCCAGCGGCTTCTCCTCAACTCTGTGGCTGGGCAGCAGGGGGCCTGGCTGCCCCATGTTGCCGGCATGTGGTGGAGGGTGGACGTGGCAATCTCCACCAGTGCCCTGGCCCGCTCCCTGCAGCCAAGTGTCCTGATGCAGCTGAAGCTTTCAGATGGGTCAGCATTCCGCTTTGAGATCCCAACAGCCAAGTTCCAGGAGCTGCGGTACAGCGTGGCCCTGGTCCTCAAGGAGATGGCCGACCTGGAGAAGAGGTGTGAGCTCAAACTGCAGGACTGACCGTGCTTGCAACCCCATTGCAGTCATCTGGGGAGAGTGGGCGCCAACAGGTGTCCGCAAATAAAGCCTGCCCTTCAGGAGGCATTCCTGAGATGTTTGAATGTAATCATGTCATTGGTCTGTTTAGTTGAGAAAGCTGGATCTTCCCTTTTTATTGGAAATAAAGCAACTGTAACAAAGTGTCCTCCTGGGTGGGCATCAGACTGCACACCCTGCCCTGGCTATTGGCTTTATTGCTGGGTGAAGGCATCTGCTGCTGTGGGGGGGCCATGTGTGGTTCTGGTTTGGTTGCCATCGGGTGTCCAGGTCAAGGCCTTTTTGTGGACACTGTGGTCACTCAGCCTGGCCTCATGTAGCATCTGTTCATTTGCTTTTGTGAACCCTGTGTTTTAGTGTGGACATCTCATTTTCCTGTCTTATATCGTTGACCTCATGGAGCCAACATTCTGGTGGTGAGGGGGAGACATTACAAAATGCATAATACAAAATGACTGGCAAAGCTTGTCAGAGGAGGGTAAGTGGTGCAGAAACAGAGCAGGGGGGTGGCCCCTGGGTGGCTTGGTCTCTTAAGCATCTGACTCTTGATTTTGGCTCATGTCATGATCTCAGGGTCCTGGGATCAAGACTGGGCTCAGCAAGGGGTCTGCTTGAGATCTGTCCCTGTGCCCCTCCTCACGCTCACGCTCTCTTTCTCTCTAAAATATTTACAAAAGGAAAAAGAAAGAGGGGCACCTGGGTGGCTCAGTCAGTTAAATGTCTACGTTGGGCTTAGGTTATGATCTCGAGGTCCTGGGATGGAGCCCTGTGTCCCGCTCCCTGCTCCGCGCCCCTAGCCCCCACTCCTGTTTCTCTTTATCTCAAATAAATAAATAAAATCTTAAAGTAAAAAAACAAAGAAAGAAAAGAAATAGAGCAGGGTCCCAGGACGGGAGGCAGGATTATGGAAGAGCTGGGCTGTCATCCTAAATTGGGTCATGGGGTGGGGACATGGTATATGAGCAAAGACTTGAAGGAGGTAGGGGAGCAGAGCAGTGTGAGGGCACAGCCCGAGCAGCTGTGGCTGGGTGAGGGGTGAGTAGAGGGTGTGGAGGGCACGCCCCCGGGGGCCTCTGTAAGAACTTCGGCTCTACTCTGAGCAGACTGGGTGTGATCTGACAGTTGCTCCAAAAGGATCTCCCTGGATGCTGTGTTGCGAGCATAGTAGAGCACAAGGGCAGGGGTTGGGAGCCTGGTGGAGAGGCTGTTGCCAGGGTTGAGGTAGAGTCGGGGAGAGGGGGACAGGGGCCTCTCCTGGGATCCTCTGAGTGGGTGTCTTAGGCAGCTCGGCTGCCATAACAAAATACCCTAGATTGAGTGGCTTTAGCAACAGAATTCTATTTCCTCACAGTTCTGGAGGCTGGTCAGAGGCCTGCAGACAGCCTTTCCTCAGGCCACGTGCATGTGTGAGAGAAGAGAGCTCTCTCTTCATCTCATTAAGGACACCAGTCCTGTTGTTGGGTCGGAGCCCCACTCTACTTAACCTTAATCACCTCCCTGAAGGCCCCATCTCCGTAAACAGTCACACCCAGGGTTAGGACTTTAACGTGAACTTGGAGGGGAACACAGTTCAGTACTTCGCAGTGAGAATGTGCAGGGTGGAGGGGAGCGGGATCTCTGCTGCGTGCCTTCAGGGTGGGAGTGTTCAGGCCTGTGGCCAGTGTTGCACTTTCCAGCATAACCGCCCCCCAGGTAGGGGACGTGGGTCCTGCTTTTTGCAGAGATGTTTGCTGTCAGTCTGCGTTCCCCTGGCGGTGTCACCCCCTCCATGGTCTCTCCGCTAAGCAACCAGCTCACAAGTCTTGGAGGATAAATGGACCTGAGCAGCCTGTAGGAACTTCCCCTGGAAAACAGCTCATGAGCCCTGCCCTTTCCCAGAACCCCCTTCCTGCCCCCCTGCTCTGTGCTGGGGCCCCATCGAGGGCAGAGCACTCCCACCCTCGCAGTTAACCCTTCTCCCTCCGAGTCAGGGTCATGGCAATGTGGGTGTGGGAGACTGAGGACAAAAGGTGGGGTGGTGCTGCACACGCAGGGGTAGGGTTTCAGAGGCTGAGCTCCCAGGTAGAGCCCCCAGGTGGGGCCCAGGCCTGGCTCAACTGAGGGGCGCAGACTCTGTCTCCTGCAGCATCAGTGGTCATCCGGGGCCCTGCTGCTCCGAGGATGGGAGCTGGACTGGGCCATCCAAGCTGCCGTTTGGCCCACGTACTTGCTGAGCACCATGTCCGCCCACCCAGTGTTGGAGGCCTTCTTTGCCAAGTATGTCTATCGTGACCATTAGACATGTTCAGGGAATACAAACTCAGGGTACGTTTGGGGAAAAAAAAAAAGTAAAAGCAAACAAGAAAAAAGAATTTCAAAGTCCTTTTGCCCATAGACAGCCTCGGAAACCGACTCACACTGTGTCTGCATCTGTGTGTGTGGTAGCTCTGTTCACTTCCTGAGTGTGACCGCTGTGGCTGGTGGCTGTAGGATGTACCCTTCCCCTTGGCAGGTGTGCTGTGTTCCTTTAGACACAACAAACAAAACACCACAGGCTGGGCAGCTTCAACATCGTTCATTTCTCACAGCTCTGGAGGCTGATGGTCTGGAATCAGGGTGCTGGCATGGCCGGGTTGCAGACTTCTCCCCATGTCCTCACAAGGTTCCAGAGGTGAGGGAGCTCTCTGGGGGCTCTGAACTCATGACCTAATCACATCCCCAAGGCCCCAACCCCTCATACCATTACATTGGGCATTAGGGTTTCAACATACAGATTTTGGAGGTGAAGGGGATGACACAGACCATAATGGCTGTTTTTTTCCCCCTGTTAAAAATCACAGTGATGGTTAGTGGTAAAACCATTTTATGTAACTGAAACCGTTTAGAAATGGGGACAGAGGAGGCAGAATGTGAACATTTTAAAGCCCTTGATATCACTGTCCAGCTGTGACCCAAAATACATTCTCAGTACAGGTTTCTCAATCACCCCTTACAGGCCAGTCCCTGGGCAGTGCAGCCGCGAGCAGAGTTGTTACAGGTGTAACGGCAAATGCTGAGCACCGGTCTACGTACCGCACGCGTGTCCACCCACTAACTCACAGGTTGAAGCTTCCGCACTTCACGGAGGTCAGAGGCTTGCCCCAAGTCAAACAGCTGATGGGTGAGCTAGCGTGGTTAGCCTTCCCTCCTGACCCGGACGGGGCTGCCCTGTTGGCAGTGTCCTCCATCTATTGACTGCAAGAGTGACCATGGAGGCTGGCTGGAGGGGCAGTGAGTATCACCCGGGGGGCTTCAAGAGGCTGTCCCTGCTGGCTCATGCGGACACACGTTTAGGGTTGTGAGCCGTTGAGATTTAGGGGCTTCTGCTATGCAAGATTACTGGAATTTGGCTGGTGCAACCAGGAATAGAGACCTGGGGTCTGAGCCAGGCTTCTATGTCCCGGCGAGTGCTCCGAGCTCTGCTGCCACCACAGGGCCACGTGGCTGGGCCTCCATGGTTCTGAGTTATATGCCGAGCAGAGAGGAGAGGCGCTTCCCAGGCCACGCCATTGTTGGCATCTGTGAGAACATGCACAGCTCCTTCCCGAGAGGCCCTTGGAGCACACTTGGAGCCCCTCGGCACTTGCAGGGAGAAGGCACTTTTCCACTCCCACATGGGCCGACGGAGGCGCAGAGTTCCAGGAGTCGCCCAGTGGGCAAGCACCCGGACTAGCACTTCCTTTCTCTGCCCAAGGGGCACAGAGGCCTACCCCCCCCCGTCCTTGTGCCCCTGGCTGGGGTGGTCTGGCAGGTTGTCTCCACAGCTGTGTTGGTGCATCCACTCTGCAGTCCCCTGGGACGGCCCTGGGCCCTCGAAGGTACAGCATCTGGTCACACACCCTCTGCTCCTGGCGGGTTCCGGACACTCTGCGCACTCACCAGCCGCCTCCCAGAAGGCGCGGTCTGTGCTGCTGCTTCCAGTCAGTAACAGTAGGGGCGGAGCACTGTCCTCCATCCTTGGCAGACACGGTGGCGCTGAGCACGCTGTCCCTCCCACGGCAGCTGCAGGGCGGCCCCTCCCTCCACTCCCCTGCTGCTCCGCAGAGCCGCTGTGGCAGGTGCCAGCCGGGAGTGACCATGCCAGCTTTGCAGGTCACAAGGATGCTGTCGGCTCTGTCACTGTTGCTTGAGAGCAGCCAGGCGCTACGTGAGTCAACAGGCACAATCACGTTCCAATAAAAATTTTCTTACTGGTGTTGAAATTTTAATTTCATGTGTCACAAAATCACTTTAAGCCATTTAAAGGCCACTGTTACCTCATATGAAACCAGGTGGCAGATGGATGGTGGCTCTGCTCTGCTTCCCTCAGCCCAGCTCTTGGCAGGCTGGGGTGTGTGGACCCTGTGTGCCCAGAGCAGCTGTCCACCCTCATCTGTGGTCAGTCCCTACCACTGACCGGGCTCCAGGTGCACCTTTGTCCCCAGGCCCACACAAGGCCTTGTACAGAATGGACATTCTGGAATGGACATTCACACCTGAAGAGTACCATTTTCTGGATCTTTTTCAGATCTCTCTGGAAACCTTTTTAAAAAAATAATCCCCACTCAACGTGAGGCTTGAACTCACAACCCCGAGATCAAGTCTCACACTCCACCACCGGGCGCCCTCTGTGGAAACTCGATGCCAGTGGGTTTCCTCTCTTCCCTGAGTGTTGAACAAGTGAATCCTGCACTGGGGGAGCATCCAGGCTTTGAGGTCGGGACGTTAGACAAACATTCCCTAGGCTCTGAGTGCAAGCCACACACACTGTGTGAACTCACCTGGGCTGTGCACCCCCCACCCCTTTGTGAAGCTTCCAGGAAGCTCGGTGGTTCCAATCCAATGTCATACATCAAAACTTAATCTAGTAATTGAGTAAAAAGCAGTTTCGGGTCAAAATTATGGGTTTATTGCCTCCAAAAGAGAAATCCAAGGTAATATCTACTCTGAAACAGAGTTCTGGATAGTCTTAAAAATGCTTGTTATAGTCACTGAAGCCCAAATTGGGAGCTACAGCTTGAAAACAGAATGCAGTATCCCAAAGCTTGCACTACCCTAACAGGTGGCCTTCCTCCACTCCCTCTCTGCAGAGAGCCACCAGAACGCGTGATGTGTGCAGACACTCTTCCCGGGATCTCACGCCCCTGCATCTCAAGTGCTGAGGCAGTTTGATTTCAGAGTCTTGCTGAGCAGGCCAGTAGGACGCTTCTCTTCCACGCAGCTGCAGCTAAGAAAGGACCCCTCACCCTGTACTTCTGCAGTTGAGACTCTGGACTGGAATGTAAGACTTTAGGTTTCTCTCTATTGAATTTTTGGTTGTATTGGGACATTTAAGTGAACAAACCACACTAAGAATTGAGGTCATGGAGTTTCTACCCAAGTTAACAAGGCCAGCAAGTGTGAACTTGGCTTGCGTCGTACAAGTGGCCAGCTGTGTTCCAAAAAACCTTATATTCATTCACACTGAAATGATTTCGATATAATTTTCAAATGTCACAAAATAGTCTTTTTTTCCCTTCTTAGCTTTTAAGCCTTTTAAGAGGTAAACTGAGGTACATCAGTTTTAAAGAGTTTATTTGAGCAAACATGGACTGGAACCAGGCTGTGGCCACCTGAAAAATCAGAGTTCTGTGCTGGGAAGAGACGGGAGAGGTTTTCACAGAGAAGACTGCTTATGGCTGTTTGTGATTGGTTGTTCTTAAATTTCATTTTCTCAGATGAGTGCACTTAGAGGAATCGACTCCAGCCTAGATTTTGGTCAGCTTATGTAGCTACCAAGGCATGAGAGCCACCCCGTCTAATGGCCTCCGTGTTCCAGCCCCTGATCTAGGACCATGTCAATCCAAAGAGAAAATCCATAGGCTGGAGATGATTTCAGTGGAACCCTCTGGCCCTCTCCGGCTGTGGCCTGGAGTTGCTGTTAGAGGACAGCATCATGCCCAGGTTGGAATCTGGAAGACTTCATGTAACTTCCCAGGAAGTGGCCGAGAGAGGGTTCCCTTCTGGGGATGGCACAGTCAGTGACCAAACTGCAGTCCCTGGTCCTCTTGCACTGACCCTTTTGGACCTAAGTTCTGGGTGGGGTAGGGACAGCTGGAGGGGCAGTTCCAACTACTGAAATGGGCACAATGATTTCATAGTGTCCTGGCACCTGGAGAAGGGACACCTCCAAAGGGGCAGGTACAGGCCACGGGCGCAATCTTCAACCCAAGAACTAGCACTGCAGCCTGAGAACACACTGAACTTTGTGCCTGGCTAAGCAGCCGTGGCTGGTGATTGGGCTGAGATCCTGGTCCATGTGCTAGAAACACAGAAACCCACACAGACCTGACCATCCCGAACTCTGCTGTTCCCAATTCCAGAAAGTTCTGGAACCTCCCACTGCAAACACAGGGACCAGTCAGCCCTTTCTTCACCTGATACAAATCTATAACCTGCTATTGGTTATCAGCCATCAAGGCTGTGTCTCAGGGACCTACCTACAGGCTTAGCCAGACCAGTGTGACGGTGACCCAAATCAAGTGTTGCCATAAATCCCGAAGTGACTGACCTGTGTCCCTCTGGGTTACCTTTCTGTATGTGGGATGGGGAGGAGGGTTCATTGACCCCAATTTTGCTCATGGTAACTGGCAAGGACACCAAAGATCGACAAGTCTAGAGTGAGTGGTAGTGGGCAGTAGCCAGTCTGAATAAGACTTCTGGTCCCCTCCAACTTTTGGTGAGTCCAGGACCCTAGGGCAGGGCCACTATCCACACTGTGGTTAGCCTCACACTGCTGGTGAGCAGTCTGTCTCCATCTCCACCAGCCTCTGGGAAAAGGCAACAGGCTCATCTGTCAGCTTCCAGACCCTCCCAGTTCTGGCAGTTTATGGCAGGACGAATTCAGAGAAGTATGGTAAGCAGCAGGAACAGTACACACCCTGGCCTCTGGGTGGCATCTGCTGGGCTCCCGTGAGCTCTTCCTGCTGAGGCCAGGTCTGCACTGGGTTTGGCTGGAGATGCCGCCTGGGGTCTCAGTGTGGGAGGGGGGAGGCTCTCTTACACAGTTCAATTCTTATGATCACCCTGTAACAATGCTGATAAGCAGAGAGACTCTGGATTTCAAGGACAGTGACATCCCAGAGTCACAGAGCAGGTCCCTGGGCCCGGGTGCAATTCCTGGAGTCCTGTGCTGATCCGAGCTCCTCTCTGAACAGGCCAACACTGGGCCCTCCGGCTGTAACCCCGGGTTGCTCTGGTGGGGCGGGAGAAAGGGGTTCTAGGCACCTTCCTCTGGGCTTCCACTAGCATGAGCTAACACATCCTGACTGCTGAAGCCAACCTGAGGGACCAGTGCACAGGGAAGACTTTGGGTAACTTCTAGGCTACCTGTCTGGCAAAGCTCACAGGCCTTTTCCCGTGATCTTCCTCATCCATAGGACTGAGGGTCTTCCCTCTGTGAACTCGAAACTCTACACATGTGCACCCTGACTCGAGGGACACAGGCTTTGCTGAGTGGGCTAAGGTCACACGTTCTAACAAAGGAACATCCACTTTATATGAATTTAGACATTTTCTTTAAGAGGGTAATTTGGAATCTATCCCCACGTTCTAAATTCTTGTTAGTATAAATGATCCCCTGTAAAATACGTAAAGTTAAGGCTGTAGGTTTATTCACATTTATGCACATTTATAAAGATAAGTAGTCTATCCCATGTGAATTTTCTGATGCTGAGTAAGCCTTGAGCTCCGATTAAAAGCTTTGCCGCATTCGTTACATTTGTAAGGTTTCTCTCCGGTGTGAATTCTCTGATGTATAATGAGATGTGAGCGCCACCTGAATATTTTCTCACATTCATTACATTTATGCAGTTTCTTTACAGTATTGACTTTTTTACGGCTCACGTGGGTAGAAGCTTCCAAGGTATTCCCGTACTCATGATACCACTGGGCCCGGGTGTGGATCCTCTGATGCTCGATAAGATAGGAGCTCCGACTGAAGGCCTTCCCACACTCGCTACATCCGTAGGGCTTCACTCCTGCATGGATTATCTGGTGCTGGAAAAGGGTTGAGTTTTGACTGAAGGCTTTCCCGCACTCAGTACACTTGTAGGGTCTCTCCCCAGTGTGGACCCTTTGATGTATCGTGAGCTGTGTGCTCATACTGAAAGCTTTTCCACATTCGAGGCACTCGTAGGGCTTCTCTCCCTTATGGATTCTCTGATGGTAAATGAGGCTTGAGCTCTGGCTGAAGGCTTTTCCACAGTCACTACACTCGTAGGGCTTCTCTCCAGTGTGAATTCTCTGGTGCTGAATTAGGTGTGAGCCCTGGACAAAGCCTTTCCCACATTCCTCACACTTAAATGGTTTTTCTCCAGTGTGAGTTCTCTGGTGGCGAATAAGCCGTGAGCTACAACCAAAGGCTTTTGCACACTTGTTGCATTTATAAGGTTTCTCTCCAGTGTGGGTCAGCTGGTGCTGACTAAGGCGAGACACCCACCTGAAGGCCTTTCCACACTCGTCACACTTAAATGGTTTCTCTGTAGGGTGGATTCTCTGATGTGCAACAAGGCTGGGGCCATCTGGGTTCCTTGGAAGTTGAGGTTTGTCCCCAGCGTGCATCCGCTGGTGCTGAGCCAGGGTTGAGCTCTGGCTGAAGGCCTTCCCACACTCCTGGCACTGGTAGGGCCTCTCTCCAGTGTGGGTCCTCTGGTGTCTGACCAGCTGGGACTGCTGGCTGAAGGCCTTCCCACACTCTCGACAGCCATAGGGCCTCTCCCCCGTGTGGACCCTCTGGTGGTGGATTAGGCTGGAGCTCTGACCAAAGGCCTTTCCGCACTCCTCACACCTGTAGGGCTTCTCTCCAGTATGAATTCTTTGATGCTGAATAAGTTTTGAGCTCAGACGAAAGGCTTTTCCACACTCGATGCATTTGAATGGCTTTTCTCCAGTGTGGATTCTCTGATGCTGATTAAGCTGTGAGCACAACCTGAAGACTTTCCCACACTCCTCACATTCATACGGCTTCTCTCCATGGCAGTTACTTCCATGTTTCCCCTGTAAACAATCAGGTAATTTTTTTTTGCACTCTGGACATCTGTTAGGTTTCTTCTGTGTATTAATTTCTTGATGCAGAGCAATGTCTGAAGTAGATCTGAAACTTGCGCCACACATGTCACATCTTCGGACTGTCCCTTCGGCAGCACCTCCCTGACTTTTGCCAGGCTGACAACCCAGGTCGCCACTGCTCTCCAGCTCGCCACATCCCTGGACACCCTCCTTGGCAAAGGTCTTCCTGGGAGCCACAGTCCCTGTGTTCAAGCGGTTTTTCTGGAGGAGGGAGCTTGGCTTACTCTCTGACCAGACCTCAGAATCAGAGGTGTCTCTAAAGCTAGAACTCTGAGGAAAACCCTGTGGGGGGCTTCTGACCATCGCCACACAGGGTTCTGATTTTAGAACATCCATGTCCTCACAGGCCTGCTCACCTGCAATCCCAACTGCAGAATCTGAAAGAAACAGGAGATAAAATGCCCTTATCCCCTGTGCTTAGAGGGACAAAGACCTCTCTAAGGGGATGGGGGCTGCACATCATCCCTGGGAACTAAGCTCCCTGCCAGGACGGGCTGCATCAAGCAAGGATACCCCCACATGGAAAAACACTACCAGGGGCGCCTGGGTGGTTCAGTCGTTAAGCGACTGCCTTCGGCTCAGGTCATGATCCCAGGGTCCTGGGATGGAGCCCCTCATCGGGCTCCCCGCTCAGCAGGGAGCCTGCTTCTCCCTCTCCTGCTCCCCCTGCTTGTGTTCCCTCTCTCGCTGTGTCTCTGTCAAGTAAATAAATAAAATCTTCAAAAAAAAAAGAGAAAAAAAAGAAAATACTACCAGAATCATGCCTCTGACAGTTTTCAAAATTTGGTTTCATTAATACTTTTTACTTTATGCATACATTCAACAACTGTGTACTCCTGTGTGTGGGTATGTGAGGAGAGGTCCATCCTGTGGGGAACTGGGATGAGTGAAATCCATAAAGCAGCAGTGAGCCTGAGAGCCTGGCAAGTGTGGCCAGCGGCTCCTGGATCCAGAGGAGGTGGAGTGAGGGTAAGACGGACTGAGAACTGAGTGGGGGGACAGGCAGGCTCTAAGGAAGAGAAGGCTGGACAGCTGCTGAGGGGCACACCAGGGGTGAGCCTGAGGGGGCAGGGCTCTGAGCAGGACCCCAGGCCTTAACTCTGCTTCCTCCAGCTGCTGCCTAGCCACCTCTGATGCACACCTGACCGTGCACATCCATTGCTTGTGGGCCCCTCAGCTTCCAGGAGGCCACACCATACTGCCTTCTTGTTCCCTTGGGGTTCCGGAGGCTCTGTCTACCCCTGCCTGCCCCCCACGAGGCCTTCCTGACATCCGCCTTCCTTTTGGACTCTCCATGTAAGTGTCAGTCTCTCTCCTACTCTAGAGTCTCAGAGAGTACCTTTGCTAAAGTCAGACACCTCCTTGGCGTCCGTGATCACGCCCAGGGTCATAACTAGCATCACAACCAACTTCATAACCAGTGTGATAACCAATTATAAGCAGGCCATTACTACCCCACAGCGAAATCCTCCAGGGCTCGTTACAGGGTTCCTGGTGGTTCCTAACATCAGTGCCCTCTCCAGCTCCAGGGATCTGCAGTTCTCGGTTGGTCCTGGGTGAGGCAAAGGCCATCACACACTGAGCATTTTCTGTGGGTAAGGAACACTTAGTTCCCAGCCATTCCTCAATGAGTCTTCATGACAATCCAAAGGGGTCAACAGTGGAATCACCACCCCGCAGATAAGCAATCTGTGGCTCCCCAGTCACATAGCTAATGAGAGAATCAGGAATGGACCCAGGTCTGTTCCCCCAACACTTGCCCTTTCGACCTCTCTGTGCCCTTATGACACGGGGTATCTCCTGCCTGGTCCTCGATGTACAATCACACACCCCTCCACAGGGCAGGACTGGCCATGTGGTGCTGGCTCATTCAGCCCTCTGCCCAGGCCTCCCTCTGCTCTGGAGATGAGCAAATAGAAAGTACTGCTCTCCACCGCCTCCTGCTGGAAAGCAGAGGCCTCTACGGACACCAGGGAAGAACACGGTGATGTCTAGTTGTGGGGTGGGGACCTCCTGCTCGCAAGAGGAAAAAGACAACCCCACGTGGCTAAGCAGCCACAAACCCACCCGACCCTGCTGGAGTCGGCCTCCATCTGGTTCCCTACAACCAAGTCTAAGAACCCTCCCCACACACCAGCCCCCAGTGCCAGCCTCAGGGGCTTCCCCTCAGGCTCAGCTTGTACACGCTCCCTCTCTGGGGGTCCACATCACATCCTTGGGGACCCCTAACTGCAGCCCAGAGTTCTCACCCTCCCCTGGAACTTGAGAGCTCTTCTCCACAGCTCTAGATAACCTCTGAAGAGATACAAGCACATGTTAAAAAACAGCCTCATTCTGGAAGTGGTTTTCCCTCAGAGAACAGATGTGTGTCCCTGCAGGCTCTGCACCCTCGTCGCTCTGGGCCACTCCTCAATTATCTGCTGCACAAGTCTGACACAAGTAACACCTCTGGGCACATGCATTTTTCTAACACGCTCCACACGTTTTCATCTGCCAGGCCGTGCTCCTGCCCCGGGCTGTCAGGCTCAAGAGCAGGTCTCCATCTCACCGTGGGGATGTTTTCTTTGCTGCTGCCTCATCACCATAAAGACCATTTGCTGCATATAAACCCCCTGAACTACCCAATTCTGCTAACTCCAGCTAGCTTTTCTGCCATGGTACCCTCTTTGAAATCTCCCCTCCACCTTGAAAATATTTAATAGTGGCTGGGTTTTAACTGGGCTAGCCTACAGCTTTACCCCCTTCCCAGGAAGGATCAGGAAGGGGCCTCAACAGGAAGGCAGGGCCTTCAATTACAGAGCCAAGGATGCTGGGGGCTGGGGTCAGGGCTCCCAACACTCCTGCCCATACCTTTGCTGCCTTCCACACGACGATGCGTGTGACGATGCTTTACAGAGACTTCAGGACTCCAGGCCCTTCCGGGCAGGAAGAGCACAACCCTTAACTGTCACAGTGTGGGGGCACCTGGGTGGCTCAGTCATTAAGCGTCTGCCCTCGGCTCAGGTCATGATCCCAGGGTCCTGGGATCTAGCCCCGCATCGGGCTCCCTGCTCTGCGGGAAGCCTGCTTCTCCCTCTCCCACTCCCCCTGCTTGTGTTCCCGCTCTCACAGTCTCTGTCAAATAAATAAATAAAATCTTAAAAACAAAAACAGTAACTGTCACAATCTGATTCTCCAACTTGCTTCCAGCCAGCCAGGGACCACAGCATGGGCGCCAGGCCCTGCTCTGCTGCAGCAGTGACCGCAGGACACGGCAGTTAGCAAGGAGGATTCCCTTTTGTGGTTGGGATGCATGCGATCCCCACTTCCCTGACCAAACTGGGCAACATGTCCGCCAGGGAGGCTCAGGCAAGGCTGGAGGCGATGGCATCTCTTCAACAAAGCCCAGTGGGAGTCAACGCTGTGAGGTGGCAGGTGCCCCTGTTACGGGCTGACTGTGCCCCCCAAAAAGAAGTGCTGAAACTCCAACCCCAGGACCTCAGAATATGACCTTATTTTGTAAACAGGATTGTTGAGACCATGTTAAGATGAGGTTGCAATGAAGTAAGGAGAGACCTTACTCTATAACCCTTTATGACTGATACCCTTTCAAGAAGACATGGGGAAGCCAGGTGACGATGGAGTCAGATACTGGAGTGACACAGACACAAGCCAAAGAACACCTGGGGCCACCAGAAGCTGGAGGAGGTAGGAAGGATCATCCCCTATAGGTTTCACAGGGGACAGGAACCTCCTGATGCCTTGATTTTGGACGTCTGGCTTCCAGAATTGTGAGATGATTAATCTCTGTGGTTTCAAGCCTCAAGTTTGTGGTGCTTTGTTACCGCAACCCCAGGATACTAACACAGCCCTGCAGCCTGATCTGAGAGGGCCCCAGGAAGTTCTGGAGGGAGCTGGTGGTGGGAGGGAGGGAAGTGATATTTGCCTGAGAAGCTGCTAAGAGCCAATCTTGGTGCTTCCCCTTGGATCCATACCTTTGCACCTTTGCTTAATAATAACATTAGTAAAATTAGAAATTGAACAACACGTGACTTAAAAACAAACTGTTTTTGCTGTAACATGCAAAAACGTCCCTGCCGTTCTGTAGTTCAGTCTCTCCCAATGCAACCCCACGACTGGGCTATGCTCTGTCCCATGGTGTTCACTGGCATCCCAGCAAGCCTGCTTGGTCGGTCCCTGGGGTCCGTCTCCAGCTGCCCACCCTCTCAGCCCTTGCTGGGCATGGGTTCTCTGAACACCTCCTCACCCATCCCCAGAAGCTTCTCAGGCCTGAGCCTCACCTGTAAGGAAGGTTCTTGCCCCCTCTCTCCCCTCGACTCCCTTCAGGTCAAGGACCCATGGCTCCTGCCCTTGTTCCAGCCGGGAGATCAGCTCAGGCTTGAAGACCAGGAACCCTGCTGTGGGGATGGCAGAGAAGGGGACTGTGTCAGTATGGCTGAGGGTACAGCAGAGCCCAGCACCCTTGGTTTCCAGGAGGAAAGAGGCAGGGGGCTACTGCAGCACAGGCAGAGCCTCCGAAGGGAGCATCAGGGGGTGAGGGTCTGGACACAGTGGCCCTCTCTGGCCAAATCGGTCCAGCTCCTGAGGTTGGACAGTGAGATGCCTGGACTGCCAGCCCATCGCCATCCACAGTAGGGCCAGAATCCTCAGGGAATCTGACACCAAAGAGTTGGCAAAGAGCAGACCAGCTCTAGTCCAGGGAGAAAGCAGCCAGCACTTCCCTCAGCAGAGATGGGCTGTCCCCCAGTTCAGAGGGTTGGAACGTTCCAGGAGGTAGAGTGGCCAAGAAGCAAGACAAAAACAACAAAAATAAACCAACAAATGAATAGATTTTAATTCAGAAGGTGCTAAGGTCTGACCCTCACCTGGCTTCCCCCATTTCATGTCCTTGTGCAAAGCCCTGGGGGCCTCAGCAGACTGCAGAGTGGCACCCACCTTCCAGGGTCACCAGCCCCCACACTGGGGGACCATGCTGTGGCGTGCTCCCAGCCCATCCAAGGGCTGGGCAAGCCCTCTGGTAAGGGCTTCCCTCACGTTTCTGGCTGTGGGGATGGAGGAGGGCAGGCAGAGAGACCCTAGAGGATAAAGGCTTCAAATGTACACAGGAGCCCACGTTCAGTGGGAAACACGTGTTCTCTCCAAGTACACATGGAACGTCCACAGAGAAACATCCTTGGGCCAGCCAGGAAGGGAGTCATGACACCATCCACACTGTGCCCCCAACCAAAATGCAACTGGATAGGAAGATGATCACATGACCTCAAAACTATCAGCTACCTGAAAACTAAGTGGTAGCTATATTTACTATCGGTCAAACTCGTGGTATGAAGCTGAAGCAGTACTTACAAATAAGATTTTACATTTTTAAATACATTTACTAGAAATGAGAAAGATAAAACACAAATGAGGTAAGTATTAAATTCAAGAAGTTGGGAGCAAAACAACACAGCAAACCCAAATAAATAAAAAAGGAAGAAAATAATAAAGGTGGGGTGGGATACAATGAAGAGAGAACAAAGGCAACAACACCCCCTACCCCCAAAGAAAGATCAGCAAAAGCAAACACTGGTTCTTTGAAAAGACGAACATGACAGTCTTGTGGCAAAATCAATCAAGGTCACCACAGTGAAAAAATAAAAAAAACAAAGGAAACAACTACACACATGATACAGACTAAAAGTAGAGTATTGTGAACAAATAGACCATAAAACACCTGAAAATCTCAACAAACACATTAACTTATAGGAATACTAAAAATGACAAAATTAGCACAAAAGGAAATTCACAAACTTGACAGACTATTATTCACTAAAAAAACAAACCAAGGGCCCAAGGCCCAGATGGTTTTACAGGTGAGTTCTACCAAAAACTGAAATTCCACCTACCTAAATTCTTCCAGAAATTAAAAAGATAGCAAAAGCTGCCCAGTTCATCTTATAAGACTCATATGCCAAGTGCCATTTGCCAAAAATATATAAGAACGATTCACAAAAATAATAAAGTCCAATTCACTATGAACAGGGATGAAAAATCTGAAATATTGCCTCAGTCCAAAATGGTATCAGAGTTTATATGCAAAATATAATCTAAGTAGGGTTTATTCCAAAAATACAAAACATCAATATAACTTACTAGACTAATGAACTTCAAAAGAATCACACAAATTCTCAATTGATGCAGAAAAAGAATTTGAAATTCAATGTACTTCTTTCGTTTTTTTTTTTAAAGATTTTATTTTTTACGTAATCTCTACACCCAATGTGGGGCTTGAACTCACAACCCCATGATCAAGAGTTGCACGCTCCACTGACTGACCCAGCCAGGCACCCCCCCCCCCGCCATGTACTTATGATTAAAAACAAAACTCCTTAGCCACTTTCTTCTGATTTTAATTAGATGTATTCCCTTTATTCTTTTTTAAGAAAAGGTTGTTTTCTTTTTTTAATTTCTTAAAAATGTTTAAAGTAATCTCCACTCCCAATGTGGGGCTCAAACTGACAACCCTGAGATCAAGAGTTGCACATTCCACCGACTAAGCCAGCCAGGTGCCCCTAGAAGTATTCCCTGTAAAATGATGAACAAAGCAGGCCTGCCCACATCAGTCCTGTCTAACACAGCACTGTGGCTCTGGCCATGGCTAAAGGCTGGGACCCTGGGGGACCGAGAGGGAAACCACCGCATGCTCAGCTGCAGGTGCCTCCTCCTAGAATACAGCACCAGACTAGCAGGAAGTTTAACAAAGTTGCCAAATACAAGATCAACCCCCCAAAACCAACAGCATTTCATACAGCAACAATAATCAGTTAAAAACATAGCAACATGAAAAAGATACATTCACAAAACAAGCAAAAACAAAGCATTTAGAAGGTACCAGACCACTCTGGAGAAAATCCCAGAACTCTAACAAAGTACACAGAAGGTAAATGGAATAAATGGAGACACATTCCACAGTCTTGGATGGGAACAGTTAATATGAAAAAGGTTAGTTCTTCTCTTGTGAGTTTTACAAATTTAAAGCACCCCCAATAAAAATTCCAGGTCCAAGAATTGAAAAACTCACTTACTCTATATTTATATGAAAGAATTACCCCATTACCCATGAGTAGGTAAGTGAAGTTTTAAAAAGAACAAAAACGAACATAGTAATAATAATAAAAAAAAGTTTGGCAAAAAAAAAGAAAAGAACAAAGAACAAAAAGGGGAGGTTGTCCTACCAGGCATTAGGACACACTACAAGGCCAGCTCGGAAACACACTGTCACACGTGAGACAAGAAAGGTAGCTCTTAGGATGGGCTCCTACTTAACTCCGGGCACAAACGTGGAGCCCAGATCTAAACAAGAAAAATAAACTCTAAAGTCCACAGGAGAACACAGACTGTCTCTATGACCTTGGAGTAGAAAAGAACTTTCAAATAAAATTTCAAAAGTACAACCCATAAGGCAAAAACTAATGGATTTAATTTCATTAAAATCTGACCCCACAAAGCTAACAAACATAAAAGCATGGGAAAAGGTATTTACAATGCACAGAACTCACCATAACACCTCCCAGGGTCAGCTCCTGATCTACAAAGACCCACAGCCCCTTATCCCCAGCTTCTGACAAGGGCCTGGCTAAGTGGGTGCTAACCAATGATGCAGGGGGAGGGGTCCCAAGATGCAGCCTCACCTAGTCCAGCCACACTGCTGTGGTTCTCCAGCATTACCTCCTTGTAGAGGGCCCTCTGGCCAGGGTCCAGACACTGCCACTCCTCCCTCGAGAAGTGTACGGCCACATCACCAAACGTCACAGCCTCCTGAAAAGACATACACCAGCACCCCAGGGAACCCTGGGTGCCAGCCTCATTCTGGCTCCACCTCATGGTGTGTCTCAAGCACATGATTGGGTGAGACAGTCACCAGGCCCCTTTGGCTCTAAAAATCAAGGGGAGGGGCAGTATGGAGGAGGAGGAGGGAGCCAGATCATGGTGATCTACAAACCTCCCCCCCCCCCCCCCCCCCCCCGCCCCGTGAGGGCTTCCGGCAGGCCCCAATCTGGGCAGGGTTTTGCTCACTCCCTTGAGGGTGGGCATGCCTGAGCCTGGCAAGGGCCACAAGGGGCCAGTGGAGGGTAGGTTCCCAGAGGAAAAGGTAGGGGCCCTCACAGGACAAGTGAGGAAATGGAGGCAGTTAGACTCCTACCATGAGGCTCGGTGGGTGGGCATCCATGTGTCCTGGCCGAGGGACCTGTTGGCAGTTATGAAAGGGTCAGAGGTCAGGGTGCTGGAGGACCCCTATCCTGAATTCCAGGCTTACTGAGAGGGTACTGTGTTCTCCGAACCTTTACTTCTAACCCCAGATGTTCTTCGGCAGGGACATAAGGTGGAGCCAAAGTGGCCACAGCATTTGAGCATCTGGCCCCCTGAAGCTCTGTTCATCCTTCAGAGTGTGTGAGGTGTGCGAACCACTCCACAAACAGAAGGGGGGGTGCCACCTCCGCCAGGTGCTAGACTAAGCAATGGGGACACAGCTGTGCACAACGCACAAGAACTCTGCCTTCATGAAGCAGTCTTTAAACAACCATGCCAACACAACATTCCAACCATGACCATGGCCCAGGGGAAGAAACTCTGAAAGCACTGAAACGAGGAAACTCTGGTTTGGTTTGATGGGTCCCAGAGGAGCTAAAACTAGACCAAGGCGATGGAGGTGGGGAGGGCACTAAAGGCATCAGGGAACGGCATGTGCAGAGAGACTGAAGCAAGAAGGAATAGGGCGGAATGAGTCAGTGGAGCTGGTCACAGGCAGCAAGGGGAAGTGGTGGTGTGACTGGGGGATGGGACCAGAACAATGGATTACAGGAAGAAGCGCAGCGGATACAGGAACCCCCGCCGCCTATATAAACTTGGCCCCCTCCCCAGGTCTTCCCCTAGGTCTGAACGAGAAGCGGACTTCCTGGGGGAGCTTCTGGCTCAGAAAGTGGCTTGTGGGCGGAAGCCCCAGGTTCTGGGTACAGTGAAGCTGATCCGCTGGTCCCCAGTAGAGAAAAGCAAGCCCTGAGCAACAGCCAGAATTCAGAGAAGGCAGACAGCCCACCCTACCCAAGGCACAGTCCTTTTTGCCACTGTCTCTAAATTTAGGTCTTCCACCGGCAGTAAATGAGAGAAAAAGAGGACCCGAGAAGCTGTGGTTATGCAGAGAGGAGGATCCCGCCTGGAGCAGGCCCAGAGCTGGTCGGAAGGCCGCGGGTACGGTGCGATGCAACCGGGCCTGCAGGGCTCGGCCAAATGCCTCCTCCCCGCTGGCCGAGGCGGCCGCAGCTCGACCACCACCCACCCCAGGCGCCCACGGCCTCCCCAAGCCGCTCGCGCCACCCGCGCTCCCCCGCGGGGAGGCAAGGGAGGGCGGGGCCCGCAGTGCCGGTGGCGGGAGGACGCGGGGATCGGCCAGCTGCCACTCCGCCCGAGGCCGAAGACCACGTAACCGCCTAGACCCGAGTCGCGCCCGACGCACCCACTCACCCTCCCCGTGGACCGCCCGAGGCTCGAAGCGCGCGACAAAACCGGAAACGGGCCTTCGACGCACGCTCCCGCTCCGTCTCACAGACTTCCGGTTGTTCTGGGCGGCTCGGAGGCTCGGCCGTCTCGGTGGTTCCCAGCCGAGGGGCCAGGGCACTGGGGAAGGGGCGGGGCCGGAGCGCTAGCGAAAGTGGCCGTGGGCGGGGCCCGGGGAGGGGAGGGGCCAGAGTGGAGAGAGGGGCGGGGCCGGGGTCTCAGCCCCGGGACGTGAAGGACACGCAGGCCAAAGGGCGGAGCGGATCCCGGCGAAGCAGGTGGAAAGCCTGGGGTCGCCCCGGCCGGGCCCCGCCTACCTCGGATCACCTCGGGGGCGCTGGTCCCCGCACCGCATCTGTGCCCGGGCTTTTCTATAGAAGGCTCCCTATGGGCACGTTCCAGGCACCGGACAGCGGAGAATCCCAGACCCGGGGCAGAGAGGGCACGGGGGAGCGGCCAGCTGGGGAGGAGGGTAGAGAAACCGAGTGGAAACGGCCGGTGTTCTCTGGGTGGATGGGGGCACTTGGTCCAGGCCTAGGGCACCGTTAGGGCAGGGCGGGCGGCTCAGGGAACCTACAGCGGAGGTGAGGCGCCCCCGGGAGGCGGGAGGGGCGGGGCAGAGAATGCGCAGAACTTTTCCGGGGGGAGGGACCTAACACCCGACTCGTCGACGACCCGAATCCTGGGGTCCCTGACAGCCGCAGTGAGATCTGGTTGCAAACCCGGGGAAGAAAATGGGCGGAGTCAGCTCCCCGCCCCCACTCCGAGGGGTGGTCCTAGGGAAAAACGGGCCTTGCCGGGTCCTCCTGAAAGACCATCTCCTTTCCCGTGCCTCGCGGTCTTAGCGCTCGCACCGTGCGCCCCAGCAGCTCCGAACTCAGCTCTACCAGCCCCACACCCTCTCTGGTTACGCTCAGGGAGCATCTGTACAAAGGATGCATAAACCAGTGAATGGAGAATAGGGAAGGACTGGGAACAATGCCAACTTCCCAGTCGCCCTCCAGGTCCTAATCCCCAACCAAGCGCTTCCGGGAAGAAGCCTGGGTGCGCTGAGCACATTGGTGGTCCCGACCTACTGGGAGCGAGTCTTCACACCGCAGGATCCCAAGGTGGGAGGGTCCCGGCCCCTGGCTGGCGAGCTCAAATTGGGTGGGCGGGGTTACGCCCCGGATGATACAAGGGGCAAGACGAGGAGCCAAAGCTGACACTTGGGTCTGCAGACCCTCAGGACAGAGCTATTTCAGCCACCATGAGAGCCTGGCCCAGAGTGTCCACCAAGCCCACACCTGGGCAGTGTTGGGGTGGAGATACCAGGGTGCTGAGGCCCTGAGGGTCTGCCTGGAGGCAGGAGTGACGGGGATTGCTTCTATATATGTCACAATCCTCACCGAGTCTTGGGCCCAAGGAGCAAACAAACCAACTGTTCACAGCCAGAGGCCTGAACACTGTGAATGGTCAGTGTCCCTTCTCTGAGCCAGCTATTTCCAGCCTGGGATTGGGATTCCACACCATAAATGTTCCTAGGAAAAAAACCTACCTTAATTACTTACAAGAAGATACCTTCTGTATCCTAGTAGGTGGCCCAGAGCGATAATGCTTTCAACAAACTGGAAGAGACTCTCCACAGGCCAGCACCATCCTTAGGCACTCAGGAGTCTCATGATATGCTAAAATGTACCTAGGGTCTGTTTTAATCAGGTATGGTAAGACATGCAGACTTGGAAATGATTGTCATGAAGGAAGACATTTCTACTCAGGTCCCTAGAAGGCAGGCTACACAGGGAAGCACCAGGGTCAGTCAGAAGGCAGAAGGGGGGAAGGGACAGTGTGGCCCAAACCCTTTATTGGGGTTTCTGCAGGAAGGAATGGGTGATGCAGGGCAGGTATGCTACGTGAGCTTAGGATCAGATAGTTTGAATAACTTCAGCAAGCTCCAGCCTATAAGGGTGGTCTCTACTTGTCTGATACATGGATCGGGTGAATTAGGGCAGGGGGAACTTTGGCTTGGTGTGTGTTTGATAAAGGAGATATTTGGGAGTGTGGGCTCTGGGTTGGTTGGTTTGTATCAAAGCCTTGCTCTAAAGGGTTGTTTGCTATCTCTGGGAATGACTTTTTTGGATCTAGGCCTGCTTGGCTCAAAAGCTGGTGGGAAGAACCAATAGGCCATGCACAGAAACAGAATTTACCTGATCCCCTTACCATGGAAATGCTACCTGAGGAGGTCGGGAGCTGGAAATACTGGGAGCAAACTGAGGAGCTGAAAGTAAGTGCCAAGAGGGCCTGAGGAAGTGGGTGGCAAGGCCTTGGGGTGACAGGGTTTGTGCTCAGCACAAAGAAGCCTTGTCACCACCCCTCCTGAGCTCTCCATCTTTACTGGGCTCTGCCTGAGGCCCCATCTCCTCCCTGTTCTGTGTGACCCTTTTCTCCTACTCAGACCCAAGTCCCTCAAAGGCAGAGCCTGTGATGTTTCCATCGGGCATCTCTCTCCTGTGCTCAACAAGGACCCCATGCTCAATTGAAACTTGTTTGAAAGACCGACCTAACCTCTGAGTCAGCAAACTTACTTTTCTTTAAAGGAACACAAAAGTTGAAAAACAGGATTTCCAGAAATATGGATTTCACTCAGAACGGGAGTTCAAGCTTAATTAGAATGGAACCCAAATATGGAAAAATATGGCTGAAGTGGGACTCAGAGATATGCCTTTTACAAAATTCACTTTACCAGATGTCACCGATACTTTCTGATTCTTTTCCAAGAGGAAAGCTGCTTTCTGTTAGTGTCCATTTGAATACTGCAAGTTAAAGAAAGTCAGGGCTCATACTCATTAGGATGATTACTATCCAAATAACAGAAAGCAACAAGTATTGACTAGGATATGGAGAAAGGGAGGTCTTGTGCCCCACTGGTGAGAGCATGCCTGCAGCCACTGTGGAAAACAGCATGGAGGCTCAGCAGAAGATTAAACACAATTACTCTGTGGCCCAGCAATCCCACTTCTGGATATATACACAAAAGAACTGAAAGCAGAATCTTGGAGAGAAGTTTATACACCCAGGTTCATAACAGTATTATTTATAACAGCCAAGAGGTGGGAGCAACCCAAGTGTCCACTGATGGTGGAATGGATCAGCAAAATGCGTTCCATCCATAGAAGATTACTCAACCGTTTAGAAGGGAGTCTGTCACATGCTGCAACAGAGAGAAATCTGGAGGACATTATACTCTGAAATGAGCCAGTCACAAGAGGACAGATACTGACTCCACTTAGATGAGGTACCTAGAGTAGTCAAAATTAGAGGGACGGAAGGACAGAAAGTAGAACGGTAGTTGCCAGGCTCTGGGAGAAGGGGAGATAGGGAGTTACTGTTCAATGGGGACAGAGTTTTGGTTTTGCAGGATGAAAAGAGTTCTCAAGGTGGATGGTTGTGATGGCTGCACAATATGAATGTACTTAATGCCACCAAGCTGTGCACTTAAAAATGGTTAAGATGGTAAATTATTATGTTATGCATATTTTACCATGGTAACAAAATTCTGGAGAAAAGGGCTGAAAATTGGCTTTCTTTGTGTTTGGAAAAAGGGTACCTCTTCAAGTATATTCTTAGCTTACTTGGTGAGGAAAACCACATTTTGCAGATACTTCAAGGATTTGCCAATATTTTTTTTCAAAATCAGGAAGAAATCCCCTTTGTGATTATGCTAGTGAGCTGAGGATTAACTCAAAGTGAAAACGTGTGTGATTCCAGAATATTCATTTCTGCTGTAGAACAGACAAAGAAGGTCGATGAAACAGAAGCACACAGCTGATGAGACTGGTTCAACACAGGTGGTACAGAAAATGTGTGCTGAACCCAGGGCGGGCCACGGAGGCCCCAAACATAGTCCCCTAAACATCCAAGAGGCTAAAGAGGCCCTTTCTTCTGTCCCTCTGGGGCCAGTTGTTGGGCTAGTGCCATGCCCAGCTGTGTTTGCCACTGTGTCGGAGAGACAGAGGGTGTCGGCTCCAGGCACGTTGCTTCTGCCTTGCTTGCCCTCAGTGCTGGTCCTTGTAAACCCATCACAAGGCAAGTTGAAGCAGAAAAGGAGAGGTGGGAGATGGGGGCACCTGGACCCCACCATCGTGAGGGTTGCCTCCTGACTCTACAGAACGTTTCTATGACCCTCAGACACCATTCTCCTTTTAAGTGTCACCTTCTCCAAGGTTCTCCCTGCTCCCCTTTCACGCTCCTGTGGTGAAATAATCAACACCCTCAGCCACATTGGCACCTTTGAGGCTGCCTCCAGCCGGGACTCTGCAGAGCTCCACACCCAGGCACCAGCTGCCAGGTGGATGCTCCCGTTCGCACTCACACCAACCCCACCTCTCCACACCCTCCAGGCCTCCAGATGGCCTGGACTTTGTCGCCTGGTTTCCCGAGCAAGAGCCCTAGGGGTGAGCACTGACTCCTAGCCCTATCACCAGCACTCCTCATTCCTCCTGGTGCCTCTGCCCTGCCCCTCCCTGAAGGCTGGCCTCCAGGCCATCGGCAGCATCCACTGGGCACCTTTGCAAACATGGCCACCCTCCCAGCTCCCCTTCTGCCTGGCCTGGCCACTCCTGGGATCAAGGTCTCTCTCTGTCCATTCTGCTCTCCTCACTGTCACTCACCTGATTCACATCATCTGGAGCCAGAGTCCTTAGTGACGCTCTTGGCTTCACACCTTTTCCCATACTCCTCACTCAGTCGGGCCTTTCTGGCCATGTGCTGCCCACTTTCTCTGGCTGTGGGGACTCCTGCCCTGTAGCTGTCCTTCATTCTCCCTAAGTCTTACCTGGGCATACAACCAACACAGAGACATGAGCCAGCCTCCTCTGCAGCCAGAAGTGACCCTTGCACTTACCAGTGTCCCCTTCCCCTACTTCTGGGATGTCCTGGTGGTGAGCCAGGCTCAGCCAGGAGGATGCATCACCTAGGTGTGGCTCTGGGTTGGCATAGGCATACACTGAGCAGGTATGGTGGCTTGTGAACCAGCGGGCTGACAGGCAGATGTTTTCAGTGTAACCACGGAGTGTAAGGTGCCACAGAAGATGTGGCTGAGAAGGAAGCAGTGGGGCTGATCCTGGAGAGGCTTCATTGCCTTTTAGCTGGGCTTGCAATGCAGATGCTAATGAGCTCCATGAGTTGAGTTGGCTCTGTCCTGTGAAAACAGGATGGCACTGGATGTTGACTTCATCAAGACAGGTCAGGATGAGGTCTGTAAAGTTCAAGCCAGCATCTCTGCCCAGGAGTTGACGAGGAGAGCTGAGCTCCGCAATGGATCAGATACGTTGGCACCTGCTAGAGCAGGACAATAGGGGGGCTGAGTTTGAGAGATAAGTGGAAATGGGCAGGACCTGGCGACCTTGTCCAGAGACCCTGGCACTGTGCTAGTGTGTTCAGTCTGTCATTTAATCCTCTCCACACCTTGTGAGGCATGTACTACTATCCCCATTTTATAGGTTAGGAAACCGTGGCAGCTAAGTAACTTGCTCAAGGTCAAATGCCTAGGAAGTGATGAAGCAGGGATTTGGTCCTGAATATTTCGTTTTTACAAACAAGTGACTAACAGTTGTGCTCCCACTGAAGTTTATAAAGTGCAGTAGGGACACAGAGGTGGCATGTTTCTGTCAATCAAATCTACCTCTGGAAAGCTACAGGGAAGATGTGATGCCTAATCTGGGCCTTGAGGACTGAACAGGGCCTGCCAATGAGAAAGGACACAGGCAAGCAAGTAACCCAGGGCCTCGGCCAGGAAAGCCCCTGCAGGGACTAACACCTAGTCCAGGGCAGGGCTAGAAAGACCTAGGGACACATGGCAATTGTCAGGACCAAATCCTGAACAGCGAGCCACCAGGAGGAGGCACTGTGGGAAGTTCCTCATGTCAATTCAAGGGGTCTGTGAGTCGACCATGCTCCTTGGGACCCATGGGAACAGGTGATGGCGCGAGGGAGGGGTGCAGCCTCAGCGGGGTGAGCGGGGGGAGTGTGTCTTGTACCTAAGGCAGCTCATTCATGCTGCTTTGCCTACCCCCAGCTTGGGCTGCTCCCCCAGTGCCCCCATCCCAGATTCCTACATAAACTTTGGGGTCTCCCTGTGCACATCCTGGTTGGATGCCTCCCTCCCAGCACATACAGAGCTGGGAGCACCACCAGTGCGAGCTCTGTGTCACTCATCAGTCCCTATCTCCAGGCCTCGGGACAGAGAGGGTAGTTCCTGTCCCAAGTCAATCCATGAGATGACCAGTGTGGGAGGGCTCAGTGAGACTGTGGTGTATCATCAGTGGGCAGTGAGTGCATGCTCTCCAAACTGGCTGCACGTTGAATCACTTGGGGGTTGCCTGGGCACCACCCACAGGGGCTCTGTATTAGCGTATGGGGTGCAGCCTGGACGTTGAGACTTTTAAAGTCTTCCTGGGTGATCCTAATATGCAGTGAAGTTTGAGAACCACTGGTATAATGGAAACAAAATCACCTGGTCACTTCTGATGCTTCCTCACCTGCAAAGTGAGACTCCCCACATCCTGGCTGAGGGTGATGGGGTCAAAAAGTGTCACCAGCCTTGTCTCCTCCCTCCTAGCACTCTGTCCTTGTGGTCTATGGCTCGTGGTCTCTCTGGCTGTAGGACAGGAGTTATGGGAGGGATTCCTCCCCAGCCTGACAGGGAAGTTCTCCAGGGCAGGAGCCTGGCACACACAGTGGCTTGCAAACTTCTTATTTGGCCTGAGTCTCCATAGGTGGAGTGGATCCTATGGGAGCCAGAGGATTTGGAGACCCAGTGTGGAGTGTTTTATACAGAAACGAAGACCTTGAAGACCCTTCCAGGGGCCAGGCCAACCCCAGCTGTGCTTTAGGATGTTCTCCTTGGCATCCAGTGGGCTCAGAGCACTCTGGAGGATGGGCTGTGCTAAGGTCAAGGTTGAGATATCACATGGGGAAGAGGGGCCGCCGTGGCAGCAGCTCTCACCCTGTGGCACAATGTAAAGGGGTGGGGGGACTGCTTTGGACATTGGGGGGCAGTGCTCTCCTGTTGCCAGAGATTTAGATTCCCCCAAACCTTTGTGAAGTCCCTGTAGGACAGTGCTGCCTGCAGGGGCAGGAATCCCATTCAGATACAAATCCTGAGACCCACAGCCACCTGGGGCCTGGATGGATTCTGACACTAGGGCCTGAAAGGGGGCCGTACTGGGAAGGGGTCTTTGCCTACTGGAAAGGCAGCTCCCCACAGCCCAGAGGGAGCTGGTCACTCGCACCTGCCAGCCGGGGGCGGGGGGTGGCGCAGACAAAGGTGCAGGTGCGAGGGGCTGGGCTGGTAGCTTGACTTTGATTACAGACACGGAAACCGTTCAAGGGGCCCCTCGGTGACTCAGCTGGTTGAGCGTCTGACTCCTAATTTCAGCTCAGGTCTTGATCTCAGGGTCATCAGATCGAGCTCCAGGTTGGGCCGCGCTGGGCATGGAGCCTACTTAAAAAAAAAAAAAATTCAAGAAGAGACAAATTATATGTAGAAACTATCAACTGCCTACTTCATGCCTGATTCCAGACAGCTCATCAGTTTTGGTCGTTATGTTATTAAATGTGCCCATGTAATTTGTGGTTTGCTACCTGGGAGAGCTGCCTGGAAACTCACATGTCATACCATCGTAAGGGGATGTGTTCTCTGGTTTTATAAGAGAAAGGAGAAGAGAAACTACCTCCAAAGTTTTGCACCCGAAGTCTGCAAAAGTGACAGACCCACTATGTGAGCCTAGGTCACGTCTGTGAGCACCTGTACTTAGAAAGTATCTTTCTGGCGACAAGGAACCTGGGTACTGAGTAGAAGGAATGAGCATTCTGAGAAGTTCCGTGTGTAAAACCTCAAATTGGAGCCTCTTAGAAATTTTTCTCCCACCAGTTCTTTTGCTGAAATAAGAGCGTTTGTTTCTGCTGTTGCTGAGCCTTAACACTGGGCAGCCTGCTTTGTTCACCAGCATGGTGCCTGTGTCCTTGTATATATCTGCACAGCCTCGCTTTGGTGGCGAAAGCCTCCACTCTTTTGGTTTCTCCCAGTTCAGTGCTTTGTAAGTACAAGCTACAAACATTTAGAAAAAGTGCATTGAGGGGTGCCTGGGTGGCTCAGTCGTTAAGCATCTGCCTTTGGCTCAGGTCATGATCCCAGGGTCCTGGGATCGAGCCCTGCATCGGGCTCCCTGCTCAGTGGGGAACCTGCTTCTCCCTCTCCTTCTCCCCCTGCTTGTGTTCCCTTTCTAGCTGTCAAATAAATAAAATCTTAAAAAAAAAAAAAAAAGAAAGAAAGAAAAAGTGCGTTGACTGTGGAGAGGAGGCTTGAGGCTCACCAGTGCCTGCCTGAGACAGGAAAACAAAACAGAAAAAACAGGCCCCACCCCCGGGCGCAGAGTTGGCGCCACCAGAAAGTTACAGAGCAGAAGGTGGGACGTTGTGTGCAAAGTCCATCTCAGCCTTCAGAGCTGTCCAGCAAGGGCTTAGGTGGCCTTGCCAAGGGGACTTCTGACCCGTCCATTCGATACAGGTTCCTACAATGGCAGGTGCTAGCTACTCAAGAGACAATCTAGGCCAGCATCTGAAAGGAGAGTTCCCCTCCCCCTCCGCACACGGCTCCTTGGGAGCGTCTGACACTCAGACTCTGGTCCTGTGATTACAGGTTGACCTAGAGCTGTGGGGGTTTCTGGAGCTGCTGGAAGGTGACCGGCACACACAGGGCTGATGGGAAGGGCAAGATGTCACCCAGGAAGGCGGCTTTGGGTTCTAGATGTGACAGAGCTCCAGAGGCTTCAGCAGTTGAAATGACTGAGCTGGGTTTAGTTGTGTCCTGGAAGCATGTGTTGCTTCCCAGCAGGGCCAGTAGACAAAGTTTCCAGGGCAGAGGCAGAGCAGCTACCCCCAAGGGAGGCCCCAGCAGGTGACACAGGGTCCTAGTCCCTCACTGTCTTTTGCAGGGGGTTGGACACTCGTACTGTGGAAGTGGAGTGTGATGCCCACACAGATACAGATGCCCCTAGAGGTAGGCACCTAGCCCCTGACGTGCCAGCCCCAGTTGTGTTGGGCCAGAGATGGGTGTGGGATGAGGGGTCAGCACCTCCTGGGCTGTAGTTGTTTCCTCAACAGCCAAGAGTCAGGGCTACAGAGCACCCAACGTGTGGGTGTGTTTCCCCACACCTGGCAAGGCCCACAGGAGCAAGCCTGGATTCAGGATCTACAGGTGGCAGCTGGGATGTGGTCTGGATGAAGGGAGGAAGGATGTGACCTGGGGGGCTATGGCATCCCTGCTGGATGAGGAGATGCACAGGGCCTGGGTGGGGACACAACCCACAGGCTTTACGGAGCTGGGCTCATGGCCCTGTTTCTCTTCTTTTCTTTTTTTATTTATTTGTTTCAGAGAGACAAAGAATGCTCATGCAAGTGGCGGGGGGGGACAGAGAGAAAGGGAGAAGAAGGGAGAAAGAATCTCAAGCAGACTCTTTGCTGAGTGTGGAGCCTGATGCGGGGCTTGATCTCACTACCCTGAGACCATGACCTGAGCCAAAACCAAGAGTTGGACGCTCAACTGACTGAGCCACCCAGGCGTCCCCCTGTTTCTTTTCTGAAAGTGGGGCTGTTCCTCCTGAACAAGCTCATCTTGGGATGAAGCCGGATGTTTGGGGGGAGCAGAGCACCTTGCACACACTCTCCACCTCAGAGGACTGTGGTGTGGTCGGAGTATGCCCAGGCCAGACCAGGAGCATCGGATGGGGGTCAGGATGGAGCAGGAAGACGAGCTGGAGGGAGGGAAGAGTCAGGTGTGTATAGGAAGAGAGCCTGAGGTTCCCCTGGATTTGGGCCAGACTCTGTCTGCCCTGCCTGACCCCACAGAACCTCACTGTGCGCTGGGGGCTGGCCTCAAGAGCTTCTGTGGCCGGCACATGAGACCCACCAAGAGCTGGTATCGAGGCAGAAGAGAGAAGGCCTCAAACCCAAGGGCTAGCTATGGCTGTGGAGAGGCAGAGCTAGCGGGAAAGGAAGGGGTGTGGGGGAACTACAGAGTGAGGCTGACCCCAGGGCAGGGCAGCTTGCCTGCAGTGGGACCACCTCCATGAGCACTGGGGAGTGGATGCAGGACATCGTGAGCAGCTCTGCTGGATAGCAGGGCAGGGTAAGAGAGCCCCTTGTAAACCAGCTTTGGTCAACCCCCAACCACCTCCAGGGGCCTGTGGTCTTCTCCCTGTGGGGGGTTACCAAGCAGGCCCGTGCCCCAGACGTGAGGAAATCATTCTCCAGGCCTGGGGGAAACACCTCATCTGAGATCAGGGCCCTGCCCCAGCCCGGTGGGTGCATCGGCTCTCTGGGTCTTTCCGGCTCCCTTTGTCAGAAGCTTTGTCCCAGCCTTGTGTGGCCCACAGAGAGCTCCCAACGTTTCAGGACCCCCATGACCTTTGAGGAGGTGGCCGTGTACTTCACCAGCCAGAAGAGACAGTGTCTGGGCCCCCATCAGAGGCAGCTCTTCTGGGACGTGATGCTGGAGAACTATGGGAATGTGGCCTCACTGGGTGAGGACCACAGGCAACCCAGTCTTCCAGAAGTCCTAAGGCTAAAGGTGGTGGGGTAGGGTTGGACGAGTTCTCAAGTCCCTGCAGCTGAGATCTTGGCAGCCCCTTCCTATCCTGTGAGTGTCCTGCAGGCAGCCCCACTTGGTTAGCTGGGTTTGAGAGCATGGAGCACCCAGGTCTGCCCCAGTCCTGACCCTGCCCATGCAGGACACTCACAGGATAGGAAGCTACCCTGGACGTGCCCAGACCAGCTTTACCTCAGGCCAATGCGCTGTGTCCTTCAAGCAGGACTCCCAGCCTCCAAACCCCGGTTGAACTCCCTGCTGAAGCCAGGGGAGGCACCATGGACCCTTGCTTGGCCAGAAACAGGGGAGAGAGTACTCCTGAGAGACCCTTGCAGAGGTAGATGAGAACAAGCACGCTGACCACAGTCCCTTCCAGGCCACAGCTGTGAGGATGGGGCGAGGTGGAGTGGACAGAGAGCTGGGAGCAGCAGTGCCCCCTGCTTCATAGACTGCTGAGCAGTAATCCAGAGGAGTGACAGAGTGGCCCTTGGAGTCTGAGATTACTCAACAATGGTGATGTCCACTGGGCACACATTCTGTGCCAGGCTCGGAGTGTTTACCACTGTGCCGTGTAGGAAGGCCAGCACGTAAGCTCCAGGCACAAAGTGTCTGGCTGGGCACTGGGCCCTCAGTGCTGGCCGCACAGCAGTGCCACCCCACACCAGAGAGCAGCTTTGCCTCTGGTTTCCAATCAACAGTGTGGTTTTTGGCCTAGGGACCCACGGTTGGCCTAGTGAGGGGATCTACTCATGTGGCCTTGGAGGGTCTTCTCAAGCTGGCATCAGGGATCCTGAAAAAAGGGCGGCCTTGTTGGCAGCAAAACATGGGTAGGGGGACAATGTCATCCAGGCAGGGCAGCGGGGGCAGCGCTGGCAGAGGCGGGGACCAGGACACAGGGTCTTGTGAGCAGTACACGGCATGTGAACTGTATCTCATGAGCAGTAGATCCTTCCAAGATTTCAAGCAGGGAAATGCTTGGTTCCATCAGCAGTTTGTAAGCGGTGCGAGCAGAGATCCCGTCTGTCCTGGTCCTGGTAGCAGCTGCTCCATGAACACTTACTGACCAAACGCAGCAGCCTTGCTGGCTGGGAGCTGTGATGTGAGCAAGGAAAGGGAGGTGTCAGTTCACTGTCGGGGGAGGGAGGTGGGGGCTGGTGTGGCACCTGACCTGTGATGGGGGAGGGCGTGGTGAGAGGCCAGTGGGTCTGCTGAGGCTGCAGAAGGGCTCAGTGCAGGAGGACTGGGGAGGGTCGGGGAGGGGGTTGCCTGTGGACCTGGAACTTGAGGATGAAGATGGCTGAGATTCACCTGCTGCTTCCGTGCAGTCTTAGGGTTTGGGAGGGGACTTTGGATTCGAGCATGCCCAGTAATGAGTAGTTTTCCAATGTGTCTTGGAAAATGGAATAAGGGGCTCACTTGCCGGAGTGTGGGCAGAGACCCTCAGCCAGTAGCTCAGACCTCAAGACATATCATGGCCAGCGTAGCTTTGACTGGGGAAGAGAAACCTGACGAAGGTCTGCTATTGTCAGTGGAGGTCAGAGCAAGAAGTCACAAGTCCTGGAGGAGGGGAGGAGATGAGAACAGTGGAGAGTGCAGGAGCTGTCCACCCGAACTAGATGCAAGTCCAAGGCTTCCCACCTACCTTCCAGGTTCATTTGCCTTCACCAAAGCTGAGCCTCTTCATCAGCTTGTCCCATTCACAAGGTCTGTGAATACATAACCCAACCTTGCAATAGAGAACCTAGTGTCACCCTAGCTGCAACATCCTAGGGGCTGCTGCATGAGCCGTCTCCCTGGAACATATCCAGTCAGGCAGATGGGGGGCACAGCGCTTGGAGGCCCTCTTGCTGTTGTCGGTTCCCAACCCTCTCAGGATCTTCTCCAGTGTAATCTGAAACCAACCCTGTGTGCAGAGGACAGGGAGAGACCAAAGAAACAGGCAAGGCCACTCCAGATGGGTAGGGGCAGTTTTTTTTTTTTTTTTAAAGAAAAGAGTGGAATTTAATCTTTATTTACAGGACACTGCAAGAGAGGAGATTCCACATAGAAATAAGAAACCCACTGAGAGGAGGAGCTTCATACAGGTTGTACAGTTTGGAGCTGGTCAAGTAGAGTTTCGTTGTAAAAAGTGCTACAATAACAAAACACATTTAAAAATAGTTCCTAGTAGAGAAACAGTAAGACAGACTTCTACCAAACAGAGTACACAACAAACAACTTCCTGCCTCAGCTGTACGATCTAAAAGTTAAAGGTCCCAGGAGTGCCTTCCTGAACTTGGAACGTATAGCCTTCAGAGGTAGTTTCTGGCATAACATTCTGATCTTCCTCTTCCTCTATAGAGAAATACTGCCCAATCAAGTTTAATGAAGCTTTGTACACAGACTCATTTTCATGGTTTTGTAGAGCTTCAATTTTGTGCAAACCTTCACATTCTTCAATCATTATACTAAGTTTCTCAGTTTCACCTAGTTTCTCAGCAGCCTGAAAGATGTTTGCAATGGCATCCAGAATAACCAAAATAATTTTGGTGTCTTTTGCAGTTAAGAGGTTCATCAATGGTTCTATTATGCCACAATGAACGAGGTATACAATCTGTTCAACTGTCCCACCATGTGTATAGTTGGTCACGGCCCAGACAGCTTCCTTTTGTGTCTTAAAGTCTGCCTTAGAGAGAACACCAGTGAGGAACGGGACTGATCCACGATTCACAACTTGCTGTGTTTGGTCCTGGGGACCGGCCGTGATGTTTGACATTGTCCACGTAGCTTCCTTCTGAATATTAGTTTTGGGGTTCGTTAGGAGGCTGGGAAAAACAGCAAGTGCTCCTGCATCTATTACAACCTGAGTCTGTTCATCTGTCCCAGTGACAATATTTCCTATGGCTCTTAGTGCAGGAGTCACAATGGGTGATTCAGTAGCTCCTAGAAGCTTCACAAGCTGGGGCATAATTCCTGTTTTCACAACCATTTCAATCCGTTCATTTGGACCATCAGTAAGGTAGGAAATGGCCCAGCAGGTATCTGCCAATGCTTCTGGATCATCATGATGCAGGAGATGAACTAAGGTAGGAAGAATCTGCTCAACAGATTCCATCTAATGGGGGTGCAGGGTTCTTGTTGTGACAGAGGTTTGAAAGTGTCCAAGTAAGGTTACATAAGTAACCACATGCTAAAGATGACATATCAGGAACTGCAAGGAGAGCCGATAGTGGGTCAGCTGCACCATACTTGATAACCAAGTCTCGAAAAACTGAACCATGACCTGCAATGTTTCCTAGAGCCCCTACAGCTTGTTCACTGATGTGGGCATGGGAAGATGCCAACAGAGAAATGAATGCTGGGATAGCACCTCCATCTACCACAGCCTTGGTCTATTCTGATGTCCCGGAAGCAATGTTAGTGAGAGCCCAAGCATATTCAAACTGAATGGGACTACAGTCAGTTCTGCCCAAGAAGGACACAAATTTTGGAATCAAACCAGCCCGGATTATTGTCTATGGGGGGTTGTTTTTCCCTAGAAAGCAGTTTCCTAGCAGCTTGAGTAGCCTGGAGCTGGCTTTCCAAATTGTTGCTATTTATGCCTTTGACAATGTCATCAACAGACCAATTTACAGTGCCCTGATTGTCGCGGTTTTCCTGTAGTGGAGAGATAGCATCATCAGGAAACGAACCTACATTTCTCCTTTTCAGCATCTGGTCAACCTTCTTAGCGTTCCTCAGCTCCACATCAACTTCTATTCGGCGCCGCCTCATTTCTGTGCTGTCTTTCCCCTTGTTCTTTTTTTTTTTTTTTTTTTTTTTTTTTTAAACCCAATCCTTTTTTTTAAAGATTTTTTTTATTTATTTATTTGAGAGAGCGAGAATGAGAGAGAGAGAGAGAGCACATGAGGGGGGGAGGGTCAGAGGGAGAAGCAGACTCCCTGCCGAGCAGGGAGCCCGATGCGGGACTCGATCCTGGGACTCCAGGATCATGACCTGAGCCGAAGGCAGTCGCTTAACCAACTGAGCCACCCAGGCGCCCTTTCCCCTTGTTCTTGAATCTCTTAAGGCGGGCAGCTGGTGAATTAGCATTCTCGTTGGTGGACATGGTTATGAGACAAAGGGAGAAAGCTACACAGCCGGCTCAGGCTTCCACAGGAGGTGGTCCGGGGCGTGCAGGCTGCAGGACAGCTGCCCTCTTAAAACGTCCACCACGGATCACCCCAAAGACGGTGATTGTAGGGGCAGTTTTAATAAGCAAAGGGAACTTACATACAAAACTTGTCTTGGGTTGCAGCAACATGAATGGGTCCCTGCACCCACCCACCCAATCCTAAAAGTTTACAAAGAGGCCCTAACTAGGGGCACCTGCGTGACTCAGTCAGTTAAGCATACAACTCTTGGTTTCAGCTCAGGTCATGATCTCAGGGTCCACACCCTCAAAAAATAAATAAATAGTTAGATAAATAGATGATAGATAGATAGATGATAAATAAATAAAAATAAAAATCTATAAAAAGAGGTCCTAACTGGACTCAGTCACATATACCGTGCAGGTGTTCTCAACACCACATCATCTCAAAGCTATGTCCTTGGAGCAGCCTCTGGGAGCAGGAAAGGCAAGTGGAACCCACATTCCAAGGACCGGGTAGCAGGTGAAGAGCCTTCTGAGTGCCCAGGTGCAGCTCACAGGTCAATTGGTGATCACATCTTTTTGATGATGTTCCCCATCAGCTGTTGGAGTGGACTCTATTTTGGAGCAAACTTGGCTCCAAAGCTTTGAGTTTGGCTCTGACCTCAGGGGTGTAGGTAGAGGGAAGAATGAGTTGTGTGCTTCCTGGAGGTGGGGTGCAGGTGCTGTGTTCTAGGTGGGTGAGGTCAGGGGGACAAGGCCCATACCTGCAGTATCTCTGGGATGTGAGTGTCTCTGCCCTCAGCCAACTTCTCCCCAACCCCTGCCTCCTGACAGTCTTCCCTCAAAGCAGCTCAGCTCCCCCAGTTCCAGAGGCTGGTCAGAGACACAGCTAGCAAGTGGCAGAGTCCAGAGTGTGCTTCTCCCTGGCTGACCTCCATGCCCCCATTCTATCTCCCCAAAGACCCTTCTCCCTTGGGCAGGGAGAGGGGTGCAGGGAAGCAGAAGGAACCCACAGAAGCCTCCCCATCTCTCCAGACAATCATGGCAGGCCTCCCCACAGTGGGACCCCCACCAGGCTGAGCTTCCTGTGCTTGAGAGGCACGTTCTTCCCTGGCTTCATTCCTTCCTTCTCAGAGTTTCTCCAGGTTGAGAACTTGCTGGATGTATCAGACCTTACAGGTGATGGCTAAACCCTTTCCCCCAGCAGGGAACCATGTGCACTTTCTATCTCGCTCTTAGATGTTCTGTTTTAGGTATTGAGAACTAGTGGTGTGGGGGTGAAGAAGCACCAGCAGATGCAGGGAAGGTCCTGAGGGCCCAGGCTGTGAAGACCCGGAGCCCAGGCCAAGGTCAGAGTGCTGCCATGGGCTAGTTCCTATGTTGGGAGAGCAGCGAGGCCCTGGTAGCCATGATCTGCAGGGAAGGAACAGCGGGAGGAAGGGGCCAAGGGCGTGGTGCATTGGGTAGAGGCTGTGCGGCTAGGGCAGCCACACCACGGAGAGCCAGAGCGCGTGCGGCTTGGGCTTCAGGACCATCCCCCCCCCCCCCCCCCCCCCCCGAGCCCCACAAGGCGCAGAAGCGTTTTCGGTCTGAGGAGTGCGGCCGAGCCTTCAGGCAGAGCTCCGGGCCGGCTCAGCACTGCCGCACAGACTTGAGGAAGCGGTTCTTCGCGTGTGACGCCTGTGGAAAGGCCTTGGGCCAGAGCTCGCAGCTGACCCGCCACCAGCGGACACACACCGGGGAGAGGCCCTACTGGTCCTCCATGTGCTGCAAGGGCTTCAGCCAGCGGACCAACCTCCAGCAGCACCAGAGCGCCCACACCGGGGATTGGACCCTTGGCTGCGGCGCCTGTGGGAAGGCCTTCACCCTGAACGCGCGGCTCGGGCGCCACCAGCACACCCACACGGCCGGGAAGCCGCACCCGGGCCGAGTGCCGCAAGGCCTTCAGCCAGCGGGGAATCCTGCTCCAGCACCCGGTCACGCACACCGCGGAAAGGCCCCACGTGTGTCCCGACTGCGGCCGGACCTTCGGCCAGCGGGCCAACCTCCCGCAGCACTGGAACGCGCCCGGCGGGGAGCGGCCCTACGAGTGAGGCCAGTGCGGGAGGGGCTCCAACTGGAGCTCCCCCGCCCCCCCCGCCCCGGCCCCGCCACCAGCGCCTCCTACACTGGCGAGAAACCTCTCGGCTGCGCAGACTGCTGGGAGCTCCCCCGGCCTCGGGGGGGCACCCCGGCGCGCGCCCCTGCAGGTGCGGCCAGGGCGGCCAGCGTTTCAGCCGCAGCTCCGACCTCCTGCAGCAAGTGCCGACGGACGGCGGGGAGAAGCCGTACCCCTGCCCGGTGCGCGGTCGTGCCTTCAGCCAGCCGGCCAACCTCTACAAGCACCGCCGCACCCACTCGGGCGCCGCCTCCGCGGGGCAAGCGTGCGACCGCCGAACACGCGAAAGAACCCGGGGCTCGCGGCAGGCCAGCACCGGGAGCCTCACCTTTGCAGAATTCACTCCAGGGCGGCCTACAGGGGCAGGTGTGGGTGAGGTTTTCACCAGCTCGGTTTTGCAGAGTCCGATGACGTCTTAGCGTGGCCCAGCCTTTCCCTGGGCCTGTCGGCCACGAGGGGACGTCCATGGACTCCTCACTGCACTGGGATTTGTGGGAAGGTTCTAGAGCAGTGAGTCTCAATCCTGCCCATAATAGAGTCATCCGGCCCCACCCGCCATAAATCAGCATGCGGGGTGTAGGGCCCCGTGTTTTCTAATCGCTCCCCAGGCGGTTCTGATGCGGGGTGGGGAGTGGGTTTCTGCCCCCACGGGGTCTTGTGGCAGGTCCCTGAGCAGGCCTCCTCTGCAGTCTGGCAGCCTCCACCAGCAGGAGAAAGTCTTCTTAAGGGGCTAGGTTCACTCTTGTGCCACTGAAGCCCTTTCCATCGGCAGAGCTGGGGCGGAGGGGGTTGGGGGGAGCAGCTCAAGCTAAATGCTCTGAGCCCTGGGGGACCGTTGGGTCTCTCCTCATTTTTGGGGTCCTGCTCCCTTCCTGGCTGTGCCGGGTGGGTGCCAGTGGCACATCAGCAGTGCTGTGAGACCCTCCGGCCGTGCCTGGGTAGGGTCCCTCTGAGCATCTGCACAGACAGTCCAGGGCCAGCAGGTGAGGCAAACAAGTGTGTTTTAGGACAGGTGAAGGTAGTCCTCAGACCGTCACCCCTTTGGAGCCTTCATACCACCATCTTTGCCCTCCTGTTCCTCCTTCCCATGTCCTTTCAGACCTGTGACCCCCCCAGTCCCTCTTATGAGGCCTGCAACAGGGTCATTTCCTCCTGTAGCCCCGAGGCCTTCAGGGGCCAGTGGCTCTGCACGTTCAGGTTGGATGGGGGCAGGAGGGCTCAGAGAGTCGACACAGGGCCAGCCCCTGGAGCCCATCTCCACTGTGACTTGACCCAAGTCCTCCTGCATGGAGGGGCCTCTTCTAGGCCTGTGCCCTGGGCCCACAGCACTGCAGGTGGTGTCGTGTGAGTGTAGTTACAGAGGACTCACTGAAGCTGGGTAACATTATGCTGTGTAGCTCCTTGTAACACAGGCATTGCAGACCTGTTGGCTGGGCATGAGGTGGGCCTTCGTGGGCGGTGAGGCTGCTCTCTTCTGGCAGCCCCAGCCTTCCTGGCTTGCTGCCATCTACTTGCATGAGGGATACCCACAGATGCAAAAGAACGCATGATATCTCACTAATAATTCTTATGTTGATTACATGTTGAAATTGTATTTTAGATGTGTTAGCATAAATATATTACTAAATTTAATCCCATTTTTTTATTGTGATTAATAAATTTAAAATTACTCTGGTGGCTGGCGTTCCATTTCTGTTGGATGGTGCTGGTAGAGACTGAGGATGGGGAGAGCTGCTTGGGAAGGCCACCCCGGAACAGGCTGATGGCTTGAGAGGAGCAGCACTGGGGGGTGGCTCCGAAGAGGGAACTGGGCTGTCCAGGGGGCTCAAGGCTTTCCACAGGAGGACCACACATAGCAAGGTGCTATTGTGACTCTCAGGGGCAGCGCCATTTTGTTTTGAATTAGGCAGGATATTTCCTGGTAGTGATGATTTTCTTTTTCTTCCTTAAATGTCTCCTTGCAAAAGGATTGCCTGTCTCTTTTTAAAAAGACAAAGAATACTTTATAACTAAGAACAGGATCCATAATCTCTCCTTCTCCAATCTCACCCTCTAGGTAAACCAGTGAATAATGAGTAGAAGCCTTCCGTGTTTCTTTCCATAAGTTATACGCTACATGCATAAATGTGCAGAGACTCTTGATCTTGGAGTTGTGAGTTGAGCCCCACATTGGGGGTAGAGATTACAAAAATAAAAATAAATAAATAAACTTAAAAAATAAAAGTAGGGGTGCCTGGGTGGCTCAGTCAGTTGAGCGTCTGCCTTTGGCTCAGATCATGATCCCAGGGTCCTGGGATGGACCCTCGAGTTGGGCTCCTGGCTCAGCGGGGAGCCTGCTTCTCCCTCTGTGCCTCTGCCCCCCCACCCCGGTTGTGCACGCTCTCTCTCTCTCTCTCAAATAAATAAAATCTTTGAAAAAAATAGTAGACAGAATGGCATAAGGAATAGCTATTTACCGGTCACTCTGCGTTAACAAGCTTCTGTGTAGCAGGTTCATGATCTTCATTACTTGGGATTACAAACACTAAGAGAACAAGAAGCATCTTCGTATGTCTCTGTCACATAACTGCTTCCTTCCCTGATAGCAGTTCTAGGGTCCTAATTCACGGACTGAAGATCTGCTCAACGCTCACTCTGTTTTGTGTCACCACATCCTGCATAACACACGCTTCAACTCTATTCCTGAAGGATGGCACATTCTTTCACCCCCTGTTAATTTCACGGGCTGCCCTGTAGTTCTGGAGGTCAAGGTGGAGGTTGTAAACCCCTCCCTGGCCCTCAGGGACTGGAGAAACTGCCCTTCTCTCCCAGCCTTGAGCAGCTCTGGTCCTTTTTGCCTCTAGCTTTTTTTTTCTTTAAATTTTTTATTGTTATGTTAATCACCATACATTACATCGTTAGTTTTTGATGTAGTGTTCCATGATTCATTGTTTGTGCATAACACCCAGTGCTCCACGCAGAACGTGCCCTCTTTAATACCCATCACCAGGCTAACCCATCCCCCCACCACCCTCCCCTCTAGAACCCTGTTTGTTTTTCAGAGTCCATCGTCTCTCATGGTTCGTCTCCCCCTCTGACTTACTCCCCTTCATTCTTCCCCTCCTGCTATCTTCTCCTTCTTTTTGTTTTTTTCTTAACATATATTGCATTATTTGTTTCAGAAGTACAGATCTGTGATTCAACAGTCTTGCACAATTCACAGCGCTCACCATAGCACATACCCTCCCCAATGTCTATCACCCAGCCACCCCATCCCTGCCACCCCACCCCCACTCCAGCAACCCTCAGTTTGTTTCCTGAGATTAAGAATTCCTCATATCAGTGAGGTCATATGACACATGTCTTTCTCTGATTGACTTATTTCATTCAGCATAACACCCTCCAGTGCCTCTAGCTTTTTTGATCAATGCAGTTACTCTGTCCTCTTGGAGATTTCTCAAGTTTGAAAGGCTTGTTCAATTTTTTTTTTTTTTTAGACAGAGAGTGTGCAAGTTGGGGACAGAGGCAGAGGGAGAGAGAATGGTAAGCAGGCTCCATGCCTAGAATGTTGTGGGCTTGATCTCAAGACCCTGAGGTCATGACCTGAGCTGAAATCAAGAGTCAGGCGCTAAACCAACTGAGCCTCCCAGGTACCCTGGCTTTTTAAAATTTGTAAGCAGCTTTCCTGAGATATAATTCACATGCCATATAATTCACCCAGTTAATGTGTACAATTCAATGGCTTTTAATATACTCACAGAGCAGTGCATCCATCACTGTGACCAATTTTAGAGTATTTTTATTACCCACAAAGGAAACCACACACCCTCTCGCCATCACTCCCCAATCTCACTATCTCCCCCATCCCTAGGGAAACACCAATCTACTTTCTATTTCTATATATTTACCTATTCTGGACATGAATATAAATGAAATCATATATGATTTTATACATCCTTTGTGCTTGGCTTCTTTTTTTTAAAAAAAGTTTATTTATTTGAGGGAGAGAGAAGGAGAGAAAGAGGGAGAGAGAAAGCAAGCGAGCAGGGGGAGGAGCAGAGGGAGAGGGACAAGCAGACTCCGCTAAGCACAGGGCCCAACCCAGGGCTTGAACCCACGACCCTGAGACCATGACCTGAGCCGAAACCGAGTCAGCACTCAATCGACTGCGCCCCCAGGTGCCCCATGTGCCTGGCTTCTTCCACTTGGCATAATGTCTTCAAGGTTTATCTATGTTGTATCATGAATCAGTAGCTCATTCTTTTTTTCTTGTTGTCAAAGTCTGGCTGACATGCAATGTTACCCTGGTGTCAGGTGTGACTCCACAACTCTGTACGTTATGTGCTGCTTGTTAGTGTAGCTACCATCTGTCACCACACTTTGTTCCTAGTACTGTATGAATCACCACACTTTCATCTATCCATTCAGAAGAGGTGGAGGACATGGTCTGTGTGTCCCATGAAGTCAGGGACCATGCTCCTTTCCTCATCATCATACAGCTGGCACACGGACTTCCGTGTGGGATGAATGAAGCCGCAGGGGTACAGTGACTGAGGCAGGGGGAACGTCTGGGAGAGGCCAGGCAGGGGAGCACTTGTGGGATTAGGAGCAGAAAGAAAGGAGAGGTAGCCGGTATAATTCAGGTTGGATCCCTGTTCACTGGTAAGTTTTCTGATGCTACCTTAGGCTCTTGCATCTGGCTTGTAGTCTCCTGAGATTCCATTTTTCAAGAGTCCAAACCCCTCTGCCCACTCCCACAGGCTAGGCTTCGGTGCTCACCCCAAATAGGGGAAGATAGCAGAATGCTTGAGTTTGAGTTCCAGGATCAAAGAAGTCTGAGACCAGTAGCTTTAGGTGAGGGATTTGGGTGGAGGCTTAAGACCTATCTTCAGTGAGATCCTTCTATTTCTACAAGGTAGACATCGCAACCACCTCCGTGCCATCCCTTGATCTTTCAGTATCACTTGTTGTCAGAAGAGGTCCTTCTACAGTGGGATTGCAGCTGGGGTCTCTTCTCCAGTCCAGGGTATCTATCCCTATCAGGGAAATTTGTAGTGTCTTCTATTCGTTCCCCAGCTTATTTAACAAATGTTTTTGAGGCCTTGATGTGTGCCCTAGGTAACTGCCATACAATGGGGAACAAGTGTTGGGAGGAGAGGAGTTTGATTTTAAACTCATTTTGAGGCAGCCAGAGGTGTCCTGTGTGTAGTTGCACAGAGATAAGAAATCAGGAGATGTGGGCCAGAGGCGCAGATTGAAATGCCATCAACATCTACAGAAGATAATTTAAGCCACGGGAGTGTATGAAATTGCCCAGTAAGAGTGCCAAATGAAAAGACAGATGACCCAAGGACAGAAAAGAATATTAATCTTGGGCAGAAGAAGAGACAGGGGTAGGCAGAAAACCGGGAGTGCAGTGTGAAAACACAGAGAAGGGACTATTTAAGGGAAGGTGTGGTCAAACGCCTGAGAGGCAAGAATGATCACAGCCCGCTGCAGCTGGTAATTTGGTGAGAAAAGTTTTAATGGAGCAATGGGGTTCAGAATCCAACTGCAGGGTGGGAATGCGACTGGTGGCCCCCAGTTTCCCTGTGTTGGGCACCCCACAGCCCGTGCCTGGGCTCCAGTGAGGGTCCATGGGGAGCCTGGTCCCTGAGGGCCTTGGGAGGGAGGCCGTGGAGGGAGGGAGGGCAGAGGAAAGGGGAGGAAGGGCTCTCCAGCACAGCACTGGAACCATGGGGCTGTCCCTGAAGCATCCGGTCCATACCTGCACCGAGGAAAACCACGTGAGGACATAGTGGCCATCTGCAAAGCAAGACGAGCGGCCTCAGAAGAAATCAAAGGTCCTCACACTCTGATCTTGGACTTCTAGCCACCAGAGCTGTGAGAATTCTAGGAACCCATGACTTTCAAGGACATGGCATTTACTTCACAAGGTCAATGAGGGAGTGTCTGGGCCTGGGTCCTGGGGCTTCCACAGGGAGGTGTCTCCCTGGGTCGGGGCTGGTCCAGACAAGGCCATGGAGTTGGGACTGCCTCCTTTGCAGAACCTGCTTCTCCAAGCTGTGACTCAAGAAGCCAAGCTGCCAATTCCTTTGAAAGCCCTATGACAGGATGTTCCTGCTTTGCAGAGGGACGTGGGCAGCACCCTTGGCTGCCCCCTAAGGCAGCTCCCTCCTAGGTCCAGTGCCGGCAGGACAGAGATAAGCTCTTTGGGCTTCTGTGCAGACTCCTATGCCCTTGCTGGGCATGGCCTCTTCTCTTGGCTCTTGCTATGGACTTGCCCAGCCTAATTTCCATGCCCTTTCCCTTTTTTCTCACTTGCTAGCCACAGACCCCAACCTGAGCTGAACATGGGCTTTGCTGAGGTCACACCATAAGCTGCCAGGTGCTCGTTCCTTCCCCAGGAGCTGGCTTCCTTGTAGCCAAGCCCAGTGTGATCACCCAGCTGGAATGAGAGGCAAAGCTGGGGGTCAGCTGCTGGTCAGGTGCTGTTGGAGACCTTGGCACCTGCCAGCAATGGCAAGAAGGCAGGGCTTAAGGATGCCTCCCACAGTGCCAGCATTTCATGCAGCCGGTGAGGACTGCTGGCTGTGTCGGGCTGTGGTCTCCTGTTTCTTGTGGCCACATCTTCCAGCACGACCTGCCCCCTCACCAGTACATCCATAACTGCCGTGGGCAGCACATAGAGAGGTAATGAGGCGCTGGGAAGACTGGCCGGTTCTCTCTGCATTGGCCTTAAGATGGCCTATCTGTTACTCTAGTCAGAGATGCCCACAGAATTGCTGGTGTCTGATTAGGGCAGCCTGCTCAGCTTCGGGGGGCCAGGGTCATCTGATCAGTGCCCATAAGATGGTTGGTAAGCTCAGAATTAAAGATAAAGCACAAATCTGAAAGTAGATTTCAGAAATGTTCTATTAAGCAGTGCTATGCTGAGAGCTCAGCCAAAAGATCACTCCATCTTCTATGGTGCCCATCTCAAAAAGAAGCAGTAAGGAGACATCCTTTACCCAACTTGATTTAGTTTTGACCTTCCTAGGCCACACGCTGAGTCCCTTTCTAGACGTTCTTTCTACTTCCTTTGTCCAAGTGTGTGATTTTTCAGTCATTCTTTCATCCAACAAGCTTTAACTGAGCATTGAATATTGATCGGGCTTGTATGAGTGCTTCTTATAAACTCTGTCATCTGGGGGCTCAGACATCCCCCGAATCAGCCGCAAGGTAGGAACATCTGTGACATCGCATCCTCTTTTGCTTCTGTGGGTGTCGCCTTCACTCAGAACAGCAGCACCTCACCCTTTCCCTCCCACCTGCCCCCTGTTTCTTACCACTACCTCCTTTCAGGCTTTCTAAAGCTTAGACACCACCTTCATCAGCTTCCCTTCTCCAGCTCCATAGCATAAGAATAGCTCTTGGCAGTATGGCACAGTTGTCCTCAACAGTCCCGTGCGGTGAGGGTCACCATCAGTCAGCTGGCAGGATGGAAGCGCTAGGGTTCCTTCCACCTGGGTCTGACCTCAAATCTCCGTGCCCTCACCTGTCGCCCAGGTGGTGCTCAGTCTCCCTGCTTAGAATGTGCTGTCCTTGGGTCACCTGATGGCTTAGCCAGTTAAGCATCTGCCTTTGGCTCAGGTCATGATCCCAGGTTCCTGGGGTTGAGCCCCGCATCGGGCTCCCTGCTTGGCAGCGAGTCTGCTTCTCCCTCTGACCCTCCCCCCGCTTGTGCTCTCTCTCTCTCTCTCAAATAAATAAAATATTTTTAAAAATGTACTGCCCCTGGGGCACCTGGGTGGCTCAGTCGTTGAGTGTCTGCCTTGATCCCGGGGTCCTGGGATCGAGCCCCGCACTGGGCTCCCTGCTCCGCGGGAAGCCTGCTGCTCCCTCTCCCACTCCCCCTGCTTGTGTTCTCTCTCGCTGTGTCTCTCTCTGTCAAATAAATAAATAAAATCTTTAAAAAAAAATGTGCTGCACTTTCAGAGCTCAGCCTTCCTGTGGTCATATGACCTCCATTCGTTCCCTAAATTATCCTCTTGCCCGCCCCCCGCCATTTCCTCAAATTGAGGACAACTTGAGAACTGTCCGATTCACAGACATTGATGTACAACTGAATACTCCCTTATCACTTCGGTATTTCCTTTAATTCAGAAGAGAGGGGGGAGAAAGAACAGAAAAGATGGGATCTGCTCTTCCCGGCTCTATTTTGTTCTCCCCAGTGGGGCCTGATGTGGAGAAAGCAGCTCTAAATGCCCCTGAGCCTGTGCAGCTGGGCGGGGAACAAGTCTAGAGCCTCTGTCTGCTCAAGGGCAGGACATGTCAGAGCCCACGTGGGGAACCTCCTACAGCAAAGCTGGAGCCCTTCCCAAGGCGGAAGAGTGATGGAGTAGAGACGCAGTGACAGGAAAGAGGGTCTGGGGCATGGAACATTGGGGACAATGGAGACGGGTCCTGTTCCTCATCCCACATTCAATCGTGCTTTGGGGAGATGCCCAGGAATGTGGTTTGTGGGGCAGCAATTTCCAGGACAGTCAGACGGAGTGAAACCTGAGAGCAGGTCAACTGCACAGATTCTCTGAGAGGCTCCAGTTTTACGGTTTCTGTGAGGAACAGGTTCCCAGATCCGTTCCTGGCATCCTGGGGCAGAAGAAGGTGTGCAGGTCATGACTGGTTGTAGCTGCACCACAAACAGGCTTGCAGGTCAACATAGGGACAGAGCAAGGGTGGTGGGTGGGAGCCACTGGCTGCCTGTGGCACTTCCCTGCTGGCTGGGATTTGAAATGAGACGTCCACCTTCCCGGGAGCCATACGTAGCACAGGACCAAGTATTAGCACATGAAACCCCAGGAGCAGTCCTCTCCTTTTCACCCAGAATCACTTGCATCGTCTTTACCTTGGACCCTGTAAATTGCCCCAGGGACACAGGCACCTGCGCAGGGCCTGACCTGTGCCGCGGTATGGGCACCACCAGCCTGCTCCTCACTGCTAGGCCTGGACACCTTTCTCCAAGCGTGGGAGCTGCAGCTCCCGGCAGGGATCCAGTATTGCAAACGGCTCCAGGCAGCTTCAGAGGGGTCCAGCCCCAGTGGGAGGACACAGGTCTGGAGGGGACACAGGGGCTCTGCCCCAGGTGAGGGTCCCACCCAGGCTCCCTGGGGAAAGCAGGGACTTGGGGAGAACTTTGGGTGGTCTAAGGTACCTTTCATGTGGCACCCTGCAAAACCGGACTTCTCTTTTCTCTTCTGTCTGGTGTCTTAGCCTGGGGACGGCCGACAGGCCAAGAACTAGTTGTCAGATCGTAGTTTGAGAGGAGCACTCTGCAGTGAGGGTGGCATATGGTGGGTTCGCGGATAAGCTCGTGGGAAATGCCAACAGCCAGGATTTATGGACGGGCTCTTACTGCAGTGCTGGGTACATATAGGATGGGCAGGAGTGCGTTATCTCACGGGCAACAGCCAGGATCTATGGACGGGCTCTTACTGCAGTGCTGGGTACATATAGGATGGGCAGGAGTGCGTTATCTCACGGGCAACGACTGGTCACCAGCACACATCCATCGCACACGGAACGAAGTAGCTCTGCTCTTTCCTGCACGAAATGATACTGTCACATACTTGTGGAAAAGCCAAGTTGCAGAAAATAGTGGATCAGTCAGGGTCCATCTAAGAAGCAGAACCAGTAGAAGAGAAGTAGCCAGCAATTGTGGGGGCTGCGAAGCAAGCTCCAAGTCCTCAGAGCAATGACTCAGGAGGACAAGATCACCGGCTGATGCTTTTCCACAGGCTGGAGCCTTAGTTTTTAAAGGCCTTATAACTGATTACGTCAGGCCCACCAGGACACTCTGTGTTTGATGGAGTTAAAGTCACTTGATTAGGTGCTTTAATCACATCTGCAAAATCACATCACAGCAGTATTTGGGTTAGTGTCTTCTAAGTATTAGGTGGGTGTGTGAGCTATAAATGGCCACCACTTCCTTCCTCATAGCCTGTAAGGAATCTACCTGAAAAGAAATTCTGAGAGTTCAGCCCAGTGAGTGGACACACCAAAAGTCATTGCACACACTAGTCGGATAATCCTGTTTGTGAAAACATGGACACACATATGCTGAACATCTGAAATGCAGAGAAAAAGATCTGGAATGAACTACAAACTTATCAGGTGTATGTCTGGGAGTAAGATGAGAATGGGGGATAAGGGAAGAGAAGGGGTTTTGTTTCCCATTTTTGTGTTGAGATTTTGTTGTTTTATTACAAATATGTATTATTTCAGTAATTTAACCAAAGTAAAGAAAATGTTTTATTTATGTATTTATTTAGTTAGAGAGAGAGCACGTGAGCATGGGTAGGGACAGAGGGAGAGAGAGCATCCCAAGGAGACTCCCCGCTGAGCACAGAGCCTGATGCTGGGCTCGAGCTTACCACCCTGAGATCATGACCTGAGCTGAAACCAAGAGCCGGGCGTTCAACCACTGAGCCACTCAGATGCCCCTAAAAAATGTTTTATAAAACCTTGGGTAGAGAAGGCCTTTCTAATCATAACAGGACAAGATAATTTTGGCCATAGGTGACATGTATTTTTCATATTAAAAACCTCATAACTGGGGCGCCTAGGTGGCTCAGTTGTTAAGCGTCTGGCTTCGGCTCAGGTCATGATCCCAGGGTCCTGGGATCGAGCCCAGCAAGGAGCCTGCTTCTCCCTCCCCCACTCCCCCTGCTTGTGTTCCCTCTCTCGCTGTGTCTCTGTCAAATAAATAAATAAAATCTTAAAAAAAGAAAACCCCTCATAACTAAAAGCAAATAAAGAACTGGAAAAAAATATTTGTAATTCACTTCCTCAATTCTAGGAGTTACCCTCTCATCTCTCCCATGCTCACCCGCCACCAAAAAACTGGAGGTTTGTATCACAATGGAAGAAACAGTAAGGGAAAGGGATCGGAGCTCAACAGAAGCTTACAAACCCAATAAAAACAGGTACAAGAGCTTACAGGGAATTTACTCATTAAAAGCCGAGAAATGTAAAAGAAGGGGCGCCTGGGGGGGCTCAGTGGTTGGGCATCTGCCTTTGGCTCGGGTCATGGTCCTGGGGTCCCGGGGTCCTGGGATCGAGCCCTGCGTCAGGCTCCCTGCTCGACGGGAAGGCTGATTCTCCCTCTCCCACTCTCTCTGTGTTCCCTCTCTCGCTGTGTCTCTGTCAAATAAATAAATAAAATCTTAAAAAAAAAAGAAATGTAAATGAAAACAAGAGTGGTATTTTTCATGATGAATCAAATGGATTAAAAACAGTCCACCCCGGGGCGCCTGGGTGGCTCAGTCGGTTAAGCGTCTGCCTTCGGCTCAGGTCATGGTCCCAGGGTCCTGGGATCGAGTCCCGCATTGGGCTCCCTGCTCGGCGGAAAGCCTGCTTCTCTCTCTGCCTCTGCCTCTCTCTCTCATGAATAAATAAAATCTTTAAATAAAAAATAAAAATAAAAACAGTCCCCCCCACTCCCAGTACCCCTGACAGGGAACGTCCACCTCAGCCCCAAGGGAGTCACATGGACAAAAGCAAATGTGTGCATGTCTGCTGTGGGGTCAACAGTAACAGTGTAAATGTGGGGAAAGACAGACGAGCGACAGCAGGGGGCTGCTAAATAAACCACACAAAATGGCCGGTGCATGGGCAGCATCCAGCCAGCAGGTACACAGTTCTGAGCAAAGTATACCCCAGTTTGTCAAACAAATATTCACATGTGTGCACTAGAAAGAAGCTAAGAGGAGTGGCTGGGTGGCTCGTGTCATGACCTTGGAGTCCTGGGATCGAGCCCCATGTCACTCCCTACTCAGCTAGGAGTCTGCTTGAGATTCTGTCCCTCGGCCTCTGCCCCTCCCCCTGCTCTCTCTTTTTAAAGTCCTTTAAAAAGAGGTGCCTGGGTGGCTCCGTCGTTAAGCGTCTGCCCTTGGCTCAGGTCATGGTCCCAGGGTCCTGGGATCGAGCCCCGCATCGGGCTCCCTGCTTGGCGGGAAGCCTGCTTCTCCCTCTCCCACTCCCCCTGCTTGTGTTCCCTCTCTCGCTGTCTCTCTGTCAAATAAATAAAATCTTAAAAAAAAATAAAATCTTCAAAAATAAAATAAAATCCTTAAAAAACAAGAGGCTAAGACAACACATCAAACACCCTGTGATCTCTGAAGATTGTGACAAAGAGCAGTTTTTTACATTTTTTTTTTAAAGATTTTTATTTTAGAAAGAGAGAGTGCATGAGTGGGGAGAGGAGCAGAGGGAGAAAGACAAGTTGAATCCACACTGAGTGGGGAGCCAGACTCGGGACTCGATCCCACAACCCCAAGATTATGACCTGAGCAGAAATGAAGTCAGATGCTTTAACTGACTGAGCCACCAGGCATCCTTACATTTCTTTCGTTCTTTTTTTTTTTAAGATTTTATTGGTCAGAGAGAGAGAGAGAGAAAGTGCGCGCACCAGCAGGGGGAGGGGCAGAGGGAGAAGCTGGCTCCCGCTAAGCAGGGAGCCCGACTTAGCCCGACGCGGGACTCATGACCTGAGCCGAAGGCAGAGGCTTTAACTGACTGAGCCACCCAGGTGCCCCATCTACATTTCTTTGTTTATAAGTTTTTGCATTTCCCAAATGCCCTACAAAAAATTTATACTGAGGGAAAAAATGTTGATCAGAAAATACACATCCCCTGTTCAGGTCTTTCAGCTCTGCTTGGGACTGGTGGCTTCCTTTCTGGCACACCTTTTCTAAGATGCAGCAGATGCCTGCCAGCATTCTCAGGGTTCCTGGGGTTGGGGGCTGATGAAGAAGAGGGGTCACTAAGAGCCCCCCAGGAGGCTCCTCCCCAGTGAGCACCTTCTGCTGACAGGCCTGGTGAAGGCAGATCACACTCGGCTTGGCTGGGGCTCCCGAGACCCTGCCCAGGAGCCTGCAGACCCTGCTCCCAAGTCCCGGTTTTAGCCACCACTACCCTCCAGCCTTGCCCTGGCTTGCTGACAAACCCTTGGTCCACCTGGGAATCCCAAACATCCCCAGGCCAGACGCTGTGTGGATTCTAGTGCCGGCCCCTCTCCTTCCCACTAGGTGGCCGGGGCCCCTGCAAACAGGGTCTGATCTTCATCAGTCCTGATAACAAAAGAACAACCAAGAAAACGCCAACATATCTTTCCCTTTTCTTTTTTCTGATCAAAACTCAGTATTTGGAAAACAGGTGAGTGGAAGAAGAAAACAAAACCCACCCACAACCCCCATGTGATTTATTGAAGCCCGTGTATACATCCAGGCACAGACCGGGATAGTTTAGAAATGCTGCTCTGTTGGCGGACATCCAGGCTTGACAGTCACGGGGAGTCCCCACTCTGGCTCAGCCTTCCTCACTGTCCTTCCCTCAGCCTGCAGGCTGCTTGACCACAGCCCCAGCCCTGTCCCTTCTCCATCCAAGAGAAATGCCCTGTTGCACAGCCAAACGGGGAGGATTGACAGCTTTCTGCCTTGGCGCCTCCCCCAGGTAGGTTCTCTGCCTTTTTATCGTTGTTGTTTAGAGAAGGAGAGAATCTCCTGCAGATTCCACGCCCAGTGCCGAGCCTGACGCAGGACTCGATCTCACGACACTGAGATCATGACTTGAGCCACAATCAAGTCAGACACTCAACCAACAGAGCCACACAGACACCCCGGGTTCTCTTTATCAACTCAACGGGGAGCCCAGTGGGGAAACCGTCTGTCTTTCCCGCCGTCCTGGGCACACTCTGGGCCATGGACTTTCTGGTGCTGGATGAGGGCGGACAGCCGGCTGCAGGCCCTCCCGCAGGCCTGGCACCTGTACGGCCTGTCTCCGCTGTGGAGCCGGTAGTGCTCGTTCAGGGTGTAGCTCCTGCGGAAAGCCTTGCCACACTCTGTGCAGGCAAAGGGCTTCTCCTTGGTGTGGGTCTTCTGGTGCAGCGTGAGGTTGGACTTTCGGCTGAAGGCTTTGCCACATTCCCTGCACTCGAACGGCTTCTCACCCGTATGCAGCCTCTGGTGCAGGAGGAGCAAGGAGTTGTGTTTGAAGGGCTTCTGGCACACAGAGCACTGGTAGAGCCTGTCCCCCGAGGCAGTCTTCTGTGCCGCGCTGAGCAGGGGCTTCTGACAGCCGCTGACTTCTTGGGGGCTCTCCCGGGCATGCAGTCTGTGGTGCTTGAGCAGTGAGGACCCACGGATGAAGCGCTGCCCGCACTGCAGACACGTGTAAGGCCTCTCCCCGCTGTGGATGCGGCAGTGCTCATTGAGGGTGAACCTGCGGCAGAAGGCCTTCCCGCACTCGCCGCACTCGTACGGCTTCTCCCCCGTGTGAAACTTCTGGTGCTGCCAGAGCCGGGAGCTGCGGCCGAAGGCCTTTCCGCACTCGCCGCACTCATAGGGCTTCTCCCGAGTGTGGACTCTGTGGTGCGCTGTCAGCTGAGTGCTCTGCCGGAAGGCCTTCCCACACTCGCTGCACTGGTAGGGCTTCTCCTCCGTGTGGATCAGCTGGTGTCTCAGGAGGATTGAGCTCTGCTTGAAGGCCTTGCCGCACTCGGTGCACTGGTAGGGCTTGGCCCCCGTGTGGATGACCTGGTGCCTGAGCAGCAGTGAGTTGTACTTGAAGGCCTTGCCGCAGGCACACCGGTACGCCCTCTCCCCTACAGCATCCGCAGGGCTCCAGCCTCGCTGTTTCTCCTCCAGGGCCGCGGGGGACGTGCTAAGGTCCCCACCTGGGCTGCCTCTCTTGGGGTTGAGGGGTCGTTTATCTGACCCATCCTCAGGACTGCCATTCCGTTCAGGAAACTTGGGTCTTCCCCCAGGGAGGTGCCCCCAAACTGTGCCCAGTGGTCCTAACTGCTTAGAGGACACTCTCCTCAGACAAGATTCCTTGATCGCAGCCTGCATCCTAGAATCTGGAAGAATGAACAGAAAATGGAAAGATGACCTAGCCTCTACATTCATTAAAGAAACTCTGAGATTTGAAGACAGAATCTTTATGTCACGGTAGGGAGGTTTGGGAACTTCTTGCAAGAATCCGTAAAATCACGATTTGTGAAAGAAAGAGGACCTAAAGAAAGGTTAGTAAGGGCTTAAGCACTGTGGGAAGTTGGCTTGGGAGAGGAACTCACGAAAGGGGAGGAACGTCACGGGGAGAAGGGAGGGCACAGGCTTGGTCCCAGGGACTGTGAGGGCAGCAGGCTTGATGCAGGAGTGAGACCTGCAGGGTGTGGGGTGCTGCTATTCTTCACTCCCCTCTTCCTCTGAGCACTCACCCACAGTTCACTCACTCAGCAGACACCTCAGGCTCCTGTCCAAGCAGGACCCATGGACTGCAGGCTGCCTCTCCTCCCTTTCTGCGGCCTCTACAGTCCCAAGCTCAGGCCCTGGTTTGTGAGCCATGGGGAGCTGGGAGAACCAAAGTAGCGCAAGGGTCTTCCCTGCTGGGTCCTCCTCACACACCCACTGCCCCCACAGATCTGGCCCGACATCTCAGAGGACTGGGAAGGACATTCATGCACTTGGGTTCCTTGCACGAGTTAGTCCTGGGTGACCTTGGATGACAACCAAGGCGTTTAGCAGGAAATCTGGCCCTCTGTGAGGAGCTAAATGTACAGCCTTCCCACTGCCCAAGCACCAGGGGGCTACAGAAAGTTGTGTGACGGCCAGGCCTTGCTGTGCCTTGCACTTACCTGGGCATAGGCTGGCTGTGGACCCTGGCTCCTCAGTCCCCTGCAGAATCAAAGCCCCTGGCTCCTCCCCTTGCTCCAGGAGAGAGATCAGTGCTGGTTTAGCAACAAGAAAGCCTACAAGCAGGGAGGAGAGCATCACGTGTCAGGGAGCAGAAGGGTGCCCAGCTGTGGGGCTGGAGGCCTCAGGGGACACAAGGTGCTTGGAATGGATTGGGAACCCTACTTCCCCAGGAGTGGGGCAGTGGGGTGGCCACGGAGAGATGGGGGTGACCCCCCAGCTTCCCCACCAAACACGTTGGACTTTGAATCTGGAAAGGAACCAACTCCTCCAAGAGGCCATGGAAGAGGCAGGGTTGCCCTTGAGCCCCGCCCTGGGATGGATGGGGAAGCCTCACCCAGCGAGGCCATGTGCCCGTAGTTCTCCAGCATCACATCCCTGTACAGCGCCCGCTGGTCGGGGGCCAGGCAACTCCATTCTATCCTTGTGAAGTACACGGCCACGTCCTCAAACACAATGGCCTCCTGCAACCACAAACCCTGCTGTCTGGGGCTATCTGGGCAGGAGATGCAGAGACTGTGTCAGGGATATTCAGGGCACCTGTTCAGCTCTGGGAGTCAAGGCCTCTGTCTACGTGGTCACTGGTGTATCCCCAAGGCCTGGCACAGAGGGGACACCTCAACACTCCCCAAGGGAAGTGGAGCAGTCCTATTGCCCCAAAGCCGTGGGAGGTGTGGGGGTCTCAACCTTGGCCTCGTACCTCTCCATAGGCTAACAGGGATCTGGGGAGGGGGGTACCCTTGAGATGTTGGTGGTCGAGCCTCTAAACAGGCGGGGAGTGTTTCTGTCCTCTGCTTCTCTGATCTGAGGAGAGAAGCCAAAGGCTGTGTGCATGAAGAAGGGCTGAACATTCACACCAGGATGGAGGCAGGTGCTGGGGAGGGACAGGGAACCTGACCTTGCTGGCTGACACTGGAAGCTCAAGGGCTGCAGATCCTGGGCAGCCCGCTTCCACCCAAAGCCTCAGGAAGGAGTTGACAGAGCACTGTGAAGTCTCACAGGGAGGGGCAGACCTTTGGCTTACAGAATCCATCCTGTGACTCACCTGCAGGAATGGGAGCTACATGAGTGGGCCTAGGGACCCCTGGGAAGGTGGTCAGGGCCAAAAAGCTGAGGGCTGGGGATGAAGGCAGCCAAAAGGCCCAAAGAGGGCACTCACCTGGAGTGTGGGCATCACAAGTGGCCCCGCCATTCCAGGGTCCCCGTCAGGGGCAGAGCAGGCGCTGGAGACAGTGAGTGGTGAGTGGAAGGAGCCCAGGCCCAAGTACCATCCACCCCTGTCCGTCTCCCCGCAAGGACCACCCAGATAGAGAAGAGACAGGAAAGGGTGAGACATGGGGCAAACACACCTGGTCAGCCCAGACGATGCCCTCACATCCCAAGAAGCCACACGTTGAGACCTGCTCACCCACACGGCTCCACCCCTCACTCCTGCTTTTCCCAGGGGTGTCTTCTTGGACCAACCTACATAAAATGCCACCCCCACCCCAGAATCCCTTCCCTACCCTCACTCCCTGTTGTATTTTTCTTCATAGCATCTCTGTTATCTGACATAATGCAGTCAACTTACTTGCTTCTTCTCCACCTTCCCCCATGAGATAAGACCTGCAGTCTGGTTATTCGTGCTGTAACCCCAGAGCCTGGGGGAGGGCCTGACACACAGCATGTGCTCAGCAAGGGTCTGTGGAATGAACGACTGGTTCCATGACAGTGGAGGATTCTGCAACCAGTGAGATCACGTTGTGGAACATCAGAAAACGTTCTTGCTGCATTACTATGTGAAACAAGCAGACTATACACAGCACACATCCCAGCACCCTAACCTTAGTTCCTTTCTGGGTGATTCTTATTTTCCTTCTTTCCATTTTTCTGATTTCTCCAAGACTTACTGCTTGTTTACAAATGTGTGTTGCAGTTGAAGAAAAGTTATTTAAAAACCAATAAATACAATTCTGTTCAGAGTAGGCCCTGGTCTCCATGTCCCTTCCTCAATGGATACTTGAGCTCTTGTGGTTGGGTAGAGGTCTCTGCAGTACCCTTTTCTGTGGGGCTTGAGCCTCCTAAATAGCTGCCACTTTGTAAAGGAGGCATCAGTTAACAGAATCCTGTAATGATGCTATGTCACAGTTAGCAGGAGAGCCCTTTAAACATGTGAGTATAACAGGCTACACACGACAATCTGAGAGGCTTGGTGGGTCACCTGTGCCTGCACAGCATTAACTGCAAATGCAAAGATCAGCGCCACACCACCACCCACTGGGCTGTCTGTTCAGGGCAGTCTGTGGGCAGGACCTGTGGGGACTATTGCTGCTGCCCCTGCTGACAGAGCTACTGTCCTCCTCACCCCAACGAGGCAACCAGAGCCCCTAGAGAGGATGAGCAGCTCAGGAGAAGACCTGGCCCTCAACTTCACAGTTAGGAGGGGAAGTTACCATGCTGGTCTTTGTTTGCTCTTATCTGGGGAATGCATGTCCTCAGGGAAGGGCCCTCTGGTTAGAGGGGAAAAAAAAAAAAACAAACCCTAAGTTTGGTCCTAACTTTGGAAACAGGGAGTAAGTCTTTCATCAGAGAAAAACAGTGCAGAGTTGAAAAAAGTGGGGCAGGGGATATAATAACCAACAGACAGCTTTCCGCTCAGAGTCCTGAGAGAAAATATCAAGGGGAGGGGAGTGCTAACATAGATGGGGGATCAGGGAAGCCTTCCTGGAGGGATTGCACTTAATTGGGGCCTGGAGGACCAGCAGATGCCATTCCCTCCGATTTAGAATAAAACCTCTGTTTCTCAGGGGCCTGGGGCACCGCGCCCCACTCCTCCACCCACCCCCTTGCTTACTACATTGCAGCCAGACTGGTGTTCTCTCTGTTACTCAAACTAGCCAAGGCCATTCCCGTGCACTTTCCTTCGCCTACGAGGGATTAGCAAGGCTTCTCAGCCATCAGGTTTCAGTTCATACGGTAACTTCTGGAAGAGACTTCATCTCCCACAAGCCTATCCTCTTGGCTCATCTTCTTCAGGGTCCTTGCAATGATAAAAACTACTTGCTTACTTGTTTGTTGCCCCTCTTACATGAATGCCTCACTTCTATTACACTACAAGCTCCCTGAAGCCAGGGACGCTGCCCGTCCACGGCGGGATCGCCAGCACGAGCAGAGTCCTCTGGACACGGCAAGTACTCCATGCTGCCTACGGAATGCCTGAGGTCCAATCAACGACGCAATCCCCGGGGAGAGCCCGCGCACTGGGCCATAGCCAGCCAGCACCTGCTGCTCCCGACCGGGTGCGCTCCGGCAACCGCAGGCGTGAGGACGAGGGGGGCGCAACCCGGACAGAAGTGGTCCGCCCGGGCGTCCCACCCCTGCAGCCTCAGCTTTGCGCAGTCACCCAGGCTCCGGGGACGCAAGGCTCGGGACCCGCCTGCACGCCCCCCGCCCCACTCTGGGGGGAACGGGAATCCGGCCCCTCCCTAAGGCCCAGAACCGAAGGAAAAGCGCCGGCTGCGGGTCAGCACCCCCTGCGGTGCTCGGTGCGGCCTCTCTGCGGACCACAGCCTCTGCCAGGCCGGGATCGGAGAACCGCACTCACCTTACTCCGCTCCCCGCCCCACGGCCAGAGCCTACTCATCCCGGGCCTCCAGCCGGGACCGCGTGGGGACCGGCGCCGGGGCGCAGGCAGCCCGCTTCCGGCCCGCCCCCGGAAACGGGCCGCAGCGCCGCTCTAGGAGGCTTGGAGGACCGCGCGCCTCGATGGGCGCCCCCTGGCTTCTGGGGCGGGAGGCAAGTAATGGGGAGGGGGCTGCTGAGAGTGGGGTGCTACTCTGGAGCGGATCCCGTGGGAACCCCCAGGTCGGAGGGTCGAGCCCGCTGCTGGAGTCAGGGGTCCGGCGAAGGACTCCCAAACCTGAGAACCGACTCATTCACGCGGACCTCGAGAAAGGCCAGAGAAGAAGTCGAACATCATTCCAGGCAACCGGGTTCTGAGGCCAACCCCCTCCCTTTTAACTTTTTATGTTTAAATAATTATAACATGACAGCCAGTTGCAAAGGCAGTATAGGGAGGTCCCGTGTATCCTTCACCCTCTTCCCCACATTTTGAAAAAGCTCCTCCACGACCGTGTCTTTCAAGCTTTTCTGAGACTCACAGTTAGATAAAAATGCCTCACAGGGCGCCCGGGTGGCTCAGTCGTTGAGCGTCTGCCTTCGGCTCGGGTCGTGATCCCAGGGTCCTGGGATCGAGCCCCGCATCGGGCCCCCGGCTCGGCGGGAAGCCTGCTTCTCCCTCTGCTTCTCTCTGTCTCCCTCTCTCTCATAAATAAATAAGTAAAATCTTAAAAATAAATAAAAATGCTTTATAGTGTGACCCGTCACACGCATTAAATCCATGTTTATGGATAAATGCTTACACATAGTAATTTTTAAAAACTTTAACAAAGCTATTTACTCATGATATCTCAAATGTTTTCCTTTGAAAGTGCAGAAGCCAAGACTAACCCTTTTTGAAGAGGGAGGGACGTTAGCACAATAGCGGAAATCTATGAGGCTGCGAAGGAGGCATCATACAAACTACATCATCTGAAAATCGGACATTAAATTTAGATGTGGTTAAATAGTTTAAACAAATATGTTTGGAAACTAAATAGCAACCTACTAAATAGCTCTGGGAGAAAGAGAAAATCATAAAGGGCTCTGTAACAGACCTGGAATTGAAAGAGAATGAAAACACTTTGCAGGATACTTAGAAAAATTAGTATGTATATATTATATATATGTGCTTGCATGTATGCATTATATATATGTGTGTGTGTGTGTGCTTCTGTATATGTTAATATAAGTATACAGGCATACCTTGGAGATATTGCAAGTTCGGTTCCAGATCACTGCAATAAAGTGAATATGGCAATAAAACAAATCAAATGAATTTTTTGGTTGCCCAGTGCATATAAAGGTTATGTTTAGAGGGCCCTGGGTAGCGTGGTCGGTTAAGCTTACACTCTTGATTTTGGCTCACGTCATGATCTCAGGGTCCCAAGATCCAGTCCTGTATGGGGCTGCTTAAGATTCTCTCCCTTTCTGAGCACATGGGTGGCTCAGTTGGTTGAGGGTACAACTTTCTCTCTCTTTTTTTAAGATTTTTGTTTATTTGCGAGAGAATGAGAGACAGAGAGCACGAGAAGCAGACTCCCCGCTGAGCAGGGAGCCCGATGCAGGACTCGATCCCGGGACTCCAGGATCATGACCTGAGCCGAAGGCAGTCGCTTAACCAACTGAGCCACCCAGACGCCCCTAGCATACAGCTCTTGATTTTGGCTCAGGTCATGATCTCATGGTCCCGGGTTTGAGCCCCACGTTAGGCTCTGCCCTCAACACAGTCTGCTGGAGATTATCTCCCTCTCCCTCTGCTCCTCACCCTGCTCTTGCTCTCTCTCTCTAAAATAAAGAAAATATTAAAAAAAAATTATCCCCCTCTCCCTTTGCACCCTGCCCCTTCTAGTGCTCTCTCTTTCTCAAAACAAAAAGATCCTTTGGGGAGCTTGGGTGGTGCAGTTGGTTGAGTATCCAACTCTTGGCTTTGGCTCAGAACATGAGCCCTGGGTTGTGGGATCGAGCCCCCTCTGCGTGGAGTGGGCTTGAGACTCTCTCTCCTTTGATTCCCCCCCCCACATGCACTCTCTCTTTCTCAAAAAAATAATCTTTTTAAAAAAGTTATGTTTATGCGGTACCCTATTAAGTGTGCAATAGCATTATATCTAAAAAAGCAACATACACACTTTATTTTTTTTTAAGATTTATTTATTTATTTATTTGACAGAGAGATACACAGCGAGACAGGGAACACAAGCAGGGGGAGTGGGAGAGGGAGAAGCAGGCTCCCCAGTGAGCAGGGAGCCCAATGTGGGGCTCGATCCCAGGACCCCGGGATCATGACCTGAGCCGAAGGCAGATGCTTAAGGACTCAGCCACCCAGGTGCCCCAACATACACACTTTAATTTTAAAATATTTTATTGCTGGGACACCAGGGAGGCTTAGTTAGTTGAGTGTCTGCCTTCCACGTGGGTCATGATCCCCTCGCTCTGCCTGCTACTTACCCTGCTTGAGCTCTCTCTCTCTGACAAATAAATAAAATCTTTAAAAAATATCTTATTGCTAAAAAAGGTAAATCATTATCTGAGCTTTCAGCGAGTTCAATTACTGGTCACAGATCACCATAACAAATACAATAATAATGAAAAAGCTTAAAATATTTTAAGAATTGGGACACTTGGGTGGCTCAGTCATTAAGCGTCTGCCTTCGATCCTGGGGGTCATGGGGTCGAGGGCCCCCCCGAATTGGGCTCCCTGCTCAGCGGGGAGCCTGCTTCTCCTTCTCCTGTCAAAGAAATAAATAGATAAATAAATAAAATCTTTAAAAAAATTTTTTTAAGAATTATCAAAATGTAGGGGCGCCTGGGTGGCTCAGTCAGTTAAGCATCTGCCTTCGGCTCAGGTCATGATCTCAGGGTCCTGGGTCTGAGTCCTGCATCGGGCTCCCTGCTCAGCGGGGAGTCTGCTTCTCCCTCTCCCTCCGCCCCTCCCCCTGCTCTTGTGCTCTCACTCTCAAATAAATTTTTAAAAATCTTTAAAAAAAAAGAATTATCAAAATGTGACAGATGCAAATGAGCGAATGCTATTGGAAATAGGGCACCAATAGACTTGCTCAACTCAGGGTTGCCACAAACCTTTAATTTATAAAAAACACAGTATCTGCAAAGCACAATAAAACAAGCTATGCCTGTTTACATACATATATAACCTTCCAGCATATATATTCAGCTACTAAAAGCATGCATGAAGAAGTGATTTATCTTTTTTCACTTAAATTTTGTTAGGTTTGTCTCAACATGTATATTTTCCTTCATTTTTTGTTTTGCTTTGTATATTTATATGTAAGAATTTCCTTTTACTCCAACTTTACCCCAGGTATTAGCTGGGCTCCCCTTTTCTGCATAGAGATACAGGCTTGGATACCACCCCTCCCATAGCTTTTGGACATCCCAGGAATTTTTACCGGTTTTCATGCACATTTTTTAAAAAAAACATCATTTTTAAAAGTAGATACATAGAAAGGAATTACAAATACCTTCAGCATAGTGCACGATGATTTTTCACAAAGTACCCTATGAAACTAGCACCCATTTCAACAAGCTGATTTTGCCTGGAGACCTCAAAGCCTTGTGGGGCTCTCTTCTGGTCACACTCAGATGACCTTTCCTTTTTTTTTTTTTTTAAAGATTTTATTTATTTATTTGACAGAGAGAGACACAGCAAGAGAGGGAACACAAGCAGGGGGAGTGGGAGAGGGAGAAGCAGGCTTCCGCCGAGTAGGGAGCCCGATGCAGGGCTTGATCCCAGGACCCTGGGACCATGACCTGAGCTGAAGGCAGATGCTTAACGACTGAGCCACCCAGGCGCCCCAGATGACCTTTCCTGGTTGGTGCCCAAGTGTAGCCACTCTGACTTCCTTAGCCCTGATGATTTTTGTAGGCGCACTTTATGTCCTTTGTGTATATTCACTGATTTAACTCACAATAACCCTATGAAAGATAGTATTATTGTTCTCATATAAAAGATGACGAATAGTGTTCTGCTAAGGGCAACTGATGCTGGGCATGGGGAGTCAAGTGGAACAAGACAGGAGAGGGTCATGGGCACACATGTTTATACCAAATTATTCTTCTGTGTACGTAGCAAGAAACATTTTCTTTTTAAATAGCCTCCATGCCCAATTTGGGGCTTGAACTCATGACCCTGAGATTCAGAGTTGCATGCTCTACCCTCTGAGCCAGCCAGGCACCGACCCCTCTTTTTTAAAAAACAACTTTAAAAGGAAATAAAGAATTTCTTTTTCTTTCTTTCCCTCCTTTCTTCCTTCCTTCCTTCCTTCCTTCTTCTTTCTTTCTTTCCTTTCTTTCAGAGAGAAAGCATGAGTGGGAGGGGCAGAAGGAGGAGAGAATCTCAAGCCGACTCCATGCTGAGTGCAGAGCCAGATGCACAGCTTGATCTCATGACCCTGAGATCATGACCTGAGCTGAAATCAAGAGTTGAACACTTAACTGACTGAGCCACCCAGGTGCCCTGGAAATAAAGAATTTCAACGAATAAAGTTTGAATCGCTGGGAAGAGGTGACCTTTGATGGTTAGAAAAGGGTGGTGGGCTCACCAGCAGGAGTAAAGGTACCTTGTGGGGAGGGTCCCATCTGATGGTAGAGGCAAGTGGGCCCCTCTTGGAGGCCTGAGAACCCCATGCCCAGTGTGGCTGTCCCTAGAGAGGCCCCCAACATCAGGTGACTCAGATTTATGGAGTCTCTGCTGTGTGCCAAGCTTGCTGGCCTCTCACATTGAGGTTGACATTCAGGCTAGTGAGATGGAGCCAAGCAGAGGTCTCTGGACTTTGAAGGGGGGGGCCACCAGCCAGGAACCCCATCTCTGCAAGGACAGATGCACTGACCATGAGGCAGGGCACCTCCAAGAGCCCCAGTACTGGCTGCCCTCCCTTGAGTCCATGCCTGCCATCTCCAGGTAGGCCTTCAGGAGGAGCCCAAGCATACAAGCCCCCTGGAGCAGCACTTCTTGAGGGTTCCCTGGTCCCAGCTTTGGAACTCGGGCTGGCATTGCAGACCATTTCACCGCAGACTGTGGCACTGACTGATGTAGGAAAGATAGGGTTCGAAGCTGAAGACCAAGAAAGAATTCTTGAGACATCTTTGGTGCAAAAAGGTGGGTTTTATCAAAGCACAGGGACAGGATCCGTGGGCAGAAAGAGCTGCACTGGAGGCAGGAGTGGCCCACTATATACTATCAAGTTGGGAGGGGGTCAGAGATAGCCTAAGTCTCTAAGGAATTTCGGAAGCAAGGTTTCCAGGACCTCGAGGGGGGTAGCTATTGTTGGGAAAAGGTCATTTATTACTGTTTCATAAAACCTCAGTCATGAGACCCTTCAGATGTATATTGGTGGGTCATATGCTTGCGGGGGGGGGGGTGATTGCCAACATGTATCTTGGTGGGTAGAGACAAAGGAAGTTTCCAAAGGCTTTTTTTTTTTTTAAGATTTTATTTATTTATTTGAGAGACAACCAGAGAGGGAGAGCACAAGCAGGGGGAGTAGCAGGAGAGGGAGAAGCAGGCTCCCTGCTGAGCAGGGTGCAGGACATGGGGCTTGATCCCAGGACCCCAAAATCATGACCTGAGCCAAAGGCAGACACTTGACTGAGGCACTCAGGCACCCCTCCAAAGACATTTTTATATGTTCAAGTAGACTTACAAGATCCCGGGGGTCAGGCTAAGATTGCCTTTTGTCTTTAGCAAGGTATTACCATTGAGGCAGCTGAGCTCCTAGAGGACTATCACTCTGCCTGTTTTGAAGACTTGTCAATGGGCTGTAGGTAGTAAGGAAATTTAATGATTTTTCTTCTGCCTTTGTTTCTCACATAACTGACCATCTACCAATGGTAAGGCTCTGAACACTCGTCCTGCAGTGGGCCTGGTTAGTCACCTGGCTGCGTCCAGCTCCAGGAAAGGGAGAGTAGAGGGCCTCTCCCCTACCATATCCCATCGCGGAGACCCATGGGACCTTCTTCTGGACCCCGCAGTCTGAGTGTCCAAGTACTGTCCCCACCTCCATTCCACTCTCTCTCTCTGCCTTTCTGGTCCTCTGCTCCTATCCCAGGCTGACCTCAAAACCCCCAATTCTACCCCAAGGAGGCCCAGGTGCCCCTCAGCCCCCGGCCCTGCCTGGGCTGCGCCTGATCCCCCATCCCTGCCAACCCACCTGTTGCCTCTCTTGGGGCCTCACCAGTCGACGCTGCTCCTCTGTAGGTTCGGCATGTGGCCACGTGGCCCCCCCTCCTCACTGCCTTACCTTCCCACCATGTCATTCTTGCCGCCACCCCTCCAAGGCCCCCCTGACCACCCTGGTGCTAACAAACACCCGACCCCAAAGTCCTGAGTGCAAGCCTCTGTCCCCTGGGACCTCTGCCTTCACTCCCCTCCCACTGTCTCTCCCCTACTGGCCTCACCTGCACACCCACGTCCCTGGTCAAGCTCTACCTTGACCTGCCTGTGGGCAGTTCTTTCAGGGACCCCACCTCCAGGCACCCTCTCCTGAAGGCCCCTCCCACTCCTCCGTGTAACTCCAGGAAGCCCTCACTCAGCGGCTTATGCCCGCAAACCCAACCCCGCCCTGGCAGACCTGCGCTTTACCTCCAGTTCACACCCCCAGGGCTCTCGTTCCCGTTCTCCGCTCCAACCCCATCCACCCCTCCCCACAGGGTTCTGGGCAGGGTCATCGCGTTCCCTCACCCCAGGGTCACTTATCCAGTCTCCCTTTGCTCACCCCCTTCTTCTCCCCCCTCCCAACCCCCAGTTTTGCTCTATTTCCTGGGCTGGCTTCCCCTCCTCCACCAGCCTGGGAGGGGCCCACCATCCCAACAGAGATTCCCGCACCTCGCCCGTCGCCCAGTCTCTCCACGGCAACCATCTCCACCCCCACAGAGGTCCCATGCCGCGCCCAAGTTCTCCAAGCAACCAGGATGTCCCTGTCTCCCCAACACTCACATCCAGGGACGGCCTCTTTGAGCTTTCCGAAAACCCAGCAGGGCACAAAGTCCCAGCGTCCCCGGAGCGGCCGCACTGGCGGTAGTCGGGCATTTGCTGTCGTCCAGACCCCCGTTTTCTGTGAACCGTCACGTTCTCCCAAACGGTCCACCCGTTTCCTTAAAAGGGGGCCCTCACCCTACGAGGAAGCGCCTCACTCTAGAAAGGGGCCCTCGCCCTACCAGAGAGCCCATTATCTGGCAAGGAGTCTCTAGTCATAGAAGGGGGCCTTCACCAGGCCAAGAGGGGAGCCCTGCGACCCCACGCCCGGAGCGAGTCGCTCTGGAAAGTCGCTCTAGCTCTCCGGGCCTCCTCGGCTGCTCAGCGGGCGAGGGTCGCCCGCCGGGAGACTACTGTGAGGTCCCGACTGCCCTCCAACCTCCCTCCCGGGCGCGCCGCCCACACGCTAACCACGCGGCGGGAGAGCGGGTCTCCGGCCAGATATCCGCCAGACGTCCGGACAGCTGGACTCCGCTGGACCGGTCATCCCAACGCGCCTGCGCAGAGGCCCCCGGGCCGCAAGGCTCCGGCCGGAAGAGTACGAATCCCGGCGTGCACCGGGCACACGCCGAGCCGGAAGGTCAAGCGGCTCTCGGCCCCGCCCCGGAAGATAAGGCGGCTCTGGCCTGCCGCGTCTCCTCTTCCGGCCGCGCTCGGCAGCAGGTAGGATGTGTGTGTGGTATGGTGGCCCTGGCGCCATCCGCCGCCATCGGCCGCCCTGGGGCCCGCTAGGGACTCCGGCGGGACTCCGGAGAGAGAGCTGGGGCGCACGGCCAGGGATGGGGGCGCGGTGGGGTCGTGACCTGGAGGGAGGATGCTGGGGAGCTTGGACCCTGAAGCCGGGGTGGCGGGGGTGCCTGGGCCGTTTGGGCGCTGACCGTGAGCCACCTCCAGACCGCCATGGGCCGTGTCATCCGTGGGCAGAGAAAGGGCGCCGGCTCGGTATTCCGCGCGCACGTGAAGCACCGCAAGGGCGCCGCGCGTCTGCGCGCCGTGGACTTCGCCGAGCGGCACGGCTACATCAAGGGCATTGTGAAGGTGCGGGGAGCCCCCCTCGCCGGGCGGGTGGGGGTTCGGGGAGCCCCACGGGGACCCGCCGCTCATGCGCCCTCGGCCCGCAGGACATCATCCACGACCCGGGCCGCGGTGCACCCCTCGCCAAGGTCGTCTTCCGGGATCCGTACCGGTTTAAGAAGCGAACGGAGCTGTTCATCGCCGCCGAGGGCATCCACACCGGCCAGTTCGTGTACTGCGGCAAGAAGGGTGAGCTTCGTGTTGGAAGGTCGGGGCGGAGAGGGAACGGGTGCTTGCTTGAGGAGGCCCGTCCAGGCGGAAGTCTCACGTAGTGCGGCCGGTTTGGCTTAACGTACCGGCTGGGGCGCCCAGACCGCTGTAGGAGGCTGCCGGACGCGGAGTGCTGTGCCGGTCTTTCTGCGTAGCCGGGCTTTCCTGACCTGCAGTGCTTCTCCTCGCAGCCCAGCTCAACATAGGCAATGTGCTCCCGGTGGGCACTATGCCCGAGGGCACTATCGTGTGCTGTCTGGAAGAGAAGCCTGGTGACCGGGGCAAGTTGGCCCGAGCTTCCGGAAACTATGCCACTGTCATCTCCCACAACCCAGAGACCAAGAAGACCCGAGTGAAGCTGCCCTCAGGCTCAAAGAAGGTCATTTCTTCAGCCAACAGAGCTGTGGTCGGTGAGTGGCCAGCAGCCGTGGGATGCTCTGGGCGATGCGTTGCTTGTGAAAAATCAACAGCTGGACCCCGGCTAGTATCTGTGAAGTGGGCATCACTAGTTGGGAGTTGAGTGAGTCTGGGACTGGGACTTGTTAGGCAGACTTGTCTGTAGTCAAGCATGATACGGACTTCCACGATTCATACTCCCACATCCACAGGGATTAGTAGTCAGTCTTTTCAGGGATATGTGACCTTAAGCTACCTAGTAAGTGCCTTAAGAAGGATTTGAAACCTGATTTGTTCATTTGGTGTTACGACAACACCTTTGAATTGTGGCAGACCCAAGGAATGTTTGTTCTTTTTTCCTTCCTCTCTCTCCCTCTCTTTCGTTTTTTTTTTTTTTAAGATTTTATTTATTTATTTGACAAAGACACAGTGAGAGAGGGAACACAAGCAGGGGGAGTGGGAGAGGGAGAAGCAGGCCTCCCGTGGAGCAGGGAGCCTGATGCGGGGCTCCATCCCAGGACCCTGGGATCATGACCTGAGCCAAAGGCAGACGCTTAACGACTGAGCCACCCAGGCGCCCCTCTTTCTTTCATTTTTTAAAAGAGTTGTATTTTTGAGGGGCACCTGGGTGGCCAAGTCTGCCTTTGCCTCAGGTCATGATCCCAAGGTCCTGGGGTCAAGCCCAGCCGCAGACTGCCTGCTCAGTGGGGAGTCCGCTCTCTCCCTCTGCACCCCCGCAATGCTCACTCTCTCAAATCTTAAAAAAAAAAGATTTATTTGAGAAAGTGTATGCATGAGAGGGGTAGAGGGAGAGTATTCAAGCAGACTCCCCGCTAGAACCTATGACCCATGAGGTCACGACCAGAGCCAAGAGCTGGATCCTTAACAGACTGAGCAACCCAGGTGCCCCAGCCAAGGAACGTTCTTGGGTGTATGTTGAAGCAACACTGGTTGAGATGTGTGTGACAGACTGAGTCAGCCTTTTTGTTGGCATTTGGAGGTTAGATTGAGTGACCTGCTTGGTGAGACAGGGTAAATAAAGTGGGGCTTCCCTGGAGAGAACCATAGGTCGAGATAGCCATTGCAGATGGTGTGGGCAAAGGCCTGGCTTGGCTGCCCCAGCAATCTTGAAGAAACTTGATGTCATCTGCTAGACTGTAAAGGCATTTACTGCTTGGTGGTAGTTGGGAAGATGTTAGTGAGATTTTGGACACCATATGATCGTGTGTGAGTAAAGTGAGAGGGTGATCAGTATGGGGGTGGGGCACTGGTAAGGATGCTCTGCCTGATAGGGTCCTGAAGTTCAGGGAAGGTATGGTGCACTTTGCTGAGGTGCCTGATCTTCCCAACAGGTGTGGTGGCTGGAGGTGGCCGCATTGACAAGCCCATTCTGAAGGCTGGCCGTGCCTACCACAAGTATAAGGCAAAGAGGAATTGCTGGCCACGTGTGCGGGGTGTGGCCATGAACGTAAGTAGCCCAGAAGTGGGCAGTTGGGTGTTCAGGGATTGGGGACTGGGAGGCTAGATGGACCAGTCCTTTCCTGGAGTGTCTCCCTTCTATGACAGAAGGTCTGTAGTATAAGGCTCTGGGTTATGGTTTGTTGGCACAGGTCAGTTGATTCTGTTCTTACCCAGGTCCTGAGGTGGGTGGGTCCACGCTCCTATATTAATGCCACCTTGTTCTGTCTGCAGCCTGTGGAGCATCCTTTCGGAGGTGGCAACCACCAGCACATCGGCAAACCTTCTACTATCCGCAGAGATGCCCCTGCTGGCCGCAAAGTGGGTCTTATTGCTGCCCGCCGGACCGGGCGTCTCCGGGGAACCAAGACTGTGCAGGAGAAGGAGAACTAGGGCTGAGGGTCTCAATAAAGTCTGTCCTTTCACTAAGCTGTGCTTGCCCATGGTTTCAGAGGGAAGGATCCTTGCGGGGAGGACTGCCATGGAGCTTTTGGCGTAGGAAGGAGAAAGATGAAGTTGGATGTGCCAGTGAATAGTGAAAGCTCTGGAGAGAAGGGGGTGGTGCTAGGTATCTTCACACCCTAATTCCTGGAACACCTTCCCCTCCCCAGATACCAGCACAGGGAACAGAGGATCTCGTCTCACATCTGCATTAACTTGAGCACTTGGAGGATCTGGGTGAGGGTGTGGGTGCTTCAGGGTGAGAGTGGTGCTCCTGAAGCCACAGGTTGGAGAGCCAGGAAGCTGTTTTGTGGTGGAAGGACCAGGACGGAGTCAAACTAGTTTCTCAACAAATGGGCTTCCTGTTTTTGTCCATGGTACCTTGTCCCAAACTTGGCCTCATCAAAACTAGTAAAACCAGGGCAGATGCTGCTGAGCCAATGAGGCATAGAGATGGTAGTGGAGGTTCATTAGTGCCTCAGGACCAGGACACTTTGCTTCCCAGAGGCCACCCAGATTCCCCTGCCCCAGTGGTTCCCCTCATGAGCCAGTGCGAAAGTAGGGGCTGCAGGCCACTGTGCCAAACTAATCACAGAGACAAGAAGGTTGGGGGACCGGGATGCCTGAGTGGCTCCGTTGGTTAAGTGGCTGCCTTGGGCTCAGTTCATGATCCCAGCGTACTGGGATCAAGTCCAGCATCGGGCTCCTTGCTATGCAGGGAGTCGGCTTCCTCTGCTTGCCGCTCCCCCTGCTTTTGTGCTTGCTCTGTCTCTGACAAAAAGTTGCGGGATAACAGGGTTAAGTGGCTGGCAGAGGTAGAATGCCCCTTGTTCAGACTGCAGGTGGAAAGGCAGTGGACCCAGAGTTCCTGGAGACCCATCTACCTGAGAAGGATTTTCTGTGGCTGCCACGTAGCTCTTTGCTGTCAGGGTCCACACTTGTCTCTAGTATGAACCTTGCCGTTCTGGTTTCCACTTGACCACCCACCACAGCCTAGGTGTGGTGGAGAAAATAGGAGGGGCTGGGCTTGGTTCCCTGGATGAAGATGACCTGCCATTTTTTCACCCTCCTGGATGAAGTGGTCTGGGACCTTGGCCAAGAGGTGGCCATCAGGGAGGGTGTGCTCCAGTAAGCAGGCATCCAAGGAAGCCCAACCCCCTAGAGTGAACCCAGCTCCAGCTGGGGCTGGGTTCAGTGTGCTAAAACAAAGTGACCAGTAAGCGACCTCTTTTCCTGGTCATCACATGGCTTCTCTACCCAACTAAAGGAAAGGGACTGGTACTTTTTTGGCTGCAGTGCCTTTAGCGGCTCACTAGAGCGAGCTTCCCCCTGAAAATCAGCCGCTCACCCAGCCTCGGGTCTGTAGCTTCGGGGTTGTGGTTCCAGACTGCCACCTAGTGGTAGCGCACCCGACTTGCGACTGCATGTCCCATTCTTCAAGGAGGCTGGCTACCGAGACATGAAGTCCTTTCCTAGAGCGGCCCGAGGGTGCCTCCGGTTAGGATGCGGGGTGAGGGCGTCACTTCCGGTCGGTTTCGATTGGCGCGGCGGGTGGGGCTAGCGGGGCCTGACCCAGCGGCGGCTCCTCTGCGGCGCTGAGGTGAGTGTGGGCCGGGCGGGGGAAGTGGTGACCGCGAGGTCTCCCGGGCGCGGGGCACCGGCCCTTCCCTGTAACCGCCGAGATGCTCCGTCCGGGGCCCGCCCCGCGGTCCACAATATCTCTGGCCCAGGCGTCCGTCGGGCGGGCCCCGTTTCCACTCTCGGAGCCCCCTCGAGAAGCCCTGTCCCCGCTTCGTGGTTTCCGATGGGCCCCAAGCCCCGACTGGCGCCCTCCCCAGCCCGGCGTCCGCTGTCCGCCTGCTCCGGCCCGGGGTTCTTCCTTGCCGGGCCCCGGCCCCGCCCGAGAGTCTGAGGACTCGGGGAACCCCGGGGTCTCCCCACCGGATTCTCTTCCCAGGTCGTCCCAAGGGGCTGCTTCTGCGTCCCGGGGTGCCCGGGCCCCTCAAGGCCTGGTGACTCGAGGCCCTTTCCCTTCCCGGCGCCTCTCCGCCCGGCAGACGGTCACCAGCTCTCCAAACTCAGCCCGCGACCGCAGCCCCCAGCATGAGCCGGGCCTTTCCCTCGCTTCTGGGTCCAGGTTGTACTCCCCGCTCTCCCCCAGCCCTCCCCCCCGCCCCATTTCCCTCCTCACCTGGTCTCTAGCTTGGAGCAGTTAACGCCTAAACACACTTTCTTGTCCGCTCTTACATTAATCGTCTTCCCCATTTACCTGCCCCCATCCCGTGCCCCCTGCAGTTTCTGTGCTTCCTCGTGCCTTCAGTAATTCCCAAAATGCCTGTCCCACTGCATGTACCTTCCTGCCTTCCCACCCTTTTTTGCTTCTGATGCTCCAAGGCCTTTCTCCCAGTAGCCAGATTTTTGTTTTTCTTTAGAGCCTTTATTCAAGGTCTGACACTGAAGACTTTTTAAATAAAAAATGCACCGTGTCTTTGTTTTGAAAATATGTTAAAAAAAAAAAAAAGCTTTTAGAGAAAACTTTAAAGTACAGAGAATGGATTGCCAAACACTAGTGACTGGGTTCGCCACATGTATTTAAAGATTGTAGTTAAGGCGCGCCTGGGTGGCTCAACTGGTTGAGCGTCTGCCTTGGGCTCAGGTCATGATCTCAGCTTCCTGAGATCGCTTCCTAGGTCGGGCTCCCTGCTCAGCTGGGAGCCTGCTTCTCCCTCTCCCTCTGCCCCTTCACGCTGCTCCTGCGTGCTCTCTCTCTAAATAAATAAAACCGTGAAGAAAGAAAGGATTGTAGTTAGAAACAAAACAAAAACGGGCGCCTGGGTGGCTCAGTCGGTTGGGCATCTGCCTTTGCTTCAGGTCATGATCCCTGAGTCCCGGGATTGAGCCCTGCGCTGGGCTTCTACCCTGCTTGTCCTCTCTAGCTCTCTCTGTCTCTCAAATAAATAAATAAAATCATTAAAAAAACAAAACAAAAACATATATATAATCTCTGTGGCCAACGTGGGGCTTGAACTCACCACTCTGAGATGAAGACTCACATGCTCTACTGACTGAACCAGCCAGGCACCCCCCTCAACTTTTTTAAAGAAAGCTGTTGAAGCAGAATTGCTCTTAGATGCAGGCTCACCAGTCCCATTTTCTTCCCTAAGCAACCCTTATTTTGAACAACAGCATTTTTGTTTGTTTATTTTTATTGAGGTGTAATTGATAAACAGAAATTCTATAAATTTTAGGTGTGCACTTACGGTATATGCGTTCATTGTAAAATAATCACATTCAATCTAATTGGCATGTTCCTCATCTCACATAGGTACCATTTTCTTTTTTTGTTTTCTTTGTGGTGAGGATATTTAAGATCTACCCTCTTAGGAAATTTCAAAGTTACAATACAGTAATGTTGACTGTAGTCTCAGTGCTATACATTAGATCTCCACAACTTACTCACCTTGCATAGCGGAAAGTTTGTACTCTGACCGACCTCTCTCCATTTTCCCCAACCCTCAAACCTTGGCAGCCAACCATTCCACTCTCTGCTTCTATGATTTGGACTCTCTTGGATACCACATATCAGTGAAATCATGTAGTATTTGTCTTTCTGTGTCTGGTTTATTTCACTTAGCACAATGTCCTCCAGGTTCATCCATGTTGTAGCAAATGGCAAGATCTCGTTCTTTATGGCTGAGTAGTATTCCATTGTGTGTATATACCACATTCTGTATCCATTTATCTATCGTTGGACACTTAGGTTGTTTCCATATCTTGTCTATTGTGAATAATGCTGCAATGAGCATAGGAGTGCTGGTTTGTCTTTGAGGCAGTGATTTCATTTCCTGTGGATAGTATAACCAGAAGTGGGATTACTGGATCATGTCGTAGTTCTGTTTTCAACTTTTTGAGGCA